>NC_090267.1:101477125-101786477 GCF_040414725.1 Anabrus simplex | reverse complement strand
ACCCTAGACTTGGTGGTTCATAACACTGGAATCTTACCAACTTTTTCCAGAGGGAACTCAGAGTCTTTCATAGACGTCACCTGCTCAACACAGGGTATAGCATCATTCATTGTTGACTGGGAAGTTATGGAAGATGAATCTCTCAGCGACCATCGTTTTATTTACTTTCAAGTTAAGGGATCGAAGAAGCTTAATGATATCATGAAAACGGTGTGGAACTATATTTGGGAAACTTTCAAAATTGCAATTGAGTGGATGTCACAAACTGTAGATACAGTGCAACATACTCTAAAAGATGTAACTGCTGTTCTTAAAGATGCTTGTAGGACCAGCCGATTGAGGGGATCAACAAAATATAAAACACGAGTCCCTTACTGGTGGAACAATGAAGTAGACATGCAAAGGAAAGACTGTAATCACAAGAGATGAATTCTTACAAGATCTAGGAAAAAAATCAGCCAGGTCAACTTAATACAATTAGAAGCTGAATATAAGGCATCAAAGAGGCAACTAATGAAGCTAATAAAGGATTCTAAGAGAAATCTCTGGCAAAAGCTATGCGAAGATCTAGACAGTGATATCTGGGGAGCGGGATATAAGATAGTGACCGGTCGAATAATCAACAGGGTACCAGTTCAGCTCCCAGCTGATAGAAGGAAAGCCATAGCAATGGAGTTGTTCCTTTGTACTAATGACAGACTTGAAACGGAATCAGATTTTTGTGTTGCAGAACCGTTCACTGTGGTTGAGTTACAAGAGGTAGCACGCAATATGAAGACTGGTAAGGCACCAGGTGTAGATGGAATCCCACTGGAAGCCATCAAGTATGCAGTTGAGGTGGCACCTGGTTGGATCTTATCAGTCTTCAATGATTTATTAAAAAAGCGTGAATTCCCCGATGAGTGGAAAGTAGCCAAGCTAGTGCTGTTATTGAAGGCAGGGAAACTATCATTAGATCCATCAGCATACAGGCCACTTTGCTTATTAAACACCTTGAGCAAACTTTACGAAGGATTGATTAAAACTAGACT
The DNA here is from genome assembly GCF_040414725.1 of Anabrus simplex. Classification (NCBI taxonomy): domain Eukaryota; kingdom Metazoa; phylum Arthropoda; class Insecta; order Orthoptera; family Tettigoniidae; genus Anabrus; species Anabrus simplex. The sequence continues at coordinate 101,785,446 of NC_090267.1, read as the reverse complement.
GGAGAAAGAACTTGAACAACAGGGAGGACTTTCTTCGAACCAGTTTGGATTTAGAAAGGGTAGAACCACAACCCAAGCTATTGAGAGTGATTCAAATACAGGCAGAAAGCAGTGAGAAATGGGCTGCCTTGATAACGCTAGATGTCAAAAATGCTTTTAACACTGCTTCTTGGAGCATTATTTTGAGAGAACTTCGTAGGATGAACATTTCTCAGTATCTACAACAAATAATCGTTAAGTACTTCAAAGGACGAAGAATACAATTTCATGATTTAGAAGATCTTGAAATGAGTGCTGGCGTTCCACAGGGATCTGTCCTAGGACCCACCTTGTGGAATATTCTATATGATGGTGTATTACGCCTGCAGCTGACAAAAGGGACAACATCTATTGGTTATGCAGATGACCTTGCAATAGTGGTAATAGCAGAGAATGTAGAAGAACTGACCTTCCGAGTAAATGAATCACTGAGACGAGTTAACCTTTGGATGGTAAATAATAAGTTGAGATTGGCTCCACATAAGACTGAGGCTGTAATTTTGAAAGGTTCCAGGAATTGGAAAAATGTCCATTTCTTATTAAATGATACAGTGATTATTCCAGGAAAGTCTGTACGATACCTTGGGGTTCTTATTGACAGGAATTGCACATTTGGTGTACATGTGAAGGCAGTAACCCAAAAGGCAGAGAAAAAGGCATCGGCATTGGCCAGACTTATGCCTAACATCGGGGGACCAAGAACAGTTAAGAGACAGATTATGTGCTCTGCAGTATATTCCATTTTACTTTATGCTGCACCTATCTGGCACAATGCACTCAGGAGGAAGATTCACCGAAGAGCTATGGAAAGAGTACAGAGGAAAATGCTGCTCAGAGTTACCTGTGCATATCAAACTGTTTCGACAGCAGCTTTACAAGTTGTAGCTGCCAGTATTCCCATTGACCTCCTCGTTGTAGAGAGAAAACTTTGGCATGAAAGGGGTGCAACTATATCTGCTGAAGAAAAGAAAGCCTCGAGGAACCAACTCTTACTAGACTGGCAAGACCGATGGGATGGCACAACCGATGTTGGCCAATGGACAAAAAAGCTAATACCCAACATAGGAGACTGGCTTAAATGTAGACATCGGCAGGTAGATTACTATCTGTCGCAGATCCTGACAGGACATGGAAGATTCGGCGTATACGCCATGAAGATGGGAAAGACGCAGGGAGATGGTTGTCGGTACTGTTCTGAAAGGGATACAGTAGAACACACTTTTTTCTACTGTGTTCGATGGGAAGAAGAACGAAGGAAAGCCTGCCAACAACTTGGCCGACAACTCACGCCAGGGAATCTGGTTCAGATTATGTTAGAGAGCCCGTCTGCCTGGAACACAGTAAAGGCAATGGCGACAAGCATTATGGGGATGAAGGAGAAAGAAGAGAAAGGAAGAACTTAATAATATACATCACTCCATTCTGATGTCATGCCGACAAGCAGTTCCAGAATGGTCTGAGTGAAGAGGGCAGGGGTTTTTAGTTGGTGGAAATCCAACTCCCACACAGAGTGGTGTCTTTAAAAGATTTTCCCCTGACATAACAAAAAAAACTACTACTACTACTACTGCTGCTGCTGCTGCTGCTGCTGCTGCTGCTGCTGCTGCTGCTGCTACTGCTGCTACTACTACTACTACTACTACACAAAGTGTTCATTATTGAACACAGAATATTGCAGAAATCACTTGACAATCTCTATGTTCTTCTTCCTGGCCTGGGATCAGCACTTTGAATGGATTTAGCCTAGTTTTTTAGCTGGATGCCTTTCCTGATGCCAACCCTATGTGAAGGAATGTTTTCACTATAGCATGTTTCCATGTGGTTTCTGGTGTGATGTGTTGAGTATATTTGGAGATGTGTATTAAAACAAACACAAACACCCAGTACTCAAACTAGAGGAATTAAATCCCTGACCCAGTCGGAAACTGAAGTAAAGGCCAATACGCTGACCATTCAGCCAAAAAGTCGGCGGGCCACTCGACAATTTTATACTGTCTGTATATTTCCTAGTTTGTAATTGCACAGACTGTGGAGGCTAAATGAATGAATGAGCATAGGGAAACTGTAAATACAAATGGTGGTGCTATAATGAAGCATACAAGATAATAAGAGGAGTAAAGTAGTTTGAGTGGTAGGATAGAGAATCTGACAGAGAATTTGTTAAAGTGAGTAGTGTTGACACCGAGCTCGATAGTTGCAGTCACTTAAGTGCGGCCAGTATCCAGTATTCAGGAGACAGTGGGTTCGAACCCCACTGTTGGCAGCCCCAAAGATGGTTTTCCGTGGTTTCCCATTTTCACACAAGGCAAAGGGCTAGGAGTGGGAAAGAAGCGGCCATGGCCTTAATAAGGTACAGCCCCAGAATTTGCCTGGTGTGAAAATGGGAAATGACAGAAAACCGTCTTCAAGACTGTTGACAGTAGGATTCAAACCCACTACCTCCCGAATACTATCATTAGATGAAGGAAAATGAACAATGACTATGTTTTTGTACCTAAAAGATGCACTTAATACTGTAGGTCACAATATACTATTAAACAAAGTAGAAAAATTAGGTATTCATGGAATAACACAGAGGCTCATAGCCAGTTTCCTTACAAATAGAATCCAAAGAGTTAAAACTGATGGTTAACCAGAAATAATTCAAACAGGAATACCACAAGGAACAATCCTTGGGCCAGTACTATTTGTGATATACGAGTACGCTAATGATCTGGAAAAATACTTGCTTATGGTAGTGACACAGTTACCACAATCAGAGGTCCCTCATGGGAAGAGACTTATGATAAATGCAGCATAGCAATAAACAATAGATGAAACAAAAGTTGTTGACTATAAATCAAAATAAAACATGTGTTACATTCTCACATAACAGAAACCTTCAACCTCCAAACTGTTTGCAAATCAAAATTCGTAAAAATGCCTGCCCAGCTAGTGATTGCTCTTGCTTTCTACTGCAAAAAGCTACTCATGTTAAATACCTTGGAATATTTACTGATGGCCACCTGAAGTGGAATTATCACACCACTCATCTGGAAAACCAACTACAAGGTCTTATATACAAATTTTACTGACTCAGAAAACTGGTTTCATCAAAGTGTTTACTATGCACTTGTAAATCCCATATTTCAGCATGATATAATAGGATTGAGTGGTGCATTAGATAAATAGATATACGTCAGATATGTGCAAAAGTAATATTACTGTACATCTTTTTAAACTATTCCAAATTTCACAACCAACCAGTAAAGAACCGTAATACAAGACTGCAAGTTAGATCTGTTTTGCCACTCCCATAAAGAAATACTTTAGGTGGACAGAGATATGCAAGTTTTCTTGGACCCATTTATAATAACTCCCCACCACCACCACCATTAGGTTATAGATGTCAGAAACAAACCCAGAGTAAAACAAATTTTGAATACCTGGTTCCTACAGACAGATGTAAAAAGAACAATAAATTTTAATCTAAAATGATTTGCTGTCACTCCAAATTGGTCCTAAGAATTAATTTAAACAGAAATGAAAAACTGACAGAGAGAACTAAACTCATTAATTTAAAAATAAATGTGTACCCATAAAATACTGTTGTAAATGATCTGTTAAATATTGCCAACGCCAATTATTTACTTAATATATATGTAACTGTGTACAATAAAATAAGTTAAAGTAGTTTGTTGCCATTGTATTGTTAAGTCATTCAAGCCCATGCACAAGCATTGCTTATGTGGGATTCACTGTACTACTACTACTACTACTACTACTACTCCTCATCATCATCACCATAAGACCTGTCTGTGTCAGTGTGACTTAAAATAAACAGCAAAATAACAGTAATAATAATAACAAATTCTCTTTAAAAAATAGTATTTGGTTATATACAGCTCTCTTGAAGCACTTGGTTTTTGAGGGTTGCTTATCATGACTTTTCTCATTTCATGTGGCTCTTCTATGCTCTTGTGTTTTTATATCCCTTTTGCAATGATTCTGGGTTATTGTTTCCAGCCTGTTGGTCTACTAGTGGTGGTGACTGTTGTTTGATGAGGGCAGACGGCATGAAAATCATCCCCTCCCACATCAATTACGGTCATTATGGCCAAGTAACATCCTAAGTAATTTCTCACCAAAAATCGTTCTCAATATGTGTGTAATTTCTGAAATTAAGAGTCACGTCCCTGTGGTTCTGATTCCACATAAACCTAGAAGTCTTTTGACTATGAATATGATTCTGACAGATACGCAAAACTGCAAGCTTGCATTCTGTTTCCACTTCAGTCTGCTGATCCCTTGTAGTTTCCCTATTCCAAGCCTTCCCTATTTCTCTGCATTATTTATAAGATCTGTCTATTTTTCCGAGCCTATATCTCAAAATTTCATTTCCACCTCTTTGCACTGAAATGGTTTGTCCTCATCCACACCAGGATTCTTACATTGCTGTAAAATCTTCTTGCTAGTTGTGACCATATTGCTGATCTCTTTTATTGTAATCTCATCTCTAACAATACACATCTCAGCTGCTTGCAGTGGTCCATTGTAATAAGAATGTAAAGGAGAGGGCGTATAAGTCTCTGGTAAGACTGCAGTTAGTGTATGATTCCAGTGTATGTGACCATCACCAAGACTACTTGATACATGAACTGAAAAAAATTCAAATGAAAGCAGCACAATTTGTTCTGGGTGATTTCCAACAAAGGAGTAGTGTTACTAAAATGTTGCAAACTTTGGGCTGGGAAGACTTGGGAGTAAGGAGACGAGATGCTCAACTATGTGGTATGTTTCAAGCTGTCAGTGGAGAGTTGACGTGGAATGACATAAGTAGACGAATAAGTATGAGCAGAGCTTTTAAAGTAGGAAATATCATAATATGAAGATAAATTTGAAATTCAAGAGGACAAATTGGGGTAAATACTCATTTGAAGGATGAGGAGTAAGGGATTGGAATAAATTACCAAGGGAAATATTCAATAAATTTCCAAGTTCTTTGAAAATGTTTACAAAAAATCTAGGTAAATAACTGATAGGGAATCTGCCACCTGTGACAGCCCTAAATGCAGATCATTGATTGATTGGTTGATTGATTGATTGACTAATCTAATTACATCTCTCCCATACCTTTTTCCCCTCTCCTCTCTGAATGTCTTGCTGGCCCCCAGAGTGTAGCGATAATAAACCTGCCATTTATCTGGAGAGGCCTTGTGTTCAAAAATAACAGTTGAGAGGATTTGTCATGCTGACCACGCATCACCTTGTAATCTGCAGGTCATGTGGCCAGGTAGCAGCTGTCATGGCAGACCAATGTCCTTAATGGGCTGTTGTACTACATGTTTCTTTTTTCAAATAGTTAAAAGTGAATAGAAGTGCTCAAAGACTAAGAAAAACTGAGTAATGCAAAAAAATTGTAACATATGCTTTCAGTATTCAGTCTACAAATCTCTGTGAAAATATTATACATCCTCCACAGTCCTTTCCTGGAAGCTAGCAGTGTTAGCCTCTTCCACCTCCATGCTTCTTACCATAAAATCTTTCTAAACTAAACATGACCTCCTTGATCTATCTCTACTTTCTTCGCCTTTTAGAGTAAATTCCATCAGTTCCTTAGGTACTGCACACTCCTCTATTTGCTTCACATAGCCCCGCAACCAAATTTGATTCAGATTCTTGCTTCATAGAATGTCATAGAATGTGTTCTTGTTTTACTTAGCCTTTATCTTGCCATTATAAATATCCCTCTGCAACTGTTCTTACTGAAGTATCAGTAATCACTCCTTTCACGTTTTTAATCTCCGAACAAAGTTTGCAGAGTATGTACATTTTCTCTCTCTCTCTCTCTATCTCTTTCTCTGAACACACACACACACTCTCTCTCTCTCTCTCTCTCTCTCTCTCTCTCTCTTCAAGAATATACTTGTTTGTTAATTCTATAATTAAGATTAATTGTATTGTGACAGAAGCTCATCTTTTGCAAAAATATGTTTAAGTGGCTTATCTTCCTATCCACTTATCATCTTAATACATAAGCTCCATAGATTACCATTATCTATGATTGTCACTTGATGCTGATGTATCTATACAGATATTATTATAAAGAGAGAGTGTTTGTGAGTTTGTATGAGGAGACTAATCTTGGGAAACACTCAACCAATTTCAATATTTATTTTACATTTAGAAGAAGTATTTCTTCCAAATTATTATAAGCTGCATATAAACACGATAGCTTATCAGAGAAGCAAGTGTTGAAGAAAGTTTGTATGAGGAGACTAATCTTGGGAAACACTCAACCAATTTCAATATTTATTTCACTTTTAGAAGAAGTATTTCTTCCAAATTATTATAAGCTGCATATAAACACGATAGCTTATCAGAGAAGCAAGTGTTGAAGGAAGTAAAGTAAGTCAGAAATTTTATATAAAAGGTTCATATGTATATCTATATATTATTTTCTTTATTGTTCTTCTGGGATCATTATCATTAGTTTCTACTCAGGGCAGCTGCAAAACAGAAATCAGAAGGTGCATAGCAATAACCTGCAATGCAGTGGTCAGACCTTATGAAAATATAGTCTGACAGTCAGATAAACAGAAATACAAAGAAGTAATCTCAAATGGAGAATATAGTTCACACTTGATAATTAAGTTGTGGGAACATTGTTGTAACCACAAAGATGCACACACGAAATGCTGTCAGTTGTATACACTGTTTTATTTACAAATTATATACATTATATACACATATCAATGAACCACCATTTTGAACACTTGACTGCTACATTAGCATGTCAACCAACTGCTAACCCAACAAAATCACAACATGAGTTCACACACTGAATTCGACTAGCGACTTTCACTAACAAGTCTCACTAACAACTCAAATACACTCCCCAGACTGTCTCTTTATATACCCTGCCTGGCCAGACTTCTAGAAAAGTATGACATAACATGTTTTCTCTAATTTTCTCAAATCTCCAATAACCTATTTACAAATGGATCGAACATTATATAGAACTCGAGTGACAAAGATGCGTTGTTCTGGACTCTTACCCTGTGTTACACAACATTACATTGGATTTATACATCATATTTACAGGCAATAATAAATTATATATTAATTATGTGTTCTTACATGAAATAAAGTAATATTAATATACAGTACGTACAGCAGATGTGTTGTGACATAACCTCATATGTTTTGTTTCATAAGACACACATAATAAAGGATTCAACCACCATTTATACCAAATAAAATCCATACATAACTATGCAAATAATAATAATAATAATAATAATAATAATAATAATAATAATAATAATAATAATAATAATAATAATAATAATAATAATAATAATAATAATAATAATAATAACACCTAAACAAGCTCAATATTTTCACTATTTACGCATGGGTTTAGGAAATTGCTTCCAAGTTATACTAGTCCTTTACACTTGCATCAACATGACTCCTCAGTATTCAGGAAAATAGAGACAGAAGAAGTATTGTCTTTCTAATTTTAGCAGTCTTTCTGGAAAGTACAGCGTTCTGTGTTTTGATACATGTCTTATCCAATAAAAGCCAAAAAATGGGTAAATAAACCATTAATCTTATAAAAAATAAACATGCTTACAGAATTTAGATTTAAATTTTCCACAAAAATGTTCACATGCAATTTTTTTGTAAATCTTAAACAGTTTGCCATATAATTGTGTTTTTACATGTTACAACATTAAACACTGGTATATTTGTGTTAACTGCTGTATACTGAGTGTAGAAACCATAGTGACCAAACCTGGGATCCCTTACGCCTGCGAAGTTTCACACGACACGTTTGGACTGCTGGACTTGACAAGACTGTGTACATCAGTGTGCTGCTGTATGTTAGTGTAGCTACGTATTTCATTCACCGCAGCTCTCATTTGTTGTTTGTGGTGCAAGCAGCAGGAAAATGAACAAACTACCTCTAAAGGAAATCGAGGGGTGATTAACATGTTCAACCTAACGTCCGCCACTGGTGGTACATGATTAAAATATTTTACCTCTCGAAAATTGCTTCGTATTTTGCATTGAATTCTTAAAATGATGATAATGAGTTTTTATACAAACAACATTGTTTTTCACATGAAACCCCTTGATCAGTGGTCAGTTTGCATATTACAACAGTTTTAGAGATGTGTTACGCAATTTATTTTGTGCGCCACTGATGGTGCACGACAGCATTTGCTAATCACGCGGCAATCTCATGCCGTCATGCGCCACCGGTGGTACATGCAGTTGCAAGTAATCAACTTCATTTTCCGTATCAAAATTGAATCACTATATTTTACAATATTTAAAATTCTTCCACCGTTTTGATACTTTTTTTGCCTTTTGGCAAATTTTTTATATGTCAACAGTACATGTTTCATTCCTTATTTAGGAACATCCTCAGCTGTTATTGTAGCTTAGGTGAATTGCTAAGATTTTAAACACGTTGATTTGCAGGTACATTGATTCACTTAAAAACTACTAAAAATACCAATTAAATTAAATGGTATTAAAGACAATGTAGGGGTTAGTGTGTTAATGATATGAGAACGGATGATTACATAGTTGGTCAGCTTAAAAACTATGTCTTGTATAACAAGACGCAAAGCAGCAACAAACGTCCCTCCAGGGTCACAGTAGAATTGGAGTCTAACAATAGCAAGAAATTGAAACGAAGCTCCCTTCACAAAAATTGATCAGCAATCAGCTTCAAAGTTCCACATTAGACTCAATCAAAGGCACCATAAGCAAACTCATAATATATAACAACTTACCTGGAAGGAACAGAAGATAAAACATTCAATAATTTGAACAGTGTTACGAAGTCAAACATTTTTTTAAACTTTTAACCGCAAACAGACATTTCAGTGTAACAAAATGAAAAAATTTTTAACAACTATTCAAATGAATAGACATAGTTTTTAAGCTGACCAACTATGTAATCATCCGTTCTCATATCATTAACATACTAACCCCTACATTGTCTTTAATATCATTTAATTTAATTGGAATTTTTAATAGTTTTTAAGTGAATCAATGCACCTGCAAATCAACGTGTTTAAAATCTTAGCAATTCACCTAAGCTATAATAACAGCTGAGGATGTTCCTAAATGAGAAACGAAACATGTACTGTTGACAAATAAAAAATTTGCCAAAAGGCAAAAAAGTATCAAAACGGTGGAAGAATTTTAAATATTGTAAAACTTAGTGGTACATGCAGTGTCATAAAGCTTGGTAAATTTCCAAAACCGCTTGTATGAGTGCAGCACATTCCATAAGCAATTAGTAGAAAGCTCTTTCAGTGTATCTGTGAATCTTTCAAGTTCGAAAAATACTGAAACAATTTACAATTCATTGTTTACGGTTTCCATCATTTTTGTATGCCTATAACATGAAGAGGTACTTTTTGCTGGCGCTGTTTTAGAAAGAGTAAAACCACATTCCCATTTTAATTTGTGCTAGGCCTAAATATTTATTACCGGGCGAGTTGGCCGTGCGTGTAGAGGCACGCGGCTGTGAGCTTGCATCCGGGAGATAGTAGGTTCGAATCCCACTATCGGCAGCCCTGAAAATGGTTTTCCGTGGTTTCCCATTTTCACACCAGGCAAATGCTGGGGCTGTACCTTAATGAAGGCCACGGCCGCTTCCTTCCAACTCCTAGGCCTTTCCTATCCCATCGTCGCCATAAGACCTATCTGTGTCGGTGCGACGTAAAGCCCCTAGCAAAATAAATATTTATTATGGATCCTGATGAGATTAAAGAAATCCCAAATAAGAGCAAAAGTGTGTCTGAACTTAGTGACATATCAGTGTCTAGAAGTGAATATTTACCATCAGTACTGAAAGTGATAGTGTCCTTATAAGTGTGGTAGAAGAAAGTGAGGAAAAACAAAGTGGTGCAGAAAGGAGTTACGGTGATCCAGTACAGATGGTACAGCGAGTTTCTCTCATTGCTTGGCCGGCAGGCGTGCCCAGCTTATCTGCATCGCTCATCGCTTCCCATTATACAGTGCAGCGACAGCACGGAAATGCCTGCACTTCGCAGTTCAGGTCCATGCTTAGAACATGTATTAAGTGTTGATTGGTCGCTCCAACTGTTCTCAAGTTGTGAAGTTGTTACTTTTCTCACAATGCCTCCACATGTGTACACAGTAGAGGAAAGGGTATGTATGTACGATACTTATGTAAAAACAGAGTCTTGCAGGGAAGTTTGTGAGGCGATTTGTAACATAATTTCCAGGTGTACGCCCTCCACATAGAGAGACTGTGCAGAAACTGGTAAACAAATTGAGGGGAACTGGTTCTTTAGTCAATAAGAAGTGAAGTGTTAAAAAAAGTGTACTTAACAAGAGAAAGGTAAAAGAAATCACAGAAAGATTAGAACACAAGGCCAACAAAATCCCTAAGACGACTTGGACAAGAAGTCAGGGTTTCGAAGAGCTCAGCATGACGGGCTACAAAAATGTCAAAATTGAAACCATACAAGTTAACTGTAGTACACAAACTGCATCCGCGTGATTGTGATAAGCGGGTACATTTTTGTAATTCGATATTGTAAAACCTCCATAATGAAATAATTGATCCACCCTTAATATTTTTGTCCGATGAAGCATGGTTCACCGGGCGAGTTGGCTGTGCGGTTAGGACCGCGCCGCTGTGAGCTTGCATCCGGGAGATAGTGGGTTTGAATCCCACTGTTGGCAGCCCTGAAGATGATTTTCTGTGGTTTTCCATTTTCACACCAGGCAAATGCTGCGGCTGTACCTTAATTAAGGCCACGGCCGCTTCCTTCCCATTCCTAGGCCTTTCCTATCCCATAAGACCTATCCATCGGTGCAACGTAAAGCAAAATAGTAGTAGAAGCATGGTTCCTTTTACAAGGGTATGTTTCAACGCAGAATAACAGACATTGGAGTGCAGAAAACCCCCATCGCATAAACAAAATTCCTCTACATGATGAACTGATCGGAGTATGGTGCACAGCGAATGGATACAGAATTATAGGACCTATCATTTTTCAGGGCACAATTAATGCAAAAAGATACAGGGATAATATACTCAAACCATTTTTTTTTTTTTTTACAAACTGACACTGACTATTGAAATGGATATTTTCAGCAAGACTCTGCCAAAGTGCATACTGCTAATGATACATTAAATTTAATTGAGGACATTTTCAAAGACCGTTTCATTAGTACGGATTTATGGCCGTCACAGTCTCCAGCTTTAACTGTTTATCACTTTTATTTATGAAGTGTATACAAGAAACCCTCCCACGTTGGACGAACTGAAGAAACATATCCGGAGAGAAATAATCTCAATTACAGAAGACAAACTTGTGCATGTGAATTGGAATTTCCTAAGATGATGCCAGCAATGCATGGATGCAGGAGGAGAACATTTCCAACATCTCCTGTCATAAGGTACGAGCTTATTTTCTTAATTTTAATTGTTATCTCACGTCATGCACGGATAAAGTGAGTGAAGTGCTGTCCGTGTTGCTATGCCGCAGAGCGGGGAGTGATGAGTCAATGGGAGGCAGATAAGCTGGGCGCACTTGCTGGCCAACCGATGAGAGAAACTCACTGTAGTAAGTGCTATCCATAATGATCACCTAAACAGTATTTTTGAATGGACTGACTTGAAAGCCAAGTGTGGGGAATTTCCTTTACTGGACAGCCAGAACTACAGTATAATTTGGATGCAACAGACCCTTTTACAGTATATAAGCAATTTTTAGATGATCAAGTCCTAGATGTAATTGTTTCAGAAACCAACAAATATGCAAGAAAATATGCTGCCACCAGAACAGCAAAAGGATGCTAACCAATGGCTAAATGGAAGGACTGCTTGAAAGAAGAAATAAAGAAGCTGCTTGAATTTCTTACGATCATGGGATTTGTCCTCTTCCCCAAAGAAAAATGTACTGGTCTAACAATCCTATGTATTGAAATGAGGTTATAAAGAAAACTATGATGAGGGACTGATTTGACACCCTGTTGAAAGGTAAATAATAATGAGAAACCAACCATTGTTAACCACACCAAGCAAAAATCAAAATCTTGATTACACTATTTAATGCAAAGTTCAAAAATATTCTTCTGCCTGATGAGTCACTAGTTACCAATGAGTTGATGGTGCCATGGAGGGAACGTCTGCTATTTAGGCAATATCTCTCTGGAAAATTCCATAAATATGGAGTATAAGTTTATGAGGTATGCTCCACTAATGGATATACTTTCAAAGTAAAAGTGTATGCTGGCAAGACAGATGTGATTGCAAACAAAGGTCATGCTTAGAAAGTTGTCATGGATTTGATGGTGAGTTATTTGAATGAATGCCATACACTTTATGCGGAAAATGTTTATAATTTTGTAAAACTGGCTGTGGTTCTACTCAACAATAAAACCTATCTTTTTGGGACTCTGCAGTCTGAAAATAAAGGAAACCCAAAACAGGTAACTAGTCAAAAACTATCAAAAGATCAGATTTTGGCTAAAGAAAATAGTAGGAGCTTGAAAATAATGAAGTGGGTGGATAAAAGAGCTGTGTTAATGATTTCAACATGCCCAGAGGATAGTCAGCATCTGGTAAATTCAGGAAAATGTACTTAAAAAAGGTGATCCTGTCATGAAGCCTATATCTGTAATGGCTTACAATGGTGCAGAAAAAGCTGTTGATTATTCTGACCAGATGTCCGCTAAGAAAAATATTATCCTGGTACAAGAAGGTCACTCTAGAGCTTCTCCTGGGAACCTGTGTTGTAAATGCACTCTACTTCAGAGAAAAAATAATTGCTCAACTGTTACAATCTGGATTAAATATGGACACCAATGATGCTTGAATACCAGAAGCTGGAAGGCAACGCCAACATAAGCAAAACAACCAGCTCATCAAGACAGGAGGAAATGTCAGAGAAGCCAGAAAAAAGTGCATTTCCTGCTATCAAGAAATGAAACAAGAAAGAGGTGCCACAACAGCAAGGAAATTGACAAAGCAGGTCTCCACATGCATTGGTACACCCACAATATGTTGTGACAGTATTAACAGTATTGAACCTCCCCAACAACCTTTTTGGATTGGTATAATAACTATCGAAACTCTCTGACACCGTCCTCCAGGCTACCAAACCAGCCCTTTGAACGATATATAATATAATATATTGTATATTGTATTGAGTAGGTGGTTGTTAATAAAAGAATTTTATAATTTTAATATATTATCCTCAATACGGTTCTATTATGAGATTAACTACATGTAATCTGTCTAGTGTTGCTACTGATGGAGCACCAGCTAAGTTGTCGGGTGGGCGAGGTTTTACAGGCCGCATCAAAAGAAAGGTGCACGATGCTGGGTTGCCTCCAAAGCAATGTTTGAACCATCTGCAGTTCAAAGAATTTTTAAAAGATCTCGAGGCAGAATGTAGCGATGTTCCCTTTTATTGTATTGTGCACTGGTTAAGTTGTGTGAAAGTGCTGGTAACCTTCTTTGCTATAATTGAAGAAATTGCTCTGTTCATGGAGATGGAAGGTTTTCCACTACCAACTTTTGCAGAATAAACAATGAGTAGCTGACCTCGCTTTCTTGGCGTCTTATTTGAGTGATTTAAATATTTCATTGCAAGGAATAAACGAACTGATTAGCACAATGTGTGATGGAAATAAGGCTTTCAAAATGCAGAGTTTGTTATTGAAAAGTCAGCTTGAAGCTGGAAATTTTGAGAATTTTTCTTCATTAAAATCATTACATTTGTCTACTTATGAAAATCTTGTAGACTATCAGACGTTGTTACAGACTTTGCACTCTGAATTCAATGCCCGATTCAAAGAAATGAATGATATGGCACCTCAATTCGAAATATTTATGACCCCATTTTTAGCGCATCTTGAATAATCACCATCAAATTTCCAAACAGAGCTGATAAAACTACAGTGTGATGCAATCCTAAAGGTCAGGTACTAGCACTATGGCGGTAATTTAATTTCCTTTTACAAAGGTGTTCATTCACAAGAATTTCCTAGACTTCAAGCACTTGCCTTAAAATTTACGTCAATGTTCGGTACAACGCATGCATATAAATTTTATAAATTAGGAATTTATTGTAGATTCCACTTGAGACATGTTTCGCCCTTCATTGAGGGCATCATCAGTCAAAATATCACCTCAAGGTAAAAAATCAGGTAACTGGTTAGTAGTAGACATGTACAAATTAATACATATTATTAACAACATATAAAAATTAAGTATGGGAAAAAATTTGCACAAAAGTGATGGTTGAACATGTAGGTTTAGATGAAAAGTCAGCACCAATGCCTAAAAATAACAAAGTAGAGTTCTGCAGTGGTGCTCTGGAGAAACAGTTGACGCAATCATATGAAAATAAAAGGTTTAAAAAATATTTACAATAAAACAATTAAGGGAGAAAAGGTGTAGTGTTTGGCATCAATGTTAGTAACCAAAAATTGATGTCAAAGGTTGGTAACTATACAGTATTTACATAGTTCAATTGAACAGTTGAGATAAAGTTTTTTAAAAATATTTACATTTAACATTCAGCGTAAATGTTTGTAATAAAAACTAATGTTAATGATTGGTAACTATATAGTAATTACATTATCTAATTGAAAGTTGAGAATTTACAATTATATACATATTTACACAAGAGCAGCTGGTGCGCAAGGATAAAAAAATTTTAGTACCAAGTGCGTCCTGATGTTTTAGAGGTTGGAAGAAAGAATTAGCATTGACATTTCAGAAATATGTAGAGCAGATTATTTTAGTTAAAAATCACCGGGGGTAGGGGAAATTTTTATAGCCAAATGAGGTTTTATAGGCATCAAGCTGAAAGTTTTCCAGTTGAAGCGCCGAGATCGGGACGGAGACTGGTCAGTGTGGCTGGAGATTCATGGGTAATCCGTGCGTTTGAACGACAACAATGGTGACAGTTAAAGTGGGTAATTGCTAATTAGGAAAAATGTTGTGGGTTGAAACTTCTGCTTATTCTTTTAGTTGACTTCTGTAGCATCGATTGTGATGTGGAGACATCGGTGTGAAATGCCGGTGAGACAAAATGATATTGTTCCGTGGAATAAAATAAGGCGGACTACGGGATGAAGTTGTTGGTCTTTACTGGTCTGGTGAGATAGAATAGAGTTGCTTGTGTTGTGGACCGCTGTGGAGAGATTAGAAAGTATACGGCAACTGCAGAGTCAGAGCGTTAAAGCTGAGGTGAGGCATCTTCTTATTCTGACTGCGAAGAGGAGCCGTAGTGGCCCGCCATATTTGTGCCGATGTGCACTGGGTTCCGGTGAGTTGTTGAAAGTTGTATTGTAAGAAGTGGAAGTTATCTGTAATTGAGACGTTAATAGTATTAGTTGGTGTGTAAGAAAGGTTTATGGTAAGTAATGAAGAGTGAATGTTATGTTACGTACCTGATGTGTCGCTGAGAGGTGATTGTTGATGAGTATTGGTGGACTAAGAAGGAGGCTCAGTCGGTAATACGCACATGCGGTTAGCAATGGCGGCGGGAGGAGTGGATAGCTTTGGGGGGGAGGGGCATTGGGCGGAGTCATGCGCAAAGGTGAGCTGTCAGAATGGAGGAAGGTAGAGTGGAGGGGCGAGCTAGTTGTGTATTGGGAGTGCAGGTTGATGTAGTGTTGGTTTATAAAAAGAGGGGGGGGGATAAGGAACCGAAAGTTACGCGGATAATATTGATGCCTTTAGTTAATGTGATGAATGTTATTTGCTTGTGTTGGGTGTTGTATTGTTTTTGAAGGTCGAGTGGTTCTTATTTCTCGTGTTGTATCGGTGGGGTCGTGGTGGAGGGGGGGGTGCTTGGGTGGGAGGACGTGTGGGCTTGCTGTCGTTGTGTGTGGGGGAATTGGTCGGAAAGGAGGAGGTGGGGGGTAGGGGGGTAATTGTCGACGTGCTGGGTGAGTTAGTTAATGTGGTATTGAAGATTTTAGACAAGTTGTTGCCTTGAAAATTTATTTTTTGTAGTAAGGTGGGAATTTGTTCATAAAGGGGGTTTTTTAAATCTATTATCTCGTTGAGGTTTTTATCCTTGTTGAAGTGTTGGTCTAGATAGATGTATAGGTTCTCAAACTCAGTCATTAGTTTGCCCTTCTCGACTTTTTTTAGGATTGTTAAGTCTTGTTCTATTGTGGTGAAGTGGTGGCCAGTGTCCCTCATGTGGGTGCTCATTGCGGAAAATTTATTATGTTTTTGGGCATTGTAGTGTTCTAAATAACGGGTTTGGAAGCTTCGGCCAGTTTGTCCGATGTACGAGGAGTTGCATTGTGAACAGGTGACTCTGTAAATACCTGAGCCCGCGTAGAGGTTTCTTCTTGGGTTGACAGAGTTCTGGTTGAAAAATATGTTCTGGTTCGTGTTCTGCGTTTTGAAAGCAATGTTGACTTCGTGCTTTTTTAGGGGGTTGGCTATCTGGTGGATAACTGGATTAGTGTATGTGAAAGTTGCGTATTTGTGTTTATTGGGTTTTATTGGGGAAAGATTTGTTGTTAATTTTAGTTTTACTTTGTTGATGATCTTGTTGATCATGTTGGTGTTGAAGCCATTGAACTTGGCAATATCTGTTATGTAATCAAGTTCTTTTTTCAGATTGGTAGGTGAAAGGGGGATTTTTAAAGCTCTGTATATTAAACTGTAGTAAGGGGCTTGTTTATGGGAGTTTGGGTGTAAGGAATTATTGTTTATTGTTAGTGGGGTGAAGGAGGGTTTTCTGTGTATTTGAAACTCAAAAGCGTTGTCCATTCGTGTGATGTTGATGTCTAAAAAATTGATGGAGCCGTTGTCCTCATCTTCTTTTGTGAATTTTATGTTGTTGTCTAAAGTGTTTAGGAATGTGAGGATGTTGTCGCTGTTGTTGCACTGTTTATCGATGATTACTAGTGTGTCGTCGACATAGCGGAGCCAAAGATGAATACCATCGATGGAGTTTATAATTTTATTGTGTTCTAAGTTGTCCATATAGATGTTCGCTAGAATGCCAGAAATAGGGTCTCCCATAGCTAAGCCATTTTGATGGTAAATCTTGTTGTTGAACGTGAAGTAATTATTGTTCAATACAAAGGTTAATATTTTAATGAACTCATCAATTTCTATTTTGCTTAGTCCACTGTGTTTGGAGAGGTTGTTTTTTATGATGTTGATGGTTTCGAGAACTGGGATGTTCGGATACATGTTAGTGATGTCAAAGGAACATAGAATGTGGTTTGGTTGCAGTGTAAATTTATTCAGGGTTTGACATAGGTCAATTGAGTTCTTAATGGGGTATTTGTTGTTGAATTTGTAGTGTTTTTTGAGAAAGTAGTGTAGAAATCTTGAAGTTTTGTATGTTGGACTGCCTCTACTGTTGATAATTGGTCGGATGGGGATGTCTTTTTTGTGGGTTTTGGGTAAGGACTTGGCTGTGGGTAAAGTTGGATTCATGTTGACTAGTTTAAAGATTTCATGGTCATTTAAGAGGAAAGTTGAATTTTTGAGAAGGGTTTTCAAGTTGCGTTGTACTTTTGGTATAGGATCCTTGTTGATGGTGGTGTAGGTTGTGTCGGAAAAGAATTCTTCAGTTTTTTTGATGTAGTCCTGTTTGTTCATGAGTACAGTTGTGTTACCTTTGTCGGCTTTTGTTACTATAACGTTATTGGTGTTTATTTTGGTCTTTAAGGCATGGATTTGTTTTGAGAGGGTACTGTTTTTGTTGGTTTTTAACTCATTAACTAGGGAGGGCAGTTTCTTTTTTATTTCGTGTCTGATGTCATTTTGTTTCTCTGTGGTGATCTGTTTACTAATGTTGGATTCTACTTCTGCAATAGTGGTGGTTAGGTCATCGATAGTATTGGGGTTAGGCCAATTGTGTTTAAGGCCTCTGTTTAGGAGGTTCATTTCTATGTCAGAGAAGGTGGTGTCAGACAAATTGATGGTAGTAGGGGTGTTGTTTGAAATAATGGATGTAGTATCATTGTTCTTATTGTGGTTTGATGTGCTTGGTTTGGTTCCCTTCAGATGGGCTAGTTTGAGGTTTAATGTGTCTTGTTTCTTTTCTAGTATGTTGGTTAATTTATTGTCAGTATGTCTTAGGAAAGATTGCCATTCAAGAGGGGATAGGTGTTGTGCAAGGGTTAAATGTGTTCGATAAAGTTGTAAATTTAAGAATGATTTTTTCCTGTATAGTTGTTTAATCTCGTCCTTCAACCAGATGTTGTTGACTTTGTTTTGGGTGATAGTCGAGTTTTGAAACGGAATGCTTTTCCTTTGCAGTGGTCTCAAGAATTTGGGTACTAAATTTAGCTTAACACATTCTTTAAGGAAATTAATGTCTTTTGAAATTTTGCCGATTTTTACCTTGAGGTTTAGGTATTTGTTGGTTGGCTTTGACGTTGCAAGTGATAAAAATCATTGTTATCCGTATTGAAGATACTGAATGTAGGATGTTAAAAGGTTAGTTTTTTTCACCTATTCAATACATATAAATTTTATAAATTAGGAATTTATTGTAGATTCCACTTGAGACATGTTTCGCCCTTCGTTGAGGGCATCATCAGTCAAAATACAATACAATACAACTTTCAACAACTCACCGGAACCCAGTGCACATCGGCACAAATATGGCGGGCCACTACGGCTCCTCTTCGCAGTCAGAATAAGAAGATGCCTCACCTCAGCTTTAACGCTCTGACTCTGCAGTTGCCGTATACTTTCTAATCTCTCCACAGCGGTCCACAACACAAGCAACTCTATTCTATCTCACCAGACCAGTAAAGACCAACAACTTCATCCCGTAGTCCGCCTTATTTTATTCCACGGAACAATATCATTTTGTCTCACCGGCATTTCACACCGATGTCTCCACATCACAATCGATGCTACAGAAGTCAACTAAAAGAATAAGCAGAAGTTTCAACCCACAACATTTTTCCTAATTAGCAATTACCCACTTTAACTGTCACCATTGTTGTCGTTCAAACGCACGGATTACCCATGAATCTCCAGCCACACTGACCAGTCTCCGTCCCGATCTCGGCGCTTCAACTGGAAAACTTTCAGCTTGATGCCTATAAAACCTCATTTGGCTATAAAAATTTCCCCTACCCCCGGTGATTTTTAACTAAAATAATCTGCTCTACATATTTCTGAAATGTTAATGCTAATTCTTTCTTCCAACCTCTAAAACATCAGGACGCACTTGGTACTAAAATTTTTTTATCCTTGAGCACCAGCTGCTCTTGTGTAAATATGTATATAATTGTAAATTCTCAACTTTCAATTAGATAATGTAATTACTATATAGTTACCAATCATTAACATTAGTTTTTATTACAAACATTTACGCTGAATGTTAAATGTAAATATTTTTAAAAAACTTTATCTCAACTGTTCAATTGAACTATGTAAATACTGTATAGTTACCAACCTTTGACATCAATTTTTGGTTACTAACATTGATGCCAAACACTACACCTTTTCTCCCTTAATTGTTTTATTGTAAATATTTTTTAAACTTTTTATTTTCATGTGATTGCGTCAACTGTTTCTCCAGAGCACCACTGCAGAACTCTACTTTGTTATTTTTAGGCATTGGTGCTGACTTTTCATCTAAACCTACATGTTCAACCATCACTTTTGTGCAAATTTTTTCCCATACTTAATTTTTATATGTTGTTAATAATATGTATTAATTTGTACATGTCTACTACTAACCAGTTACCTGATTTTTTACCTTGAGGTGATATTTTGACTGATGATGCCCTCAATGAAGGGCGAAACATGTCTCAAGTGGAATCTACAATAAATTCCTAATTTATAAAATTTATATGTATTGAATAGGTGAAAAAAACAAACCTTTTAACATCCTACATTCAGTATCTTCAATACGGATAACAATGATTTTTATCACTTGCAACAACGCATGCATGCGAACAGATGTTTTCAATTCTGAATTTAAATAAATGGAGAACTAGGACGTCTCTGTCTGATACTGACTTAGAGGCTGTATTTACAATTTCTACTGCCGAATCGATTGTACCCAATATTGTCAAATTAGTTGCCGCAAAACTATGTCAACAATCGACTAAATGTCAACCCTAAATGTACATTAAGGCAAACGCAATGGATGTACAGAATAAATCGTTTATGTTTTCACAGAACTGTCATAAATAATATTTTCATAAGCTGCGCGCTGACTTTACGATCTGTGGTTCTGCCTCTGCCACTTCCCCTCCTTCCCCCACCACCTCAATGGTGCTACAGCACAGCGCCGGGGCTGCTGCCGGGGCCAGCGGGGCCGTGGGAGAACCTCAGTTGGAATCGCTTGTTTTAAGAGGAAGTGCAACTGAGCAACTATCCTCTATTAACATTAATCAGAGGGAAAAAATTGAAGGAATCTGACACTTCAAAAAAAAGAAGATATCGACCAAAGAAAGACAAGGATCATGAAGGGCGTGAAAATGAAAATCTTTCTAGGCCTCGGAAACCTAATTCTGTCAGGGTCAGAGAGAAACAAGAGTTGACCAATGGAGGTTGGATAGGATAGATGAAAGTGAGGAACCTGGCACAAGTAAGTGGAAGCAATGCCAGGACTCAGCTAAGAGTCCTGTAGTTGCCAACCCGCGCTCCCAAGTTAAGAGCCCCTGGGGCCTCTTTTAATCTCCTCTTATGACAGGCAGGGGATACCATGGATGTTATTCTATTGCCCCTCACCCACAGGCTGTCATGTCCAGAAGAAAGCTTACAAAATTAAGCTTACAGTTACATGATCTTGCCATCATAAGCAACAGGACTTAGTTATCAAAATGTGACTTTCAATTTCAAAACTCTTGCATGTGTTGTTGGAGATTCAAACTGCACCCATCTTGTTACATTAAACTATAGAAGACGGGAAACAATATCTATCCCCTTGAAGAATTAGGGAAGAAAGACCATGAAAGGAAGGAAATTGAAAAACTTTGTAAACCTCACAATATTTTGATGAAGCCATTTTATATTACAAAGAATTATGTTGCAATGAAAGATATTCCAAGCAAAGACATAATAATCATTCTTGGAGTTTTCAATGAGAAAATGGATGGAACAAATACACACAAATGGACTTAAAAAGCAAGTTGATTTTATACTTGTTGAGGGCTATTGGAAATCTTGTGTAGTGAATACTAAGGCCATGTCCTGAGTGCATTGGATCGTTTCTTGGGGTGGAGTGTTGGAAACGTTAGCATGTTAGTGTCTGCTGAAGTATCTTCACACTGTCAGCAGCCCTGAAGATGGTTTTCCGTGGTTTCCCATTTTCACACCAAGCAAATGCTGGGGCTGTACCTTAATTAAGGCCACGGCCGCTTCCTTCCCACTCCTAGCCCTTCCCTGTCCCATTGTCGCCATAAGACCTACCTGTGTCGGTGCGACGTAAAGCAACTAGCAAAAAAAAAAAAAAAGTATCTCCGGTGTAGCTGTAGCATTCTGCAGAAATTATGTTATAGTCATTTTTATTTGATTTGTTGCTGGAAGAAAATACATTCCTGGAAGTCAATGTATTCAATGTGGTTCTCTATGTGAAACATATCAGCAAATGCTATTCAAAAAAACATATACAGTAATTGTAGTGAAACAGAGGGAAATGTTTGAAGAGTTTAGAACTTTGTATGGAAGTTCAAAATCTGACTCTGACAAATTCCATAAATACACAAGAATGCCTGTCTCTACTTTTGATTACATTGTACAAAATTCAGTTCAAGTTTGAGAGTACCTGTCCCTAACTTAGAGTACATTCCACAATATCTCCAGCAGAAAAACAGATGGTATTATCTTCAAATTATGTTATGTACCGCTTGCTCCATGTTTTAAACAATTTGATTTGACATGCATGCACATACCCTGCTTGACAGTGACACAACACACTGCCCATCCCACTCCAAATGCTAATTTTCAGGACACTTCAATGTATTCAAATGTGTCTGTGCTGCATGATGCATGTCACGCCCCACAATACACTCCACAGCATGCCATACATAATTCACAGCTTAACCCTCTGCCGGGCGCGCCTTCTCTTGTAACATGAGAGAGCGCGCGGCGCACTCCGTGCGCCATGCGGTTTTTCATTTGAAAATTGGTTTCTTGTTTACTTATACCTGAATATTTTTATTTAGGGACGTTCTTAAATAGTTTATTCATATATTAGAATTAAAAAACTCTATTTTTTATTTATTTGCCCTGATACAATGTTATGGTATCTTGGCCATCATATTATTTACAGAATTAATAAGATGTTATCGAGACAACGTTTTAGTCTTTAGATATCGTTACTCACGACAACACAACTTTCACAGAGATAGTTAATCTTAGCATGCTTCTTGTAAACAAACTTCCTGCGCTGATCACACACTATGGTCGTGTTGTCATTCTTTGCTCGTCCACAAGCTTGACATCTGCCTCGTTTTTTCTGGGTGTATTGCACAGGTTCCTCCACAACTTCTGCACGGTTTATATCTAGAGGTATGCTTGGCATCATTGCACGGACACTCAGTTGCTCTTTCATCAGTTGAAGAGCTAGATTCCTGAGGTAAATCCTCCTCCTGTCTTTAGGGCCGCTCTCATAAAACTGAAAAACAATTTGAGAATTTATACCAGCCACATTCATCAAAGCATAAAAGATCACCAAAGGCCATCTTTTCGTGATCCTTGCCACTGTGTATGATGCATACATCTGATCCACAGTATCCACTCCCCCTTTAGTGGCATTGTAGTTCAGAATGATATGCGACTTACTTGAGGTTTCGTCGATTGTGCCTGTGTCATGCATGGTAGAGAGTAATATTACAACGTTGTTCTTTTTAGTAACTTGAGATTCTAGAGTCAAATCTTTTTGGTAGCCGAATACTGATGATCCTACCTCTCTACATTTTTGGGGCAGAAATTCAGCTGGTAATTCTTTCTTGTTTTTTCTAAAAGTTCCAATACAAGTTATGCCCTTTTCAAGTAACTCCTTTGCTAAAGGCACACTTGTATACCAGTTGTCCATAGTCAAGTTTCGGTTAGTACCTTTGATTGGGTCTACTAATCTGTGGACAATTGCAGATGGTGTATTTTTTACAGAGAAAGGGCCATCTGGCTGCTTGCCACAGTATGCTTCTATGTTGCTGGTGTAAAAGGTTTTAGCATCACAGAGTGCAAAGATCTACAAACCGTATTTTGCCAGTTTATTCGGAATGTACTGTATGAATCCACATCGTCCTCTAAACGGTTCCAGTTTCTCATCTACAGTGACGTACTCACTCAATCAGTAGCTTTTTTTACAGTTATCAGTAAACCTGTCAAGCACATACCTGATAGGAGCAAGCTTGTCGGTTTTCAGTCTCTTAGCTCTGGTCTCCTTGTCATCAAACCGAATCCAGCGAAGAATAAAGAGAAATCCCTTTGCACTCAAGCAAGCACGGAGAATTTCAATTCCAGTCCCATCTGCGGTCCAAAGTTCGTCGACATTAATATGGCTTAGTTTCTTCATGCCTAGTAAGTACAAGACACCAAAGACCGCCATCATTTCACATCTCGTTGTGTCCTTTGAGGCTCTTTCTCGTGAGTACTGAATTTCATCCCGATGAACAGTTATGAATAAGTTAGTGCACCTAACAATTTCATCTATCATATCAGAATCTATGAAGAGTAAAAACGCTTCATTTTCCGTTTTTATATCTCTGTACCTTTGAATTGGCAGGGGCAATTTCTTCTTCAAAATGTTTTTGCGTCTAGTCTTGCATGCTGTAGAAAAATCAGTTTTCCTCCATTTCGTTTCCTTGTCTTTTCCTACAAAATATAAACTTGATACAGCCTCACCAACATCATCATCATTATCGTTACAACTCTGTTCGAGTCAGTTTGGTGGTCACTAAATTGAACTTCTTCATTCTCTGCATCAGAAAATTCACTGTCACTGTCTTCTTTGCTTGAATCAACTAGCTGATCATCTTGCAAGTTGTATAGAATTTCGCGGATAGCCTCGTCATCAATCAGCACCGACCTGAAAAAATTACTACTATAAGTATGATATTCACCACCGAGTTGAAGGTTACAGAGAGATAGCTCAAACGTGTTTTCATCTACATAATGCCAAGGAGAACAGATTTATAATAAGTGCATTGAAACGGCAAGAATTTCAAATGTGTTTGATTGACAAGCTTTAGAGCTTTGTGTATGACAAATAGGCCGTGCTAAATAGCTAGAAATATTAAATATGAATTTATAATAAGTGCATTGAAACGGCAAGAATTTCAAATGTGTTTGATTGACAAGCTTTAGAGCTTTGTGTATGACAAATAGGCCGTGCTAAATAACTAGAAATATTAAATATGAATCAAAGAGTATTGCCACACAATTTATCAGTGATAGAAATAAACATAAAGACAAAAACTAATAAAGGTACTTGGATAGTTTTACTTACATTATCAGGCGCGCGGCGCACTCAGTGCACCAGTGGTGTATTGGAAAGGAAATGTGTTTCTAGTGTGGCGCCAAATGGAGCTGCAACAATCACGCCTTCAACACACGACAACAGACATTCCACTGGAGGAATAGGTGGGCTAACAAGAAAATGGCGCTCATCCCCTCCACACACCCTGTGAAAAAAGCGCGTTGGCGCACTGTGCGCCAGCGCGCCCGGCGGAGGGTTAAGACATATACTGGTTCTGCATGTGAAACATATCACCAAATGCTGTTCAAAAGAACACATACAGTAATTATTTAGTTCATCTTCCAGGTTGAACATGTACCTTCCATATAGTTTGCCAACATTTTGAATACATTGCAGTATTCTTTGTCAAGGCAACTGAAATACCCCTACTCGACCTGAAGTAATCATTCTCTCCAGACAGCTGAATCAACTAAGAGAGTGGCTATTGTGCTTCACTTTAAAATAGTCCATCTCCATGGCTAAATGGTTAGCATGCTGGCCTCTGATTCAAGGGGACCTGGGTTCGATTCCTGGTCGGTTCGGGGATTTAAACTTTTATTAGGTAATTCCTTTGGCTCGGGGTCTGGGTGTTTGTGACGTCTTCAGCATTAGATTTCTTCTTAGATAGGGCCCCATCCTCACCGACATGCAGGTCGCCTACACAGCGTCAAATCAAAAGACCTGCACCAGGCCTCTCCGGTGGTCACATGCTGCTACTGTTATTATTATTCCTTTAAATAGCCTCCTCACTCTCCCTCTCCCTCTCCCTCTCTCTATCTCTCTCTGGGTGAAGAAAGCCCTCCTGAAACATCTGGAACAAGTGTGTCACACACCAAGTAACTGGGATTTACTGATGCTGTTACATAACTTGAGGGTTCCTTCTGTATGTCCATTTTCTGACCTGCATATTGTAATCTATGCATAATAGGCATTCAAAAATTGCAGATTTTGTACCCTACTTCTAAATTCATATTGTTTGGTTGTTTCTTAATGTCAATAGCTTCTCAGATGTTTCCTTCAAAATTCCAAGGAATAGTTGCTAAAATCTTGGTTCTGTCAAATGAAAGTTTGTGTCTTGTTTTGCAGGAATACTTGGCTACATCTGAAATAACTGTGCCTTGGTTCATGATGTAACAGATGTGTTTTTTAAGTCAGGTAGAAATCAGATGCTTTGTTTCACATTCAATATGGTAGACTGCAGGGGCCTGTAATTCTATTATGTCTTGACAGGTGGCAGATAATGGGTTAACTTCCAGTGTGGTTTTGTAATGGTAGTTTTGCTCCACTATCAATGTGGTGGGTAGGTTATTCATTTTACGCAGAATAAAGGTAACTGTGGAAGCAACATACTCAAAATGTGCTGGGCAACGAGAGGATAACCGTGGATGGTACAAGGAGGGAGAAATAATATAGTATTGAGTACAAGAAGTTAGAAAAATACAAGGATACAAGGATCAACAAGAATACCAACATTGGGTGAACAAATAGATGTATTCAAACACAAGGCACAACAAACAAACAAACAAACAAACAAACAAACAAACAAACAAACAAACAAACAAACAAACAAAAAAACTTGAAAGATTAGAACACATTTCACAATAGATCACAAAGGAAATTTTACAAAGATCAGTTACAGCCATATGATTTGGATTTTATCCAAATAGAATTGACAAACATGAAACAACACAGATGTACAATGAGTAATAAGAAATATTAGGGAAATAAGAAAAACGACTGAATAGGAGAGTGAATCACAAACAATAACATTTTAAATTACAGAGTCCGGGCATACTGTAATCGACCTGAGTAGGGAATAGTGCACTATTGCAAATCACAAGTTCTAGAAAGCCCTTGATGCAGCAGATGCATTTAGCCCAACAGGACGAATGTCCACAAGTTTATGATATGACTATTATGCAGTAGAAAAATGTGAACAACTTTGAAGTACTACAAGTTTTCAAGAGAATTGGCAAAATAGAAAGTTCATTTTCATATAAGTTTCAACAGAGTTCAAAAAAAAAAAAAAAAAGAAAAGGAATTTGAGATCCACTTGCTCCCTTATCGATAAATAATATACAACCACTTGAGAACATAGACATATACATGTGAAGTGTACAAATATATTTACAATACCGAGCTCAATAGCTGCAGTCGCTTAAGTGCGGCCAGTAACCAGTATTCAGTAGGTTCGAACCCCACTGTCGGCAGCCCTGAAAATGGTTTTCCGTGGTTTCCCACTCCTAGCCCTTCCCTGTCCCATCGTCGCCATAAGACCTATCTGTGTTGGTGCGACGTAAAGCAACTAGCAAAAAAAAAAAGAAAAAAAAGTAGTTTACAATACCTCATAGTCGAGTCATAAAGTCTCATACTGGACTGAAAATATAGGTAGAAATTACACCAGTGTAATGCATAGATGTTGCTCTCTCTCTCCAACAGCTGAAGAACACGTCAAATTAGAAGGCAAACAGAGCCAGTTATATAGGCAAGTTGGAAAGAGGAGGGGCACAGGGGTAATCATGACACACAGCACTGGAAATGCTGCAAACATCCAGGAAGTATTGTAGAGTCTAGTGTCGATGACGTCAAATGAATCTGCCACAGGCGATCAGCTGGCGTTATTTCCATCGTGTGTGGAGCTAACACTGGGAAGAAAGTAGCAGAATATGATGATGTATGTAAGCAACCCTAATGATAATTGTTATCAGATTCCCCTTGATTTGATATTCAACAAGAACTGATGATGACTCCAAGGGAGTCGAAACCGGTCTTCACTCAATAAATTTAATATATTTTACAATGTGTTGAATGGTGGAACATCCCTCAAACTCTATTATATTGAATATGATGAATGCAGCAGAGGTGAGTGGAGGTCGTTGTAGTTTGTAAATGGTCTTTATGTCATATTTGTTTAGTACCTTACCAGTCCTGTCTGTAGTGTTTCTGAAGTATGGAAGTATGGCTGTCTTTAGACAGGTCACTTCCTCCTCCTCTGTGTTCTCTTTTACCATGGCCTTTCTTTTAATTTGTTCTAATTTTCTAAAAACTCACCAGATGTTGTTCAATGAGAAACCATTTCTTCTGAGGGTTTCCATGAAGTTTCTTTCTTCTCTTCAAGGTGTCCCACGTCTGATATATCGTTATAGCCTTATTAATCAGCAATTTTAGAACAGCTTGCTTTTGTGATAGTTGGTGGTGAGGAGAGGCATGCTGGTACCTATCTGTGAGTGTGGGTTTTCAGAATACTGTATGGCTCAGAGTCCCATTGGTGTTTTGTTTTACTATGACATCCAGGAATGGTTGTTTCCCCTCTACCTTGATTTCCATGAAAAACCGAATATTCACATAAATGGAGTTAAGATAGTCGAGAAATAACTGCAGGTTATCACTCCCATGAAAGAGCTGTGATCCCATCGCAGCCCCTTCTGTCTGTTCATAGAACTCCCCATTGAAATAGAAATATGTGGCGTTAAGACATCCTTTGGCTAGTGTTGACAGGTTTTCTGCCAGTTTCTTGTCTAGTAGTGGAAATACTTAGTGAAAAGTGATGTGATGTCAAAACTTACTAAGTCCATGCTTTTGATGGACTGATCCTTGATGAGCTGGATGAAATACTGGGAGTTCTTAATATAGGTTTCAGTATGTCCTGTACATGGTTGAAGTAGTCTGGCTAGATAAGAGGCGATATCATGAGTCAGATATCCTAAACTCCCAGCTACTTGCAAAGTGACATACACATTCCAGAAGTTTCAGGAGGCCTTGTGGGGCTTACGGCAGCCACAGAGAAAGGAGGCTATTTAAAGGCGAAGCACAATAATTACTCTCATAGTTGATTCCGCTGCCTGGGGAGACTACCTCAGATCAAATAGTCAGTTGCCTTGACAAAGAATAATGTATTTGAAATGTTGGCAAACTGTATGGAAGGTACAGAAAACAACAGGGTTCAACTTGGAAGAAGAACTATCCAATCCAATCCAATCAATACTGATCTGCATTTAGAGCAGTCGCCCAGGTGGCAGATTCCCTATCTGTTGCTTTCCTAGCCTTTTCCGAAATGATTTCAAAGAAATTGGAAATTTATTGAACATCTCCCTTGGTAAGTTATTCCAATCCCTAACTCCCCTTCCTATAAATGAATATTTGCCCCAGTTTGTCCTCTTGAATTCCAACTTTATCTTCATATTGTGATCTTTCCTACTTTTATAAACGCCATTCAAACCTATTCGTCTACTAATGTCATTCCACACCATCTCTCCGCTGACAGCTCGGAACATACCACTTAGTCGAGCAGCTCTTCTTCTTTCTCTCAATTCTTCCCAACCCAAACATTGCAACATTTTTGTAACGCTACTCTTTTGTCGGAAATCACCCAGAACAAATCGAGCTGCTTTTCTTTGGATTTTTTCCAGTTCTTGAATCAGGTAATCCTGGTGAGGGTCCCATACACTGGAACCATACTCTAGTTGGGGTCTTACCAGAGACTTATATGCCCTCTCCTTTACATCCTTACTACAACCCCTGAACACCCTCATAACCATGTGCAGAGATCGGTACCTTTTATTTACAATCCCATTTATGTGATTACCCCAGTGAAGATCTTTCCTTATATTAACACCTAGATACTTACAAACTAAAAAACTCAAAAAACTGAACAGACCGTGGAAGCTTCACATCTAAGAACACATAATTTGCTGTATCAGAAATGATTAGTTCTCAAGAAATTTGCTGAAAAAATCTAAAATATACCACATAATATAACAAGAGGATATATAACTGATGAAGAATCCATATGCAACACTTAAAAAGGTTATATAGATTTCATCTTTCTTTCCTGGTTGTATGCAATGGTTGAACAGTTAGCAAGGAATTTTTAGATTTTTAAGCATTAGTAATATGTTTTCCGAAGTCTGGTTGGTTCCCTTATGGCTCCAGCATCGGCTATAGTAAGTGGCCTAATCTTCACTAAAGAAGTCTGCTAGAGAAATGAGGAGTGATGTAGTTTTCCATTTTCTGAATGGGCCACAACTTGCTGAAACATAAACTGCCAAGCCAACCAAAATGTTCAAACAATCTGACACTATGAGCTACAATTTCACACCATTCACAATAGGACTGGCTGTATGAGGAATGGTGTTACTAACATAGCTCATACCTCAATCATTTTCATGTTGTCAAAGTCAAGGATAAGACTGAGACATGGCAATGAAAGTAACAAATTTGTTCTAACCCATACCACAAGACATAGTACACTGTAAATACTATGTGTCACCAGAGAAGGATCCAGGTTTAAGCATTAGTTATTTGCATCGTGCATTTGTGTTTGTATCTTGCACAATGAGAATTGACACAAATAAGGTGTTAAGAAGTTTTTTCCCAAGTTGAATTCCCGTCTTCATCATGTGAAGGACATGAGGAGGAAAGTGAAATTACAAACTGTATTTTCAGTTTGATCAAGAAACTTGAAGACTCCACTATCACTGAATTCTGGAGGATAAAGAACTAGAGCAAATGCCTTAGAGGAAACTACTGATGTTGAGCCTGTTTATGAGCCTTACTACTACTACTACTAAACATTTTCATTCCTCCCCTGAAGGGGGAGGCAGGCCTCTTAGACAGTGACGCCGTCTCTCAGGCCGGGAGATTTGTTACGGTGAGGGAGATGTGCGGAGAAGGTGAGGGGGTAGGCGGTTGTGGCCTATACTACGAACTGTCCCTAATTCGCCTTAGTGCAGGACAATGAAAAACCACGGAAAACCATTCTCAGGACAGCCGACGGGTGGGACCAGGCGTGAAGTCTGGCACTGTGCCCCAGGCCCGTCTCCCAAATGCAGAGGCGTAGAGCCACGGTAGAGCCGTGGCCAACTTTCCTCTGCTCGTTGGCCGGTCAGAGTACAGAACATATGGGGCAACAACCCACTCTGCATCTACCGACGTTATGAGCCTTTGAATGATGCAGCTGAAGACTATGTTCCTTTTGATTATGTCAAGCTGAAGCTAAAAACTTGTAGGGCTGTATAACCAACATTATTGTATGTGAAGTCTACTGTAAATGAATATAAATGAAGATATTTATATTGTACAGAATCTAATCTATGGAGAGAGGTCTGATGAGAAGGGTTTCATACAGGTGTACAGTATTCAAGTACAGGGCATACAATATAATACATACAGCAAGTGATAGGTAGCTAAGTTGGAAACTTCTCTGAAATATCTAATAATGCAACAAAGTCTTTGTAATGATTTCTTATTAACTCTTAGAGTGCCGGGGAGCACGATCATGCTCCTCCGCAGGCTAACGAAAAGTGCCAGGAGCGCCATCGCGCTCCATGTTGCAGCTGTCTATGTAGTCGTAATAGTTTGCACATATCTGAAAGATGGCAGCTCCAGTCAGCATCACTCTGTAGTAGATACTACATAGTTTCTAAATCTACCACCAGAATCTCTGTGTGACATGTTGTGTTGATGTTATGATGTTTTCTATTTCATCTGTTTGGAGCGTACTTATAGACCATGTGTTCATAATAATGGCAACTAGTTCTCGTATTGTGTTTGAAATTGATGACGATTTGGTACAGTATCTTAATTAATTGAGTGATGATTCCAATTATATCGACTCAGATGATACCGAGAGTGATAATAAAGCCGGTAACGCTTCAAACAGTGACGATAGTGGTTATGTTATCTGACTTACTCGTAAGTTTGTTTCCATTAATAACATGAAATTGTAGTCAGCTAAACATGAAGGAATTCTAAGTCAGTCAGTTTACTTCAAAGTCCAATTACATTTTTAAAATATCCTATAAACCTTTTTGCTGCTGCCTTTGGTGCCTTCCTAGGATTGTGTATCTGAACCGTGTGAACTTATTCCCTTTTTACAACCTGTTTTTTCATTACTGATGTAGGTTGTACTTTCTAAACTATTTACTTAAGTTTTGGCCATTAGGATTTGCAACACCCTAATTTTCTTAATTAGTTTCCCAAGAGCATTCTACTAGATATTCTATTGAGAAGTTTATCAAACTTAGAAATTCCTTTTCTATTAAGGTGTAGCCCATCTCTGCCAAAATCACAGTCTCTAAGTCAAAAATAAATGTCGACAAAATGGACATCTCCGTTACTGCATAACCAGCCAGTTTATGCCATCTATATCGTGCCGGTATAAAATGCTGCTGAGACAAAGCTTTGCAGCTGGAAACCTTTTTATCACAGTAATAAGTGCCTCAGTCTTGGCCATTATGTCACTGGGTTAATGCAGCACAAGGGAAATGTAGGAAGTGGACATTGTTATAAGTGGAATATTGTGCAGAACGGATACTGACTGGAAGGTGATCGGGGATTTAAATGAGATTATTGAGTGAGTATGCAGGAAAAAGGTAGAGAAATCTGTATATCTTAATAGGTGGGTACGAGATAGGGATCTATGCTCTGATAGTCTTCATATGAACTGCAATAGTACTTATAAGTTGGGAGGTTTATTTAGAAGGGTTATAGGGAGGTACAATTAGGGAAATAAGGTGGACTACGGAACTGTGATAAGAGTATAGATTTATGGAAGTAATGTAAAGATGACATAAAAATGTTAAAATGTAGAAGAATTGTAAAGAAAGATACATATTTAAGTAATATGATTGATATATATTTACCAGATGTTACAATAAGGGTTGAATCATGACTGAGAAGTGATATTATGAAAGTGGAAAATCAATCATCAATAATCTGCGGTCCGGCTCCATGGCTAAATGGTTAGCATGCTGGCCTTTGGTCACAGGGGTCCCAGGTTCGATTCCCGGCAGGGCCAGGAATTTTAACCTTCGTTGGCACGGGGGCTGGGTGTATGTGTCGTCTTCATCATCATTTCATCTTCATCACGACAAGCAAGTTGCCTACGGGAGTCAACTCAAAAGACCTGCACCTGGCGAGCCGAACATGTCCTCGGACACTCCCGGCACTAAAAGCCATACGCCATTTCATTTCATTTTCAATAATCTGCTGGTGAGCAGGTGGCAGTTCCCTCATCAGTTGTTTGTCTAGCCATTTATCAAATGCTTTTAAAGAACTTGAAAATTTATCGAACATTCCCCTTGATAAATTATTTCAATCCCTTACTCCTCATCTTATAAAAAATATTTGCCACAATTTTTCCTCTTGAATTTCAAATTTCTCATATATTATGATCTTTCCTATTTCCAAAGGCTCCACTCAAGCTTATTCATCTATTAACGTCATTCTACTCCATTTCTCTGTTTACTGTATGGAACATACCACTTATTCAAGAACAAATTGTGCTGGTTTCCCTTGGATCTATCCCATTTCCTTATCAAGCAGTCATAGTGTGAGTCCCATACACTGGAACCATGCTCTAATTGGGGTCTTCCCAGAGATTTATACTCCCTCTCCTTAACTTCCTTACTACAACCCCTAAATACCCTCATAACCTCATAAATGTAATTACTCCAATGAAGATCATTGGTTATATTAACCCCTAGGTACTTACAGTGATCCCCATAAGGTACAATCACCCCATCAACAAAGTAATTAAAACTCAGAGGACTTTTCCTCTTGGTAAAACTTATAACCTGACCTTTTATCATGTTTATCATCATACCATTGTCTGCTATCCATCTGACAACATTGTCTAGGTCTTTTTGTAGTCGCTCACAATCCTGTAACATATTTACTACTCTATACAGTACAACATCATCCGATAATAACCTTATCTGTGATTCCAGTTTTTTTATGCATATCATTTATACATACAAGAAAACATAAAGCTCCAATGTTACTGCCCCCTCTTAATCATTACAGGATCAGGTAAAACTTCACCTACTCTAATTCTCTGAGTTCTATTTTATAGTATATGTGATCGTCATACTTGATAATAACCACTCTTTTGCCTAGTCTAATAGCTCTCATTTTCATAAGTAATCATCCATGACCTACCCTATTAAAAGCTTTGGATAGGTCAGTAGCAATACAGTCCATTGACCTCTTAAATCTAAAATATTTGCTATATCTTGCTGCAATTACCAGCAGAGCATGAATAAATTAATTTACCTGGTGTCAATTAAGCTGCTTTAAAAATATCTGTTACCTTTTTTTGCACTCTCCTACAACTTATTTTCTTCTTTATGTCCATTCTGAGCCTTATAATTATAAGAATGTCTGAAAAATCCATACCGTCCTCTTGCTCCAAGAATCCCATTGAAGTATCAGCTGACTCCAGTGCAGTCTGAAGGGGTACACGATTGTTTGTGAGACACCCTTCTTCCCTTCCCTCTCACTTTCACTCATTACTTCGCACCTGACTGCTGAGTTCCTCTTCACGTTAGTTACTATTTCATCATCAGTTAAGATTCGATGCCCAGGCAATACATCAGTATAAAGCCATTCCTAAATGTTACTTTCATCCACTTCTTCAAAATGAATGTTGTTTTCAATAGTCTTCAGGATATCTTTGATCATCAGTCCTTCATTTTCTTCTTCAATAGTGAACCCATGAAAATCACTGGCGACTTCTTCGGCATCAAAATACAATTTTCTCCACGATCGAGTGATGTTTTGAGTGGTTAGTAGATCCCATGATTTCAGGGCAGGATGAAGCGCTTCTTTAAATATTTTTTTTCAGAACTCAACCATTGATATTTTTTCAGAAAGTATGAGGCCTAGAATTTCCTGTTTATAATGCTCCTTAAAGGTTGTGATGACGCCTTGGTCCATTGGCTGAATTATTGATGATACATTAGGCAGCAAATAGGAAACAAAAATATTTCCATCCTCTGATTTCAACCCTGTATCATCAGGGTGAGAGGGTGCATTAACAAGAGAAAGGATAGCTTTTGATGGCAAGCCTTTGGACGCCAAGAAATCTTGAGCCCGTGGCACAAACTTATTATGGAACCAAGTCCGAAAAATATTCCGTGTCATCCATGCAAATCTGTTATGACAATAATCTACTGGAAAATATTTCATCACTGTTCCTGTGAAAGAACATACATTTTTTGCTTCACCAACAACAGCTAATTTTAATTTATGGTCGCAACTACCGTTCGCACAGCACAAGATGGTAACACGCTCTTTACTAAATTTGTGACCAGGAGCTGATTTCTCTTCAGCACTGGGTAAGCACTTCCAATAATGTCCAGTTTCACTGACATTGTACACTTGACTTGGAACAAAATTGTATCTCTCAATTATGCACTTAAACTCATATCTAAAGTTTTCTGCTGCACTGCTGTCACCACTTACTATTTCTCTTTCAATGTTTAATTCTAGAATGTGTGGTGTGTGTCCTTAAATCTCTGTAGCCAACCATTAGATGCTGGTGAGGACCATGAGAGCTCGCTTCACCTTGCTTTCGCTGAAACCACATGAATAACACAGCATCCAAGTCTTTCAAAGATGATGCTTTCATTCTTTCCCTTTTAGCGAGTTCATGTGAACTGTCAGAACTCGCCGCAAACCACAACACTTTGTCTTTATCCTTCATTAGGTCCTGCACTTTGTCACATCAACACCAAACTCTGATGCTAAATTTGAGACTACTTCACCTTTCTTTAATCGTTCAATTATATTCACTTTATTTTCGATGGTTAAAACTACACGTTTTTTCTTTGCTGGTAGATTTAGAACTCAACATTTCTCGGCTGTTAGAACCAAAAATAAATGTTCAACTTTAACAGTCACACTAACCTTTTCTTGCTTTGCACTACAGGATGTAGCCTACCTGTCTATAAATAGCGGAGGTTGACTATGACGGACCGCTAGGCTGGTTTCCAATTTCTGTGCATTGTGAAATATTTATGATACAGTAGAATAAGTGGTATGGCTTTTAGTGCCTGGAGAGTCCGAGGACATGTTCAGCTCACCAGGTGCAGGTCTTTTGATTTGATGCTTGTAGGCGACCACCTGTGCGTCGTGATGAGGATGAAATAATGATGAAAACAACACATACACCCAGCCCCTGTTCTGGGTAAATTAACCAATGATAGTTAAAATTCCCAACCCTGCTGGGAACTGAACCCAGGACCTCTGTGAACAAAGGCCAGTATACTAACCATTTGGCCATGGAGCCAGAGAATAAGTGGTGAAATTATTTCACCTTGACAGAGAACGAGAAAAAAGATACATACTCGGAGATGTTACACGCTATCAAAATAAGTTGTAGGTATCATTCTGAAGTAGAAATGACCAGGATATTATACTCTATGCTCTGTGTGCTTGCTGGGAGAGCGCACATTACATTATTCATCAATAATGGAATGGGTAATAAAGTTTGTGACTGTTAAATCCAAATAGCATTCCACTCTTTCATAACAGTTAAAAGTTAAATAAATTTACACAACATAAAATTACGTAGTAAAAACCATGCCACAATGCCGACTGCCAGTCTATGCGTGTGTACGTACAGTAGTTATGTTATGATCGTGGACTCATGAGTCGGAGAGTCAACGTACAGTCGCTCCTAAATAGAATACTGTATCAAGATGTCTTAACATCAAGAGCTGGGCTGAGTGGCTCAGACAGTTGAGGCGATGGCCTTGTGACCTTAACTTGGCAGGTTCAATCTTGGCTCAGTCCGGTGGTATTTGAAGGAGCTCAAATACATCAGCCTCATGTCAGTAGATTTACTGGCACGTAAAAGAACTCCTGGAAGACAAAATTTTGGCATCTCAGCATCTCCAAGTGGGACGTAAAATCAATAACATTTATTGTTGTTGTTGTTATTATTATTATTATTGTCATCAAGAGTATGCTCATTCAGTTTTGGAGTGACTGTACAATGCTTTCAAAAATCAAGATTAAGCTTTTAGGCAACAGATAATCTGCAAAACGGTTAATTGAGGGATGGATAATCAAGGTTTTACTGTACTTAACAGATTTCTACATCAAAACCAACAAACGTGTTTAATTCTATGTAAGTACAGCTACAATTACAAGAATAATAATTGTTTACAGCTGTATTTCCTGTTGTATTCATTCTTCTTCATCTTTTTTTTCAAGTGCCATTTGCGGTCCCCCAAGCATTGGCGATCACTCAGGAGAATATAACCCTTTCTTTGGCTAGTATGAAGAGTTGTTCAGTGTAGTTGATGTTAATCTAGTCTCTGATGGTTTGGAACCATGATATTGGTTGTCTACCAGCTACTTATTTGCTTTCTATCTTGCCTTGCAATATCAGGTATTCATTATTATACAGTATCTATCTAGGTTTGCCGGGCTGAGTGGCTCAGACGGTTAAGGCGCTGGCCTTCTGACCCCAACTTGGCAGGTTCGATCCTGGCTCAGTCTGGTGGTATTTGAAGCTGCTCAAATACGACAGCCTCGTGTCGGTAGATTTACTGGCATGTAAAAGAACTCCTACAGGACTAAATTCCGGCACCTTGGCGTCTCCGAAGACCATAAAAGTAGTTAGTGGGACGTAAAGCAAATAACATTATTATTATTATTATTATTATTATTATTATTATTATTATTATTATTATTATTATTATTATTATCTAGGTTCATTAATATGTATAATTACCACTATGGACAGCTAAAATTGGTTCAATAACCATTAGTTACAGCCTAACTTTCCATCGTATTTGATTTTATACCATTATTAGTAGGGATCGGAAGCTCATTCCCTTAAAAGTACCTTAATGTGCAACAAAACATGCATCATCAATTTGAGTTTATTTTCATAAAGTAAAATAATTATCTGTAACTTACTTTGTTATTCCATAGATTTTGATTTCCCAGCCTAATCATCAGTGAATTCTTCACTATTGCACTTAACAACTAGGGAATGACTGATGCTTTCCATCGGCAGTCTTTGTCTCTTGTCCCTCAGTAAAGCTTTGTAGAGTGAAAAACTCTGTTCTACAGTGCACAAAGTAACAGGGGCATTCACAAATGCTGCTAACTGTTCTGTAGATAAAGACTGTTCTGTTGATGTTGTGGGTGCTTTGCCCTTTAGAACATCTACAATTTCAAATGCCCAGGATTTTTGGAGAGAATATTTGTTACTTTCTTATTTCACTGTTTCTCCTACAACCACTGGAACTGTTTTTAAAATAGACATGGTTTTGTCAAATTCTGTAAAGGAATTCCAACTGCTTCCAATGGCATAATAGCTTTAGGAATACAATGAAAATGAACTCTCATAAACACAAGGTTCCATTCTATTTCTTTGCTTGACAATGCTTGCTGATGTTTTATGGAAAAATTCCAACTTTACAATACAAATTTTTATTATTCCTTATTAGAATAACATTATTTTATTGGAACATGTTTCATCCCCATGGGGACATCTTCAGCCACAGTTGAAAGACAAAAATGGAATAAGGATTCATTAATACACATGAAAATGCACTGGTTGATCCTAATAACTTGTTCTGTCCATGTGCCAATTAAAAACATTTAACATTGTCACTTTTGCTACACATGCAACCATACATATATCCTCCATTTGTAAAAACTTTAGGCATAAAAATACACTGGTGTATAGTTAACCTCACATAACTCCAACTTAGCACTGGTTAAAATCTTGATGTGTTTTTGATCTGAATTGAGTCTTGAAGGGAAAAATTCAACTTGTTTT
Source organism: Anabrus simplex (assembly GCF_040414725.1). Taxonomy (NCBI): domain Eukaryota; kingdom Metazoa; phylum Arthropoda; class Insecta; order Orthoptera; family Tettigoniidae; genus Anabrus; species Anabrus simplex. The sequence goes on along the minus strand of NC_090267.1, from coordinate 101,747,358 downwards.
TTACTGTAGGCTGTGGTTCTATTAAATTGTGATTCATGAGGAGGAACTTCTCTTAAAAGTACACAGACTGAATACTGGGCTTGGTCTGAAAGATGAAAAATTGAAAGGATTCTATAAAGGAAGAAGCATGGTTAAGGGTAACAAATACAAAAAATCTTAAGCCATAATAAAGAGAAAATATATCAGAGAACTTACATCCTCGCATGTGTGCTGAGCATAATAACACAAGGCTGGCGAGGAAGTAAGTACTCAGATATATTTTCTCTGTGTGCTGATCATAACAACACAAGACCAACTACTAGAAAAGCCTGACAGAGGTCCGAAGAAAACTGTGTTAGCTCACTCCAGAAACTCTCCATAAGCTGTTTTTGCATAGCAGAATTCATATGACATTTCCTAGTGACTTATATTTGGATGTGTTTATATGCTGCAATACTTGATACCATTTTTCACTACCTACTTTCTTCTCGCATGCCTTACAATATAGTATTTTAGAATCTGTAGAAATAAATTCAGAAGAAAATTCATCTTGGTAGCCTTTAAGCCTGCCTGCATTTCTTATTGTATTTTCTGGCATGATGTACACTATGTGAATATTAAATGACAATGTATACACAACACTTAACACTTAGTCACATTCCACAACTCACACGTAATGCACTCAGCACTGTTAAAACGAGTGGGCTAAACAAAATATCCAATCAGCTCCTAGTGAAGTTGCGCCACTACAATTGTGAAAGACGTGAAGCCCTCACACTGTGATTCCCAGCAGTGTTGTCAACTTCCATAAAGAGGAAGTTGCTGCTCAGCCATGGAAAAATAGCTAAATCCCTATACCAACAATGATAAATCAATTTTTTGTAATTAAAGGTCTTTAAAAGCAGTCTTGAATTTTCAATTTCTTGTAGGTAAACAATAATTCAGAACCTCTTGGTTTAGTGTAAAATAGCAAGATTGGCAACACTGATTCCCAAGCGTGTGTGGGGAAAGAGTGGTATTGCATCAAAAATACATAACATCCAGCTTCATATAACAAGTATGGTTGGTGAGTCATGCTTCCATTCTCTCTATCCTTCTGTTGCTTGCTGAAACATATTTCCACACCTTCATACTGCACAGCTAAATACTCATTTCTTATCTGAATGAGCCCTCTTATCTATGAGTCATCATTGTCATCAGTCACATTCCTTGCACTTGCAGAACATATTACACATTAGTAGAAAATGCCAGGATATTCATTTATAAGCATAAGAAAAATGATAATCTCCTTTTAATATGCCATTTTATGGCAAAAAACCCAAAATATGATGCATCTATTAAAAAAGACAAAATATACATTTTTATGCACATTACAAGTGGTCATATTTTGTTAATGTTAGTGATTTGCATAAATAATTTACCAGCATATTCATACACCATGCGTTTGGTCTGAATTTATATGAGAGACCCTGTATAGTCAACATTATTATTGGGGAGAATGCTCTAAACTAATACAAATAAGAATTTATGTTGTACTGAATGTAACCTATGAATATCTTCTGTCTAATAAGAAAAGTTTCACACACACACTACGTGATGTATTCTGGAATAGATCATACCAAGGACATATTGAGCAGATGAAAATATATTAAGTTAAATTTTTTTTAATCTGTTGTAGGTGATCCAGCTCTAGCAAGCAATGTCAAATCAAGGTAAATTTATGGTATCACTTACTAATGAAGAACTCATGACAATACTTCAGCCTCAGTTTGAAAAGGATTTAATTGTTGAAAGTTATTCAGTCACATATGCTACTCAACCAGGTGAAAACTATGGCAGTACAATGCTAGCTTTAGAGGTTACCATTTGTCAAACAGATAAGTCACCAAAGGAGACACTCCATATTGTCGCCAAGGCAGCTCCCCCAACAGAATTCCTGCAAGAGGCATTTGATATTAGGAACACTTTCTGTAAGGAGATGAATATCTACAAGTTAGTAGGTCCAGAAATTATAAAATTTCAAATAGAAAGTGGATTTAAAAATGAAGACATTCTAGATGTATTACCAAAATTCTATGGTGCACGAACTACACTCACTGGAGATCAAGATTTACACGCTGATACCAATGCGGTGCTGTTGCTGGAAAACTTGAAGACTTCTGGATATAAACTAGCTGACAGAAGAAGTGGCCTAGATTTGAAACATTGTGAACTTGTTATTTTAAAACTGGCTCAGTTCCATGCATTACCCATTGCATTAAAACATAAAAAGCCTAATGTGTATAAACAGACAGTCCTCAAAGCTACAGCAGACTATAATATGGGAGGTGAAAATGGAAATCCAAATGATGCTCTCAATGACCTGTTAGATTCACTGGAGAAAAACATTCCAGAAGTAGCTCCTTACCTAACCAGGATTCGGGAGAATGGTGTCAAGTATTCTGAAATTAGCAATAAGTCTTTAAATAAAGAACCATTTGCTACAATTGTTCATAATGACTTTTGGACAAATAATATGATGTTCTGTTATGATAGTGCAGGTGATAACTCTCAACCAATTAGTGTAAAATTTGTGGATTTTCAGGTAACTCTGCTATGCTCTCCTGTCAAAGATATTATTTTCTTCTTATTCTCCAGTGGTTCAACCAGAGTTAAAAAGGACTTCTATGAACACCTGATTCAGCTGTATTATGAAACCTTTACTTCTACTCTGACTAAAATGGGATGTGATGTAAATGTTTTCTCTTATGAAAAATTCAAAGAAGAAGTTGAAGAATTTGCCCCAACTCAGTTCTTGCATATTCTATTTATGATATATGTAATATATGCAGAAAAGCAAAGTGCCAAAAACCTTTCAGATGTAAATGACATTGATTCCATTATGCAGAAACCGAGTGATCTTTGCAAAGTTAAGATTCTGGAACACATTCAAGAATTTGAACGAAGAGGATGGTTTTGAAATGTTCTTTATTGTCAATGTAGCTAATTTGTTAAATTTACCCAATAAGAATTTCCCTTGCAAATTTTGAACTGTTTATTTATTCCTACTTCTTTTACAGTCACCAAATTTAACAAAAGGACTGGGAAGTAGTAGTAGAATGCCGATTACTATTTTTTTTATGGAGATAGTATTTTGCACCTCTCTTTTGGAACACACCAGAATAAAATGTAGCTTCCACTGAAATGTCAGTGTCATTGATGGCTGTGACAATACGGAAGCTAGTGAGATATATATGGTGCTGAGTAAAGACATTTGGAGCATGGCTAGTGCATCAAGACATTATGAGAGGTGCTACACTTAGGGCCAGTTATACAGTAATAGCATTTTCTGGCTCAGTGAAGAAGGCAGTTGCAGATTACCTCATATCTTGTATGCCTCATTGTGGTTCTACCATTGGTTTTTGCTGCTTCCTTATAACTACATAATACCCGGCAATGTTATTTGAGGATCCAAGCAACCTAAGGGATTACTTATTATATGGCTTTTAGTGCCGGGAGTGTCCGAGGACATCTTCGGCTCACCTGGTACAGGTCTTTCTATTTGATGCCTATGGGCAACCTGACCATTTGGATGTGGGATAATAATTATAATGAGATAGGGAGAGGGTGAAACTCAGTGTTGGCACATAGCCTACTCCTGTCGAATAACTCCAAGGGGTCTGCTCAAAGCTTTATTTCCCATCCGACAGACAAATCACCATCAACATTGTCATATGCCCTCACTCCATATGAAAACTGAGCAGACCCCATTATACTCGACAGGAGTAGGCTATGTGCCAACAGCGCATTTCACACTCTCTCTACTTCTTTACCATAATCTCACATCCAGATGCGCAAGTCGCCCATGGGAGTTAAATAGAAGACCTCTACCAGGAGAGCTGAACATGTCCTCGGACATCCTTGGCCCAAAAAGCAATATTCTCAATAAATAAATAAATAAATAAAACAATAAATAAATAATTGAGGGGATATTTCTGACAACATAGTAATTTACGGCAAAATTATCATGCTGTATATAATAAGAAGAAAAAGAAGAAGCTAGCTCGGGTCCTCATCCTGAGGTGGTGCAGCTCTTTTCAGGCACACCCCCAATGGAGGTGAGCTGCATGTACCATTTCAATCACATACCAGCCCTCCTCCCATTCTTAAATTTCTGGCAGTACCAGGAATCGAGTACGGACCCCCAAGGATTAAACTAATAACATTAACCATTAAGCTATGCAGGCGGATATAATAATAATAATTTGATGGCATAAAACCATGTTACATAGTTGCTAATATGTAACTAAGATATGTTTACATAAGGCATAAAAGAGAGGTTGGTAAGTTGTGGTGGTGATTATTAGTTAAAGAAGGGAAGTACAACTAAGCAACCATCCTCTGTATAACACTAATCAGAGGGAAAAAGTGGAAGGGATCCGACGCTTTGAAAAATGAAGGTATCGGCCAAAGAAAGGCAAGGGCTCAAAGGGTGTGAAAATGAAAAGCTGTATAGGCCCCAAGTGCTCTAATACTGTTGGGGTCAGAAAAGAACAAGAGTTGACCGAAGGAGGTCGGATAGGATAGATGAAAGTGAGGAGCCTGGTATAAGTAAATATCAAATTATCTCATTATAAAGTATTATATGACAAATTTGTTATCGGTACTTTCATTGACCTGTCAAAGTCTCATCCTTGGCTTTAACAACATGAAAGTGACCGAGGTATGTGTGATGCTAGTAATACCATTCCTTATGCAGCCAGTCCCTGTTATGAATGGTGTGAAAATGTCACTCATAGGGTCGGTTGGTGTATGCATTTCAGTGGGCTTGGCAGACTGATATGTAATGGCAACTTCTGGCTCGGTGAGGAAAGCAACGGGAAACTACCTCACTCCTCACTTCCCTAGCATGCTTCTTCAGTGACGCCTAGGCTATCTATGACAGTTGTTGGCGGAACTGTGGAGGATCAACCAGCCTTCGGGCTGAATACCCAACATACATACAATATGACAAACAGGCTAGGTTACCTAATGATTATGATTTTAGTAAATTTTATTTTCTAGCTTTTTTCATAAGGTGAGAGTGTGAACAGTTGAATATATCTATATCCAACTTATTCACATTTCTGACCATTCTTTGCAATGGATTATGGAAAGAATAGTTTGTTCTGTGCCACTTTGTTATAAAAGGATGATTTATTCTCGTATACCTAGGAGGAACATAAAGGTTCAGTTTTTCCAATAATTCAGAACAATTTATATGCAAATGGAGTAATTTATAAATGAAACTACAGTAATATTAAAGTTCGAAGAGATTGTAATTCCAGATAGATTTCCAATTCTTTATATTCTATGCAGTCATATGGGATACCAATTCTGTAAGAATAAATATGTAAAAATTTATGTTGGACAGACTCTATCCTAGATATCAAAACAGTATGGTTAGTATTCCATATCTGAGAGCAATATTCTAATAATGGACGTACCAATGTTACATACAAGTGTTTAAAAGTGAGCAAACTCTCTGGAATACCTTGTTATGCAGCCAAGTCTTTGCAAGGATGCAAAGAATTTAAATATATCTGTTCAATGTGATCACTGAAGTTCAGAGTATTTGTGAATAGTAGGCTATACCTAAGTCATTTATTTGTTCAACAGTACTCAAAGGAAGATATTAAGGAGATATTAAATTTATTTTTATAAAAGCAGATTATCTGACACTTTTCATGATTGAGCTTTAATCCATGGCCAAGGGAAGTAGACAGGACAGATGAAAGTGAGGAGCCTGGCACAAGTAAAGAGAAGTTGGTAATCAACTTCAAGTTGATTAAAGTCGTTTTGTAACCTAAGGCAATCACTATGTGAATCAATTCTTGTAGAGAATGTTACTTCATCTGTAAACATTGGGAATTTAGAATTTGTGAAAACCGTCTTAATATCATTGATTATATAGCAAAAACAACAATGGAGCAAGGTGAGCACCTTGTGGGTCACCACCAATGGCATTATAAGCCATTGTAAGTGATTCTAGGTTAGAGACAAAAATAGACAAAGACTACAGAGATGTGTAGTTTGGCATGTTAACCCTAGAATGGTAACAAGGAAATTTAACGCTTATTGGTAACTATACGTTTCCAAGGCGTACACGGCGCAAAACAACGTCTGTACTGTCTCGTATCTTTCTTTCCTCCAATGTTCATGTTAACTACATCACTATGTATAGAGGTGAATTCAATTATATTTTCTTTCTGAAACTTGAATTAATTATTCTATTTCCAACACAAGATATAAAGGCACAAGTGGTACATAAAAATAAACACCAGTAAAACAACTAGACTCTCAAGACAGTCTTACTAGCTCGTTGAAAGTAAATTCTTGTTCCAGAAGTAACTCAAGTAAAAGAAAAATAACCTACAATAAAATTGATAAAAACTCATATGAAATAAACTAGAAAGAATCACACCAATTGATGGTAAATATGCACCTCTCAGGCGCACTACATTACGTAAGATGGATTATTACACCAAACATGGACAGGAACACGGCTGGGACATGACTGACACACGTCGGGGCGGGGGGCGCTGTTTGAAGCATAGCTGGAGGGTAGGGATGCCCTGTCAAGGTCACTCGCTTTGGCGGGCATTTACATTTGCGTGTACGTCTATGGGGCGTATTGTTACCATTCTAGGGTTAAAGAAGAAAAATGAGGAGGGAAAGGAGAAAGTTTGTTTCTAACCATTCAGGGAACAAAGACTTTAAGCGTATGGCACCCCATTGCAGTAAGCTGATAAAAAGAAACTTTTTAAGAAAGTTTACAAATGACTTTGCACATTATTAAAGATATACAGTATGTTTCTACTAATGGAATGGGACAAACACCTGACACTGTTTCTTAAACAACAAATAATTTTGAATAACATTTTTCACAGACAAAAATGATAGGAGAGGGGCTCATTAAATTAGTGGATACAATTAATTTTAAAAATGTATGGAAGTATAATTTTCAACATAAACTTACATATTTTTAAATGGAAACCCACTATTATCTTTAGCATAATTGAAAGCAGGAAAAAAGAGATTAATGGTGTTGTATCTTATAATGTAACAAGTTAATTCATTCCTGAGTAATTTGATGCTTCAGATACACTGCTCAGCAGAGAGGACATGAAACATCACATAGAGGCAGCCTGTGGTAGAATTACGTCAGACATGATGCGGCCTCTTACAAGAGTGTGCGGAAAATAATGGGCTACACTAGAACAATTAATTGTGTACAATTCTCTGACAAAGGTACTCTATACAAGAACAAAGTTAATAAAAACAGGTTGACATATGTATGTTTATTTCTTAACAAACCGTTCACTCTACTAAGTTGCATTGTCATTGTTCTTGCTTCATCCTGTTTTCTCCAAGTAAGTCTTCCACTTTCTTGTGTCAGACTCCTCGGTTTCATCTTTCCTATCTGACCTCCCTTGGTCAACTCTTGTTCTTTTCTGAACCCAATGGTATTAGGTTTTCGAGGCCTAGAGAGTGTTTCATTTTCATGCCCATAAAGTCCCTGCCCTATCTTTTGCTGATACCTTCATTTTTCTTCAAAGTGTTGGACCTCTTTCATTTTCCTTCAAATTAGTATTAAGATAGGATGATTGCAAAGGTGAACTTCCTCAGTAATCACCACCACCATCTCAACCATGTAGTACAAGATTATCTAGATCTCAACCAGTAACCATAACAACCTGCAAGTACACGAACAATTGCACGTCATTTCCTAGAATTATACCCTTGGCACAGCATCTTGTGAGAGCTGGAGCTCCAAAGTTGCCAAGCTTTCGATACGATGTATATCGATTAGTGGAATGTAACAATTACAATAATATTTTCTGACATAAATTCCCAGTAAAAATTACATATTGTGAAAATAATTATGATTACAAATTACTAAAAATTAAATTATAAATAATTTGAGTACTTTTATTCAATTGTGAAATAACTTTGTCTTTGCATTCCCATTCATGTTCCAAGGTTTATGTATATGACTTGATTTGTCAATTGATTGTTCTTTTCCATAACTTTTATTGACCTCTTGGGTTTCCTCTTCTTCATCTGTGTTTTGTCATGTATTCCTAGTTTTTTGCCATCTGTATTCATCATCATCTTTTTTGTTTTTCCCCTCCCCTGTATCTATCCTACTCCTTATTTTTGTGCAACACTACTGAAGACTGTCAAGATATCCCTCAATTAGTATTTATGTCTACCTGCCTGATGAAGCTGGGAAGCAGAACTGAACTAGCTGGGGTTGGGAAGAAATGGACTTAAAAGAATTGGGATCTGCATGAATATGGCAGTGTATAAAGATGCATAATTATCCTTGTCCTTTTACTTTTTCATGTTTTGTCCTAGTCTCTTTTTTCTGTCTTCCACTATGACCAGTCATTGCATTTATCCTATTCATGTTCTTATCTTTCTATACAGGTGTTAGGGGTATACATGCAGATATTTTTTGTAGCAATAGAGAACGATGCAGCAAACCACTATATATCAAACTTTTAGCTATCCTCGGAAGTTACTTTCGAGAGCAAAGGGATATGATGTTTTTAGAATAGGTAATATGCCTTGTTCTTAGGAATGAATAGCTTTCCATCGATAACAGGCAAGTTACATGCCATCCTTGCCAAACTGGTTTCTGTTTATGTTTAAGAGCAACTGTACTACTGTAACAGCTGAATGCTACCGATACAATGCCACGAGATGTTACGTAACATTCTTGCCAAACTGGATTTATATTTAAGAGAAACTGAACTACGATAACAGCTGAAGGCTACTACTAGGGTATGCCATGTTATGTAACATTCTCGCCAGACTGATTTTGTGGTTGTTAGTATTTTGTTTCCATCTTAGCGACTTGACGCCCCTCATCATTGGTTTTGGGTCCTGGAGATGTAATACCAACATAGTTGGTCCGTTAGTGGACATTATAAATTTTCCAGCTTACTACTTCCTGGTTGCCAGTGTCTTGCCCCATTGTGCTAAGTTGGACTCATCAGTTGGTAAATAGCATACCCACCAAGATGCATAGCTACTGCACACCGTGGAGGCCACTGCATAGGCTACTTGGAGCCACCGGCAGTGCCAATGCACTATGAGAGACTTTGTCTCATTTTCAAAAATCGATGCCAGCCTGGCCATCAAATGATAAGGATGTTGATTCCCATAGGAAACCTGAAATATTTGTTCTGAATAAGTAAATTTATAATCTTGGTAGGTGTGCTAGGTACCAACTGATGAGCCCAGCCTAGCACACGGGGGCGAAACGCTGGCAACCAGGAATGAGTTAGCTGGGAAATTTATAATGTCCAATAACGGACCATTTATATTGGTATTATATTTGCAGATGCTCAGAAAATGTTGTGTTCCCATGTATCATAACAACCATAGCATTAAAAAGTGTTTTCTTACCTTGTTTAGTTTTCCTTCAGACGAAGAATTTAAACAAAAATGGATTTGTGAGGATAAAATTTGTGACAGTAAAGTCAACGTAACTATACTATCACCTCAACCTAATGAGCTTCTCACTCATGCATGTCCAATTATTTTCCCAAATTTTCCAAAATATTTATCATCAAAAAGTGTTAAAAGAAAAGATCCTCATGTCGGCAGATTTACTGGCACGTAAAATAACTTCTGAGGGGCTAAATTCCGGCACCTTGGCGTCTCCAAAAGCCGTAGTAAAGGTAGTTATTGGGACGTAAAGCAAATAACATTCTTACATTATTTGCACTAAAAGGAGAAAGAGCTAGGCCCTACTCAAAAAGTTTCGTTTGTAACTGTGAAAGCAAATTATTACTGTCAAGAAATTTTCAAAGTGATAACTTAGAAAGAAGGTTTAGTCAGTACTTATAGGTAATTGGTTGTAACTACAATGTTACTGCACTTCAAGTCTTAGAAAGTGAGATGAAAATTAGGATTAAGGGTGTTCTAGGGTTGAGATGGTGGTGGTGATGGTATGGAAAAGTGAGGTTTGGCTGTAGCCAATTAGAAATGTCTGATTCCATCAAGACAGATGTTATTGGGCTCAATATGGAAATAATAAACAAGTTAGACTCACATTTATCATGTGAATTTCTTTTGTGGGCATTTTGAGATGTCAGGGGTAATAAGCTGTACATTTCTGGGTATACAATAAGGATAATATCCAGAAGGATAAGTTGTGACACTTGTTTAGGTCTCCTGCAGAGTAATGAAACAGGTGATCCCTATTTTGAAGAACTTCAGAGAGGTGGATTAGTGGTGCCATCACATTGTATTGTGTGTGTCTGCAGAACAGTAGTATACGAAGACCATCTGGGTTGTGAAAGGTATAATGAATGATTTGTTCTCTCTATCCTGAGCTGCTTTAGGAAGAGATGACAATCAACAGTTCTGGTTTGAACGCCGTCATTGTGGGCATGACAATAACGGTGCGATAGATTGTTTATTGTCTACATTTTCCAATGTCGTGTTAAATAAGTGCTGAAAGCAGGTGAAGAACACGAGTTATGTCAGGTGTGAGGATAAAAACACTAAGTGGAGGAAGCTATCGACGCTCCACAATAATCGGTCTTGTGAGTACTGTTCTTAAAGTGTTTTGTTTTTATTCATGTTAGACATGTAGTTCTAACATCAGTGAATGCATTTAGGCTACTGGTGTGTGTGTGTTTCTTAATATCATTTTGCGAAGAGCGTGCATTTATCACAATCATCGTGTTGGTCTAAATGTAGTGAATATGGGTGAAGTCATTCAAAATCGGACACGCCTCCTATTCTCTCGGCCTCCGCTTGACAGATAGATACAGCGTTGCCAAGCGTACCTTCCGGCTTTAACTGTAGATGGCTCTGGTATAAACTCATGCTCCACACGTGTTAATCAGTCATGCACTTAGATGCCATTACTTAGCAAATGCAGAGATTAATATATTGCATCACGTGCCCACGCGATTATGCGAAGCGCAATGTTATCTTTATCAAGTAATAAATTAAAATTTGCCAGAATTGTCTCCAAAAGGCTCCTAAAATCTCTAGAAAAGTCACTAGTTGCTATCTTCGACATTCTGTCACTAAATTTTTTTTTTTTTTTTGCTAGTTACTTTACGTCGCACCGACACAGATAGGTCTTACGGCGACGATGGGACAGGGAAGGACTAGGAGTGGGAAGGAAGCGGCCGTGGGATTAATTAAGGTACAGCCCCAGCATTTCCCTGGTGTGAAAATGGGAAACCACGGAAAACCATTTTCAGGGCTGCCGACAGTGGGGTTCGAACCTACTATCTCCCGAATACTGGATACTGGCCGCACTTAAGCGACTGCAGCTATCGAGCTCGGTACTAAATTACTAAAACAGACTCCAAATCTGATGACTAGTCTCTAGAATTGACCAAAGAGGAATTGACTAGACCGATGTGAACAAACACGAACATAGCACATGAGAACAAGAGATTGACAATCGATATACGCGTCCCGATATACAGGTTTCAATAAACATTGCATATTCGCGCGTATTTCCCGTTAATAAAAGTGAATATTTCATTTTAAAGTGGCCAATGAGCGATGGACTTCCAGCCACTTGTATACAAAGCTGAAATGCCAGGATTTGAAAACAAATCTTTGAAGTTCACAAAAAATTAAGCTAAACTCAGGAGAAATAATTGAATAATCAGGAGGCGGGAAAAAATGTAGAAAATCAGGAGTCTCCTGCCTAAATCGGGAATGTTGGCAGGTATGATGATGAAAGTCAAAAAATTGTGAAATGTTGGGAGCAAGTCAAGAGTCGAGAGCTGGACTCCGTAGTCGGAGAACACAAGTGATACAAGCAGGCCATGCAATGCTAAAATCAGATGGTTCAACGTCAATACTGCCTATGTATATCAGCCCATGTCGAAACACAAACAACTAAGCCAACAGTTATACAGGTACCAGTTGAACCACACCAAAGGACAACAAAACATTGAAACAGAAAGACCTCCAGCTCAAGACTGTTTTAACAATCAACATTTCATAGTTTTTTTAACTTTCATCATGTTTTATAAAAAAATTACTTAACATTTTTTTGTGTGTGTGTTTCCTACGTTCTTAATTCAATTTACATGTCTTACTGAGGATGACCCAATGCCGGGTTGAAACATGTCTGTATATGTAAAGTTTCGTCTTAATTGGATGTAAGGTATATAGTATTGACTAGGAGGATTAAAATAGTTTTATACAATTTTGTAAGAAGTTCAACCATCAATACAAATTAAACATGAGATTCAAGGTCTAAAATGTATAAGTTCGATTCATCAAGTCAATTCATACTTAATAATCAGAAACGTACAACACTGTAGCTGGCTAAATGGTCGTTCAGACCAAAAGCTAAAATATTGAAAAATAACAATGAAAAATAAAACAAAATACATTAAACGTACCTACATTTCGTGCTTTCTGCTGGGCGGAGTGGCTCAGATGCTTGAGGTGCTGGCCTTCTGACCTCAACTTCATAGGTTCGATCCTGGCTCAGTGTGATGGTATTTGAAGGTGCTCAAGTACATCAGCGCAGCCTCGTGTCGGTAGATTTACTGGCACGTAAAAGAACTGCTGCGGGACTAAATTCCATCACCTCAGCGTCTCCAAAATCCATAAAAATAGTTCGTAGGACGTAAAGCAAAATAACATTAAAAAGATGATTGGTCCAAGTGACCGACTTCTTACTACTCCCACCCAGATACTAATTGAGAACCAGTGCTGGAAGTTGCCTTGATGTACTGCGAGGGGATATTCCACAGCCCATGAATGAGTGTTATACATATTAAACATTGCTTGTTGTGTGAAAATTGTCTCATCTGTCATGAATAAACTCGATAGAAAGTCTGGTTTGCATGCTAGATCAATTAACCAGCGGCAGAAATCCACTCTTGATTAGTAATCATCACAGAGCTCAATAGCTGCAGTCGCTTAAGTGTGGCCAGTATCCAGTATTCGGGAGATAGTGGGTTTGAACCCCACTGTCGGCAGCCCTGAAGATAGTTTTCCGTGGTTTGCCATTTTCACACCAGGCAAACACTGGGACTGTAGCCTACCTTAATTAAGACCACAATTGCTTCCTTTCCAATCCTAGCCCTTTTCTGTCCAATCGTCACCATAAGACCGATCTCTGTCGGTGTGACTTTAAAAAAATTAATCAGCTGGTAAGATACCATGCGTACTGCACCCGGGGTCATCGTCTACCATTGTCAGAATGTCTTCTTCCGTGTCTAGGATTGCTCATGGCTGTTCAGGCCCTCAGTTTTCATAGTGTGATGTAACAAAACCAGTAATGTGAAAACACTGTATCGTTGCTGGATTCGGCACCCGTCTATTGGGAAACCTTTCCCGATAGATTCGCAGAGCGCTACCCGTATTCTGTTGTACCTCACCATACGCTAGCAGCATATCAAGGTATTCGTAGTTTTCATATGCTGGCATTATTCAAATACTACTACTACTACTACTACTACGTAACTCGCATATGACAAGTACGGACGATAATTTACCTCTCTGAAAGCTGTTATTCGCGTGAAGGTCTAGCAGGCAGCTCATAACTTTAGTCTGGTTTCATCGAGAAGGACAGGAACTCGTCTAACCACATCGCTAGAAACAGCAGAGCACGGAATTGGTACGTGGCACGTCTGGTGCTGTCGCCAAACTGCTTACGTTGAATGTTCTCCCACAGTGTGATTTCATTATCATGGATATTTGGGAGAACTGCTCACCATATGCAGAAACACCCTAGACCTCATTTCTTCATTTTGTTATAATGCACAACATAGCACAAACACAAAACCTGTAGGATGTCCAGTTAGTCTGCTAGACATCTCTAAATACCATAAGGAAAGTATTTTTCCCGCTAAACCACACACATTTTACTATGTGTTTTGCGCGTATTTCAGCTCTTACTGACCTGGGGCATAGTGTGTTTACAGCTGCTTACTTATACACCACCCACCCTGTATGTGGTCATCAGCCCCATGCTCTAAGTGAACGTGAAAATGACTTGACAATCCGCAACGGTGCGGTGTCTGTACGATTTTGCGGTATTATATTTTTTGAGCGTACGGTTGCGATATGCGCTCCGGAACATGAACTATGGTAGCATCACTGTTTTGCATTGTGTAAAATAGGAGGAAGAAGGCCAAATCATGTTGCCATGTACGAAAACTTAGTTTCTTACGTACCGTAAATGAAAGAATGCATGGGATAGGATGTCCAAATGAGTAGTATCGGAATTGAATTGTCGAAGAACATTGAAAGTTCTGGACCACACCAGTAATGGACATGTTATAAAAGTACCTTCATTTCATGCTTCAAATCAAAAGAACATGTGTAATGTTAAAATAAAGCATTATAACCTACTGCTGCTTTTGCAGTGCTTATTAAATGCATCAAAATAAAAGTTGCCAGGCTGAGTGGCTCAGTCCGGTGTTATTTGAAGGTGCACAAATACGTTTGCTTCTGATCGGTAGATTTACAAGCAAGTTAAAGAATACCTGCAGGGAAAATTCCAATACCCTGTGTCTCCACTGAGACGTAAACAACAACAACATTATTATTATTATTATTATTATTATTATCTTTATTATTATTACTATTATTGTTACATGGTTCATGTTTGTGGATTACTGTAGTCACGTCCTAGTTCGTGAACCATGGGCAACGGCTGAGTGGCCTAGTAAGTGGTCCTGAGAGTCGGGATACCAGTTGCTATGGAATGGGAGTGGGCATCTCGGACATATTCTGAGTCGTGGCCCTCCTTGTGCTCAGGAGGCTAGGACTATACAATTCACCGGTGGTCCATGTCCGACTCGTTGGCTGAACGGTCAGCGTACTGGCCTTCGGTTCAGAGGGTCCTGGGTTCGATTCCCGGCCGGGTCGGGAATTTTAACCTTAATTGGTTAATTCCAATGGCAGGGGGCTGGGTGTATGTGTTGTCTTCATCATCATTTCATCCTCATCACGACGCGCAGGTCACCTGCGGGTGTCAAATAGAAAGATCTGCACCTGGCGAGCCGAACCCATTCTGGGATTTCCCAGCACTAAAAGCCATACGACATTTCATTTTACCGCTGGTCCATAAACCGTTAGAGGAGAGATCCTCACTTGGACTATGTGCAAGTAGGGTAGCATCCTGCTTCATGAATTTACCAAGCTCAGAACAATTTAAGCAAGCCTCGGACCTATGGGAGTATCGGAGTCCCACTCCCATTTGACAGAGGAGGGACTCCTTGGAAACAACTTGGCGAACAAAATGGAATTAGATGGGGAGCTATCAATATTAATGGGGCTTATGGAAGAAAGAAAGTAGAACTGGCTGAGTCAGCAAAGAGGATGCATTTGGATGTGCTAGGAGTAAGTGATATTCGGGTAAGGGGAGATAACGAGGAAGAGATAGGAGGTTGTAAAGTGTACTTGACGGGTGTTAGAAAGGGAAGGGCAGAGTCTGGGGTAGGGCTCTTTATCAGGAATACCATTGCACGCAACATAGTTTCTGTTAGGCACGTAAATGAGCGAATGATGTGGGTAGATTTGTCAGTTGCAGGAATTAGGACTAGAATTGTATCTGTGTATTCATCATGTGAGGGTGCAGATGAGGTTGAAGTGGACAAGTTTTATGAAGCATTGAGTGACATCGTGGTCAGGGTCAACAGCAAGGATAGAATAGTGCTAATGGGTGATTTCAATGCGAGAGTTGGAAATTGAACTGAAGGATTGAAAAGGGTGATTGGTAAATGTGGGGAAGATATGGAAGCTAATGGGAATGGGAAGCGTTTGCTGGACTTCTGTGCTAGTATGGGTTTAGCTGTTACGAATACATTCTACAAGCATAAGGCTATTCACTGCTACACATGGGAGGCTAGGGGTACCAGATCCATAATAGATTATATCTTAACAGACTTTGAATTCAGGAAATCTGTTAGGAATGTACGAGTTTTCCACGGATTTTTCGATGATACAGACCACTATCTGATCTGTAGTGAACTAAGTATCTCTAGGCCTAGGGTAGAGAAAGTGAAATCTGTCTGCAAACGAATAAGCATAGAAAATCTCCAGGACGAGGAAATTAGACAGAAGTACATGGATATGATTAGTGAGAAGTTTCAAACAGTAGACCGTAAGCAGGTTCAGGATATAGAAAGTGAATGGGTGGCATACAGGGATGCAGTAGTAGAAACAGCAAGGGAATGCCTAGGAACAACTGTGTGTAAAGATGGGAAAAGGCGAACATCTTGGTGGAATGATGAAGTGAGAGCAGCTTGTAAACGTAAAAAGAAGGCTTATCAGAAATGGCTCCAAACAAGGGCCGAGGCAGACAGGGATTTGTACACAGATGAAAGAAACAGAGCAAAACAAATAGTTGTATAATCCAAAAAGAAGTCATGGGAAGATTTTGGTAACAACCTGGAAAGGCTAGGTCAAGCAGCAGGGAAACCTTTCTGGACAGTAATAAAGAATCTTAGGAAGGGAGGGAAAAAGGAAATGAACAGTGTTTTGAGTAATTCAGGTGAACTCATAATAGATCCCAGGGAATCACTGGACAGGTGGATGGAATATTTTAAACATCTCAATGTAAAAGGAAATCATCCTTGTGGTGTTGCGAACAGCCAAGCTCATGAGGAGGAGGAAAATGATGTTGGTGAAATTATGCTAGAAGAAGTGGAAAGGATGGTCAATAAACTCCATTGTCATAAAGCAGCAGGAATAGATGAAATTAGACCTGAAATGGTGAAGTATAGTGGGAAGGCAGGGATGAAATGGCTTCATAGAGTAGTAAAATTAGCATGGAGTGTTGGTAAGGTACCTTCAGTTTGGACAAAAGCAGTAATTGCACCTATCTATAAGCAAGGGAACAGGAAGGATTGCAACAACTATCGAGGTATCTCATTGATTAGTATACCAGGCAAAGTATTCACTGGCATCTTGGAAGGGAGGGTGCGATCAGTCGTTGAGAGGAAGTTGGATGAAACCCAGTGTGGTTTCAGACCACAAAGAGGCTGTCAGGATCAGATTTTCAGTATGCGCCAGGTAATTGAAAAATGCTACGAGAGGAACAGGCACTTTATGTTTCGTAGATGTAGAGAAAGCATACCACAGGGTACCGAGGGAGAAGATGTTCGCTATACTGGGGGACTATGGAATTAAAGGTACATTATTAAAATCAATCAAAGGTATTTATGTTGACAATTGGGCTTCAGTGAGAATTGATGGTAGAATGAGTTCTTGGTTCAGGGTACTTACAAGGGTTAGACAAGGCTGTAAACTTTCACCTTTGCGGTTTGTAGTTTACATGGATCATCTGCTGAAAGGTGTAAAATGGCAGGGAGGGATTCAGTTAGGTGGAAATATAATAAGCAGTCTGGCCTATGCTGACGACTTGGTCTTAATGGCAGATTGTGTCGAAAGCCTGCAGTCTAATATCTTGGAACTTGAAAATAGGTGCAATGAGTATGGTATGAAAATTAGCCTCTCGAAGACTAAATTGATGTCAGTAGGTAATAAATTCAACAGAATTAATGTCAGATTGGTGATACAAAGCTAGAACAGGTCGATAATTTCAAGTATTTAGGTTGTGTATTCTCCCAGGATGGTAATATAGTAAGTGAGATTGAATCAAGGTGTCGTAAAGCTAATGCAGTGAGCTCGCAGTTGCGATCAACAGTATTCTGTAAGAAGGAAGCCAGCTCCCAGACGAAACTATCGTTACATCTGTCTGTTTTCAGACCAACTTTGCTTTACGGGAGCGAAAGCTGGGTGGACTGAGGATATCTTATTCATAAGTTAGAAGTAACAGACATGAAAGTAGCAAGAATGATTGTTGGTACAAACAGGTGGGAACAATGGCAGGATGGTACTCGGAATGAGGAGATAAAGGCTAATTTAGGAATGAACTCGATGGATGAAGCTGTACGCATAAACCAGCTTCGGTGGTGGGGTCATGTGAGGCGAATGGAGGAGGATAGGTTACCTAGGAGAATAATGGACTCTGCTATGGAGGGTAAGAGAAGAAGAGGTAGACCAAGACGACGATGGTTAGACTCGGTTTCTAACGATTTAAAGATAAGAGGTATAGAACTAAATGAGGCCACAACACTAGGTGAAAATCGAGGATTGTGGCGGTGTTTAGTAAATTCACAGAGGCTTGCAGACTGAACGCTGAAAGGCATAACAGTCTACAATGATAATGTATGTATGTATGTATGTATGTATGTATGTATGTATGTAATTGTTACGGGGTTACCCATGGAGCAGAAAGAGGTGAAAGAAGGTGCGGGCTTGAATGGGTCCAACTACTGTACCATTTCCTATCTTTATTGCCGACTAGACTCAGGGTTCAGTAAAGCGGTGGACCTGTTCGATGAATTTTGGGTGACTCAAAAAATTAATCTATACTTATACTAATGAGTATATTGACAGGAAGAATGGACATATAAATTGAAATGAGAAACGCTTATGGGGTAAAATGGATTTATTAATCCCGAGAAAAACATATAAATGGTCCATGCTAAATGGAATATTATAATAATAACCGAAATTGACCTCAAACCAGTCATAAATATAATTAATTACACTGCGTAAAGCGCTTACAAGAAATATTACAATTTAAACAAGCAAACAAAATCGGGTTCAGGCCCGATGAATTACAGTGAATCCTCGTGACTATACAGGGGAATTAGTCGTCAATATAATTAAGCTGATTGGTTATAATTTTAGCAATTACAGGTTAATTAATTATGAGCTGACATACGAACGGTCAACGACCTAGAACAATGACGAATAAAACATCTAACGACAAAATTAATTGACGATTAAATTATTTGACCCATCGTATTTGATTGGTTGACTACTCCGGATGAGAACCATAAATCCAATATGATTGCCCGTGGGCCTTGTTGTAACACAACGTCTCTCTGATGAACCGGTAGGACTAATACATTCGTGAAATAGCTAATACAAATATTTACAGTCTGTCTAAATTGTGGATACAAACATATAAATACACTATGGCTTAGGGGTTTCCCTAATTAACTTATGTACTACACAGCTTCGACTAGGAGCTCGCGGGCTCACCAAAGCAGTCCAGGCAGAACTGGAAATCAATGAAATCAGCCGACGAGCTGACATGCACCACAATTTACACAACATGACATCAAATCACATAAACAATGCGAAAATCACACTTGTGGAAAGAATTACATACATATATATATATATACACTAATGATGATATCTGGGGAGTCGAATTCGTATGCAGACGGCGTCAGATTTTGCGCCTTTACAGACACAAAGTTGTCAATATTCTCGGCTCTGTAACAATCAGCTGTTGAGGAAAATAAACACTGAGCTGTCGAGGGAAGGCACTCTCAAGGCGACTTTCACTTTCACGCAGTAGGGGAGACATGATTCTCTGCCAGTGGTTCACTGAACTAACGGTACTGCAAGTGGTCAGGTCTTGGCCTGCTACACAAATATTCTTGAGGCAAAACAAACGACAAACACATTCACTACTTAGTCAATGCATTCTTCACCTCTCTCTGCTGGCTAATTTAGCACGTATTTAAGGCTCCCTCAATTCTCAAAGGCATATCTCGCCTTAACACATATACTAGGCCTCATTTCAAGCCTCAAGCATGTCAAGCCTCTCATCTCAATGATACTGGGTTCATCCCCAAATGCCTTCCCGCAATTTTAAAAGAAACTAACTATCTCAACGAAGGACAAGCTCCCACACCAATTTCCGAGACAGCTGAAATAATATTAATATAGCATGCAGAGAATTACCTAACTAACGTTATGCTAAGTACGTGAATTACCCGACACTGTTGGCGGGTAGCCTTTGTTCATATCAATAACTCTCTTCCCCAAATAACCACAGCAAACGTGAAATAACATAAATACACACAAGCAAAAACGAACACAAACAGACTAAATTATCCTAAGGCGTGGCCGTCTACCCTTTTAACTAAAATAAATATGTACAAGTGGTATAGGTGAAGAGCATGCACATCCCCTTTGCCAAATATTTACCGTTACATGAAACAAACCAGACTACAGCTGTAATAGCTGTTATTTAACAAGACTAAATAGTAGCTAATTTCCCTAACCTGAATGTACTTTCCCTACACGTATATCATGCCATTTAACATTGGATTTTGGTACTTATCTTTCGTAGTCAGTCGTCGTTCACCCCAGATTCCACAGCCACATGTCTAGGCTGTTTAGCTGCTCATAATTCCGGTGCTACACAATGGTTGGCAGGTCCGGACGTTGATACCACGTTCATCCATGATTCTCTCCTGGGTTTCTGCAGAATACAAGTAGATTAATACCAACTTCTTCACCGCTTAACGTGTACACTTTACACGATGCCGATCCTGATGGTAGGCTGTAATTGGCTCAGCCTACACATAAATATTAGTCTGAAGCATGTGTAATCAGTTTAAGGGTTCAAACCCAATCGACATAAGTTTATGTCGATGTTGATTCCCATAGGGAATCTGAAATATTTGTCTGATGGCCAGGCAGGCATCAATTTTTAGTAGTGAGACAGGGTCTCTCATAGTGCATTGGCACTGCCGGTGGCTACAATTAGCCTACGCAGTGGCCTCCACGGTATGCACTAGCCAGCGTCTTGGTAGGTATGCTAGGTACCAACTGATGAGCCCAGCCTAGCACACGGGGGCAAAACGCTGGCAACCAGGAATGAGTTAGCTGGAAAATTTATAATGTCCAATATCGGACCATTTATATTGGTATTATAAGTTTATGTAGCGGCTAAATGTACGAGACACACACGATAAATATGTAACCCGTTCACTAACCGCTGTGAGATCCCGGTCACAGTTCGGGTGTTCATCAATCTCACGCGCAGCGCTCGAGCTTTAATTAATTTGATTTTCTAAGTAGAATCTTAGCGTGACCAACTCGTGGTCTATGAACACGGCGAATTATAACTTAGGACATTAAAACTCTCCTGTAATTGTCTTGCTCGAGATGAAAATAATATTAACTATAAACGTGCACAGGTGTATAACGGTCCTTTGGTAATACAAAGAAAGTCTCCCGTTCGCGGACAATGTGTTACTCGCATCACCAAGTCCAGAAGAGTGAGGACGCTTACCCCACCAGGGCTCCTTAAGTAACCACCTACCCCTTTGTATCACGAGGCGCACCCATGGCTAACGGTGGCTGGGTGACGGTTGACCGGCTTTCTCCTTGTCAACGACTTCTCGTTCAAATGAAATTATTAAATAGAGACTCAAAATGACATTATTAGGATCCAAGAGTGAATGATAGTTATGACTGCAGGTGATATTTAGTTTGGAACTGTGGAAACCTAGCTTAATGGGGAAATAACCGCTGACAATCTTGAGATGCATTACCGCGAGTTCGAAGTTGGTCATCCTGGCACCTTGTTGTAGAGCTCTCTTCGTTTGAATCTAGCCACTCCCACACACAAATCTGTAAAGTTTGAAAGTTTGAATGCGGGTAGCGTGCATAGTAACCATGGCAACGACTCGCTTCGAATTGAAACTGGAGAGCTACCCTATGGAAAATTCCACTCCGTACCGCTCCCAGCTTGCCTATAACGGAACTTCAGAGTTCGTACCCTGCTTCTTGCATGCGAATAATTGATGCATTGCTAAGATTACCATATTACGTATATTGAGGCATTCAGGGAATGGCTCACTACAATATCAAAATTAATTCAAAACTTAAACTGAAGGTTATATTTTCAGAACTTCAAAATTAACAATTTTTTATAATAATGAAACATCAGGTACAATGACAATCTTAAAACAAGCCAAGGAAAATACAAGATTAGTGAACGTGACAGATTTTGGGTTTCAAGCCCCTGGTTTTACAATTCCTGAGCTCTCAGCTCAAATTTACCATTCAAAATGAGAACAAATTTAGTCAAGGGCAGAAATCCCCTAATTCAAAGAGCACTTGCTCCCCAAATACAATACCTGGCCTTTCAGAGGCTCTCTGTACAATAATCAAAACTTTTGAAAAAGAGCCAATAGGCTCTCGGTTCCTTACTGCCTACTCAAGGCAACATCAACTTACAATCACTGGCCTCTCTAGGCACAACACAAGGAGGGATGGGAAGGAAATGGGGGAATTGTAGAAGACAGGTGGTCTAATGTTCTAAGGGGAAGGAGATTACAGGCTAAGGGCTCTGTTCAGGATGAGAATTCAGGACAGGTGTCTGTTAGAAATCGGTACGAGTCACTGCAGGTAGAACAACCGAGGGAAGATGAGAAACAGGGAACTGTTGCTGAGATGTGTGGAAGTAGGAGGAAGGGAAAAGGTAGGAAATGGAAATGTAGTGTAGTGGAAAGGAAAAGACAGGTGGAACAGGGTCATGGGAGGGAGAAAAGGGAGGAGGAAGTAGCTTCTGCAGCTATCAGGAAAGATAGGGCTGACCAGGAGGGGAGGGGATCAAATGAGGTGGGTAGGGTTGAGGCTCTGGTCATGGGGGATTCCATCGTTAAACATGTGGGGAAAGTGTGTGGAGGAAAGGGAACCAGGATAGAATGTTATCCAGGAATTAGGTTGAGGCAGATGTTGAGGAAAGTAGAAGAGAAGGAAGAGGAAAAGGAGAAGGTGGTAGTGTTTCACATTTATACTAACAACGTAAGGTAAGCAGGTATAAGTACCAACATAGTTGGGGATGTGTGCGATCTGGTAGATGCAGCATGAATGAAGTTTAAGGAAGCGGAAATTGTTATCAGTGGAATACTGTGTAAGAGGGATACTGACTGGAAGGTGATTGGGGATTTAAATGAGACTATGGAGTGGGTATGTGGGAAACTGGGAGTGAGATTTCTAGATCCTAATGGGTGGGTAGGAGACAGGGATCTGTGCCCAGGTGGCCTTCACTTAAACCACAGTCGTACATATAAGTTAGGGAACTTGTTTAGAAGGGTTATAGGCAGGTACATTCAGGGAAACAAGGTTGCCTAGGGAGTAGTGTTAAGCGAACAGGGAACTGGAAATCAAGTAGGGATGACATAAAAATGTTAGTGCTCAACTGTAGAAGCATTGTAAACAACGGAATCGAATTAAGTAATTTAATAGATATATACTTACCAGATATTGTGATAGGAGTTGAATCATGGCTGCAGAAATATTCTCACGGAACTGGAGTGTGTATCGTAGAGATAGGATAGGAATGGTAGGAGGGGGAGTATTAATTCTGGTGAAAGAAGAATTTGTAAGCTACGAAAAAGTTAAGGATGAAAAACATGAAATTCTGGGTGTAAGGCTCTTCTCTAAAGATAATAGGCAAATTGATGTCTTTGGAGTGTACAGACCGGGAAAGGGTAGCGCTGACGCTGATCCAGAATTATTTGATAAGATAATCAGCTATGTTGGAAATGATATGGAAAGGAATGTGATAGCAGCAGGTGATCTCAATTTACCAAATGTCAATTGGGAAGTTAATGTGAACGACAGGAAGCATGACCAACAAATGGCAAATAAGTTAATATTTATGGGAAGGGTATCTGACTCAGAAAGTGATGGAACCAACTAGAGGGAAGAATATTTTGGATGTGGTGCTGATAAAACTAGATGAGCTCTATAGAGAAACCAAAGTAATAGATGGTATTAGTGATCACGAAGCTGGTTTTTTGTAGTTAAAAATAAATGTGAAAGAAAGGAAGGTATTAAAATTAGGACTATTAGGCAGTACCATATGGCTGATAAAACAGGCATGAGGGAGTTTTTAAAAACTAACTATGATCGCTGGAAAATGGTAAATAAAAATGTAAACAGACTCTGGGATGGGTTTAAAGCAATTGTTGAGGAATGTGAAAATAGGTTTGTTCCTTTAAAGATGGTAAGGAATGGTAAGGATCCACTGTATTATAACAGAGAAGTAAGGAGACTAAGAAGGAGGTGCAGACTGGAAAGAAATAGTTAGAAATGGTTATGGAAGTAAGGAGAAATTGAAGGAACTTACTAGGAAATTGAATCTAGCAAGGAAGTCAGCTAAGGATAACATGATGGCAAGCATAATTGGTGGTCATACTAATTTTAGTGAAAAATGGAAGAGTATATATAGGTACTCAAACCAACACCATCCACTAGGCCCCGGAAACAACCCGTGGATGATGGGTTCATAACCTTACCCACCAGAGGGAGAGGAGACAGAGAGAGAGAAGAGAGACAGAGAAAGAGAGAGAGAGAACCCTGGTGAGAAGGTTGTTAGCGTGTTCACCCCGAAAAGGAAGTTAAAGGCGAACACATAGCAGGGCAAGGAGGACAAGAGAAATAACAACGCACAATACAACAACAAACCAAAGGTAAAATAAACACAAACCAACAACATAATACCTTGAAAATTACCAAAAGGGAGAAGTGAAGCAGCTTAAGGCCGTGGTTACAAATACCAAAAGAAACAGTGACAGTGCTCCACCGAAAGTGATGAATGAAAAACAACACCTTAGTGGCATAAAACATCTTTAATTGAAACTAAATGAGAGGTAACAATTTAAATGACGTTAATTTGAGAAAACCTAGGTTTATATTTGGAAAGGGAAAAGCTATAATCAGAAAATAAATTCAACGTCATGTTTGGAAAAGGTTAAATGTAAGTAACAAAATTAACAATAACTAAATTGATCAGAAAATATTTGATATCGGTTTGCTGATAATCAACAAAGATTAGGAATCATTAAATAAGAAAAATGGTGGTATTCTTTTAACAAATAATAAATAACTAATTTGAAAACAATGAAATAGGGAAAAGGAAAAAGTTGACCTCCATACCTTTGTACCAGTAATAACTAATAGGTAATATAAAATGTGATCGATCACGTGAAAAATTAACCAAGTAAATTACTATTTTCAGTAAACAAGGTAATAGTTCAGTTAAATACTAAGCAGGACGCTTCTCTTCGTTCTCTCGAGTAATTCGTTAAATTTCCACCAAGGGGCTGTTTCCAAGGTAAATTAAAGTTAAACGTAGAAGTTTACACATCCGCCCCGGACAAGGAAAAAGGCAAATCATACGTTAAAAGGTTGGCAAAAATTAATTAACGAACATGAAAAATAGTCAACAAGATACACACAACTATAAATATTATCAGAGAACCACACAGGAGCCGTGTATCAGACTACATAATCCAAATCCCAATAACAATGGCAACAACATCCGTTACCGCAGTAACAGGAAAAACAAACGCAAAACCTCCGTCCAGGGATAGGAGGAAAATAAACAGTAGCAAGAAAAAATTAACAGAAAACCCTAGCAGAAAGAATGCATATGAAACAGACCGGAATATTACACAGAATTACGAGCAGGAAACCCCAAGGGAAAAAGCTAAGCTCAATACCTTGGAAACGGCACCTTGGTTCACACCGAAAAAGTTACAATACTGCCAAAGAATGAAAATTATTAATTTTTAAGAAAAAAATAATTCTCTAATTCAGTCCACCATGCATTTTCCGCACTTAGGAGAACAATTAGTTAGAAGAACCAATCTTCCGAAATGCATTAGCACACACGACGCCAAGTCCGAATTTGGAGAAAGAAAAAGTTTTTATCATTATTATTATTATTATTATTATTATTATTATTATTATTATTATTATTATTATTGCGCCGTTCCCGCGACCAGGCAAGGACACAAGAGATCCAGACTAGCTCTAACTTCAACAAATCCGGTGACTAAGTTCTACGGGTGTGAGTTCCGCAACAGAAAAACGTCCAGGTCAATCAACGGTATTCTCTAACTAACGCAGAAAGACGTCTCTTACTCGTATTTAGTTAGGTACCATTCTCATTAATTCTAAAGAAAATCGTCGTCGATCGTTACTACTACAGTCTTACAACTAATCCTTATGCTAAGAACACAGAGAAAGAGTTTTAGGTTTCACCATTCAAAATTTATTTAAATATTAAATCAGATATTCAAGAAATTATTTCAAAATTTTACTAATGAAGTAGCCTTTGTAATGAGTGACTCATTGTCGACCTAGTAATCCATGTCCGTCGATAACTTTGGAAAAATCACGTCTTTCGACTTCACCCTAAATGATTGAATGCCTTCTCGGCTTAAATAGCTTCCTTTCTTAGTACTCATTCATCTCCGAAATCATCAATTAATAGTGTAAATGACATGTAACATGTGGGAAGATTCTTAAAAAGAAACTGCCCTATCCTTCTCTTTCAATTCACCTAGCGAGTTGGGTGATGAGTAAATAAATTAAATTGAACACAGCTAATAGTATTTACAAGTGCCTTCTTGGCAAGAAAATAAAACATGAAAATTATTTACATTAAAAATGTAGGATGCATCCACAGAAAAGAAAAGAAAACTCCTATCTACTATTATTGACAGTCTTTCTAGTTGTATTCCTTTGAGAAATAAAGAATCGCATATGGAATTTCTGAGCTATTGTTCAGTCAAGAAATGGAGTTCCATTTGTTTAAGTCAACCATTCTTGGAAATCTCATTAGATTATGGTAATTAACACTTGATATTTATTCTAAAAACTGTCACATTACTTAAATTTTCATTGACTGATTGTCTGTCTGTAGTTTTAAGACTATTAATAAGGCTATTATAAACTCTTCTTGTGTTGTTCTGACGAGTACACACATATACGTTTTACGTCTTAAATATTGATTTCTGCCTATCAAGTCGCTTCTTCGACACTCATATTTCCTTGTGTTACACATCATGAGCTAAGCTACGTCCATTGTAAGCCGTAATCATCCAATAAGTAACATCTTCGCAAGATTTAATTCATGAATTTAAGGTAATATGACCTTATCTTATTGACATAGACTACGTGCGTACGAAGTAGCAAGAAACGTCACCACACTGGTTATACAGGGTTATAATAACACATACTACCAATGGAAAATCTACTTAATCGGATGACACTATCTCCAGCTAAAAGAAAATGATTCTCCTTCGAAAACCTAGGTCACCAGTGATCGGCCTATAGATTGAAATTTATACAGAAATGTAATTATTCAGTGAGAGTTCTCGAGATCTTCCTAAGCGAATCAGTGAAGGCTCAAATCTATCCAGAGTAAGCATATGCTTCTCCAGGTAACTTAATATGGATAAAAGAAACATTGCACAACACGTCCCGAGATCATGTCCTGAGCTAGATAAAATGCGTAGGCTTAGAATCATTGCGTGGAATTGGCGAGAAATCAGTGACCTTCTCAATTACAACATTTGAAGTCACGAGACCTTATTTCATGCAACTATGACTCTCTCTCGAAGAAACAATAACTACAACCATCATACATCATCAACAACTCTATATCATATCCATGACGCGTTAATTATTACTCTTATTTCATATAACCACACTATCACTTCATCACGTAATTCATTACCTTGACTTGCACATCAACGTGCCGCGACATTACTAAAATGCCTACTTTATTTACTACAATCATAGTGCCAAATTTAACGTAATTTGGAGTAGTCTACTGCCATTCCTTCATAACACAAATCCTATGCATGATCTCGAACAATTTGACGTTGCTTAAGTTTAGGACACGCAGATATAAATGCCTACTTCATTCTTTACACATCACTGATAATAATAATAATAATAATAATAATAATAATAATAATAATAATAATAATTTTAGCGATCTCTTCACGCATATCTCTGGAAAACATTACGATCGGGACATCACTTGGTGACCACGCCTACAAATGGAATTGACGTTTCATACGGATGAGTACCTACTTCCAATCAATTTAGCTAGATGTTTATTTACGCACTGTGTTCACACAAATAAATATTACCAAGCAAATAAAGAAATAATATCTTCTTACTTACGAAAACGACTTGGATATTGGACTTAGCTTTGCTCAAGATGGTCTCGGCGTTTCCTCCTCTCCGGTCATCTGAGACTAGGAACTGGTCATCTGGTTCCTCCACAAGTGGTCGGGTACATCGTGGCTTCTCATCATCGCTCACTGGTCATCCGGGACAGCCAACATCGTCTCGCCTCGTCAGGATCCAAGCAGCATCGCCTTGCTTCCTTACAGACCCATGGTGAAGACTCGTGCGTATGGAACAGAACAATGATAGAATATTTGACTCATTGCTGACATTTTCCAAGTACTATAGCTCTTGCGTTGCTCAGATTGCATAGGTTTTTACTGGGACACAGTTAAATCAATAAATAGTCCAGAATTGTCTAAGACATATATTCGGTATATTCTGATTTGAAAATAAATTTCTTTCCGCCGTCTTTTATCAGCCTAAATGCATTCAATTACTGGTCCGTAAGTGTCTTTCAATGTTAAACGGTGTCGGGCAAATTTCATCAAGGGCTTGCGTCACTGCGTGACGTAGTTCCACAGTAGTATATCTTATCTCTTATTGTTTCTCGTATTAAATCTCCCGCGCGGCGTTTAAATCTTGATCTCCGCAAAATAGCGTGTAGTCGGGAATTAATCTTCGTTTCCAAATCTCCAATATATCGCTCCGCTGGATAATTCCTTTAGAATGAGTTTTACGTCTTCTTAATACACCGAAGTCAGATTAGATAATAAAAGATGAGCATCTTTTTTCTTGAATAATGGTTTCAAATAATGTCCATCTGTCATTTTTTTCTGCGCCTTCTAAACGCGGCTATTACCGTAACCGACTGACGAAAAGACTTATAATTTGGCCCGTACTGACGTTAAATGTATTTTATTTGAGATTTTGACCGCAGAGACTCCATCTTTGTTGCTCTAGCTCTTATAAAGAATTGTGAAACGGCACATTAACTTCCCCTACGTTGAAAGAAATATATGGCTTGCTATATATTTATTATATTCGTCTTCCTTTTTATAATGGGACTTTTCACTGTTCTTTATGAGTTCTTTTCTTGCATTATTACTCCTTTCTTTGGAACAATTTGTTTATTCATGCTGTAAGTGGCTTCAATCTGTACTTCTTTGACTCGTCATCACCTGAGATGGTTTGCCCCTTTCCTATTCTTTGAAATATAACTTGATGTTTGCACTGTTATGTACTCCTTTACTGTTTCCATTTAAGTCGTGAATTTCGTATGCATTATTTCTGAATGAACGGTTAATCCTAAATGGTCCTTCAAATAAATGCAGGAATTTCGCAAAGATTTTGTTCTTTACACTGGAAATTGTGGGTTTCTTTATTAATACAAGGTCACCTTTCTTCAACTCAGGTTTGAATTTCTTATGCTGTACCCTCCTTAACCTTCTCTGTGCTTGTCTGTACAGCCTCTCGCGAACCAGTTTGTTAATTTCGTCGATATCTAAGTTAGGTTCAGCAGGTAGGTGAACAATTGCGTCCCAAGGTCTTTCAGGTTTAATACTATGATGAATAATTTTAGGTATCTGTCCGCTGGATTCATGTATTGTGTTATTCATGCTGTCTTCTATTATTCCTATTACCTCTAACCACTTCCAGTGTTGGTTTGGACAATAGATTCGACAGAATTTCGCTATTTCTTTCATGCATCTTTCAACAGGATTGGACGCTGGATGTCTCACCGAGCAAAGAATGTGTTTAATTCCTAACTCTTCCATGGTTTCTCTGAATTGAAGCGACGTAAATTGTGTCCCTCTGTCTGACAGTAATTTCTCAGGCTTTCCCATGTTAGGTAAGGTGTTTTTGATTAGACGTTGTAATACCTGCTTTGTGTTGGCGCGTTGAATTGGTTGCAACGACACATATTTAGAGAACACATCCATCACTACGACTATGTACTTGTGTCCCCTTCTGGCAGTTGGGAGTCTGCCAAAGATATCTATAGCATATAGTTCTCGAGCTTTATGAGGCAGTATAGCTCTGGGTTCGTGTCTTACTGTACCACTGCCATGTTTAACCTTTTGGCATATGTCGCATGTTCTCACGGTATTCCTCACCGTTCTTCGAATACCTTTCCAAGTAAATTTCTCGAGTATGACTTGTGTCACCTTTTCCACGCCACCGTGACCTGTAATTCTGTGTATGTGCCAGATTACTTCCTTGTATAACATCGAAGGTAGTACTATACGTATCCTCTCATGACCTTTACCTGATCTAGCCATTAGTATGCCTTGCTCTAAGCTGTAGATTTTCGTAATTCTCAATTTTGTTTCACTTTCACAGTTTCCATCTTCCAATTTATCTATGATTTGTTTCAACCTTTCGTCTTGACGCTGCAAGTGTACTAGGTTCTGTAGTTTCTCTAATGTTTCTTCATCGTCCGGGACCAATTCAATTCTATGAATTACTTCCTCTTTCTCCACAGGGTTACGACTTAAGGCGTCAGCAAGGATGTTTTCCTTTCCCTTACAATACTCTATTTTTATCTGGAACTGCTGCGTGAACAACATCCACCTTGTTATCCGCTCATTAGTCATTGCAGCTTTCAATCCAAATGTTAATGCCTTATGGTCTGATCTGACCGTTATTGGGTATCCGTAAATAGTTTTTCTCCATTGCTGTAATGCGTAAATGATTGCTAATAGCTCCTGTTCTGTCGTAGTATAGTTAACCTCGTGGCTCCTTAATTTTCGGCTAGTGAATGCTAGATATATCCTTTTGGGAGGTGTTCCTTCTTCTTCTTGGTACAAACAAGCTCCGATGCCAACATTAGATGCGTCTGACTGTATTATAAATTCTTTTTCATAGTTAGGATAGCCTAACTTGATGCTTTTTGTTAACAAGGTCTTTAATTCTTGGAATGCTCTTTCTGCTTTTTCATCCCATTTCCACCTGTTGTTGATCTTTAACAAATCCTGTAAAGGCGCGGCGGTCTGGGTATATCCTTGACAATGGTTAGAGAAAAACTGCGCCATACCAAGAAATTGTCTGACGTGCTTTATACGCTTTGGTCGGGGAAAATCGCATATGGCTTGGATCTTAACTGGGTTAGGCCGTACTCCTGTACCGTCTATCATGTGACCGACGAATAAGACCTCTTCTTGACAGAATTTTGATTTTGAAAGGTTGATCTTAAATCCAGTGGCTCTCAGGTTTTGAAACAACTTCCCAAGCTTGTCACAATGTTCTGTAAATGTTTTAGTTGCCAGAATTAGATCGTCCACATAGTAAGTTAAAAACTCCTTTACTTCCGGCGTTAAATTTCTGTCTAATGCTCTCACCAAAACAGCACAACTATTTCTCAAACCGAATGGGAGACGACAGTAGATATATGTCTGATTATCAAACATAAATCCGGTTAACAATCGGGATTTTTCCTCCAGAACGATGTGATGATATGAGGATGTAAAATCCATGGTTGAAAAATACCTCATGTCACGGAATTTCTGAATAATATCCTTTATTTTTGGAGTTTGATTATACTCTGGGATCAATCGACCGTTCAAAAAACGCGCGTCAAGGCACAAACGGAGTTTCCCGTTGCTTTTTACGACAATTACCAAGGGATTCAAATACGGACTTGATGTCTTCATTATAATGCCATCGTCTTCCATTTCCTTTATGATCTTCTTCACTTCTGGGAAGTGTTTCTCCGGAATTCCATAGAGTTTGCCTTTATAGGGTGTCCAATCGTTCACTATTAATTTATATTTAAAATTTGGAATCTGTCCTGGTTTATTCTTAAATAAATCCGAGTATTCCTGTAAGATTCCATGAAGTTTTGATTTTTCGATCGTGGAAATTTTAGCATTCGCCACTGCTTCCGCTATGTTCGGCATGTCTTCTTCCTCCTCCATAGCCATTACCCTTTCTATGCTCGCAACAATGTTTTCGTCCGCCAGAGATATCTCTCCTTCCTCTAAGTGAAAGTTCGGATGCTCTTCCGATGGTACGTTTTCTTCTTCCGATACCTCCTTGTTATCTATGATCATAATGTCGTCATTGATCTTAATCCGTTCTTGGTTTTCCCTGGTGTGTTCGTCAGATATAGGGAACTTTATTTCTTGTTTCTCCATATCGATCGTCATTCCAGTTACCGTCATGAAGTCTATTCCTAGTATAATATTATATTTAATCTTGTTCATGACTATGAATGGATGCTCAAAGTGCCGGTTTCCAATATTTATTTCCAAATATGTTTGTATATTGCATTCCACTGTTTTATCTGGAATTATCCCTCTTATTTTA
The DNA here is from genome assembly GCF_040414725.1 of Anabrus simplex. Lineage (NCBI taxonomy): Eukaryota > Metazoa > Arthropoda > Insecta > Orthoptera > Tettigoniidae > Anabrus > Anabrus simplex. Next base: position 101,715,282 of record NC_090267.1, on the reverse strand, counting down.
ATTTTCGAAACTGGGATGGTTAATAATTTCATTCTTCTACTCATATCTTGGAATAATTCCTTCGAAAGCACACTGATGCTAGCCCCAGAATCAACTAAACAACGTACTTTCATCTCTCCAACTCTTGCTACGATAATAGGCAATTCATACTTTCTCTTCATGTGATGTACTGTCAAATCCTTCATCAGTTCTTCCGAATCGATTTCCCACGAATCTACCTGTGTTATGAAATAACTATAAATTTTGGAATCCAATGCGTTCTTTATATTCTCAACCTCACCTTCTAATTCAAAATCGGCGTTTTTTTTTTTGCTTGTTATCTTTTCACTTTCTCTTCTACATTCGAATTCTCTCGCGTTTGGATCGAGGATCTGTTCTTCCTGTTTCCTCTTTTTGTACCTTTGCAACTCAAGACTCTCCGCTCCCTCTACATCAGCGTTGACGTCCTGTTCTCTAATTGCTTTTTCCCACTTGATCTTTTCGTTTCGGTCCTCATTTACATCGCGTGTAGGTCTCCGATTATAAGTTTCCCTTCCTTGGTCATCTCTCGTATTTCTTCTTCCGTAACCATATCTTCCTCTAAAATTATTTCTTCCTCTGTTTTCTCTATACGGGTTCCTGTACCGCATGTTGGGTCTATATGCTCTATTTCCCCTATATGCTTCTTGGTTGTAGGACCCTTTCCTGCAATAGCATTTTTCTTCATCTCTCCTTCCATTCTCCTGGTTTCCCCATTGTCTCTTCCTGTTCATTTTTCCTCTTTCTTCAGGGGTATTTCCATCGACGTTTTCCTGTGTGAGCACATTAACCGTTTCTTCACTGTAAGCGTTCCTAATCATTCTTTGAGAGTGTGGTGCTGTAGTCATATCGATCTGTCTAAGTGTCGTTTCCATTTGCACTGCCGTAGTTGGGTTAGCAGTAGCCAGCAACCTTTGTATATCGGAAGGAAATTGTCGTTGTATCGTCTTGATCGCTTCAAGCTCACTGGGTGGCGAATCAAGGTCTTGAAAACGATGAAACTGGTAGGCGAAATAATCACTAAACCCTGTTTGACCGTTCGTAGCATACTTGCGAGAGTACAACTCTAAGCGTAAATTCTGCTGCACCTCCGGACTCCAAAATTTCTGTAAAAACGCCGTTTTAAAGTCACTATACTCATGGAAAGTATATTTAAATGCTTGGAACCATAAGCTTGGATTAGCATCTAAATGCTTTTCCACTATTTTCAATTTCTTCTCCTCAGCAATGCCATGTTCCTTGAAGTAATCCTCCATTTCCCTAAGGAAACGTTTGGGCGAAATACTGGTGGAATTATTAAAGTGCTTCGGTCTATCATCGAAGGTTTTTATGACATTAATAATCGTAGGATAACCACTGTTTCCGTTATCCACATTTGTCTCTCCCATACTGTGGTTAGAACGTGTGGCTGGTATGGGTGTCACTTCCCTTTCATTTATTTGAAACTCAACTCCTCTGTTCCGCTCGCTACTAGACATCATAACAGTCTTTCCTGTTCCTTCCTCCCGAATTTCTTGTAACTGAGCTTGCATTTGTCTAAGCCCTTCTTCAGATTTCGTTATTCTTTGGTTTAATTCATCCTTATGTTGTTCTATTTCGTCTCTTATCTCCGTTATTCTGCTTCCAATTTGGTTTGCAGCCTGGTCGTACTTCTTTTCCAGACTTGTACTCGTGGTTAGCACGTCCTCATCTAGTTTTCCTATACTTTCCTCACATAATCTCCACTTTTCTTGGGAATCTAGGCTTAACTTTTCCATATTATCTGATAAATCCTTTATTACATTCTCCTTTAAAGACTGGAGATAGTTATTGTTTCCTGTCATTTCTCTCCTAATTTCGTTCATTTCTTCTCGTATCTCTCGGTTCTTCTCTTCCATACTTCCACTAATTTCAGCTTTCCATTCATCTATATTGTTCTTCATCTCCTCCATCTTCTCCTGATATTTATTCATTTCTTCCCTTTGTTCTTGCTGACCTCTCCTTATTTCCTCCATCATTTCTCTATGTTTTGCTTCCTGTATCTCCCCCATTTTTCTCTCCAAATTTTCCATGAATCTCTGATATCGTTCCTCTTGTTCTTGCTTCTCTCTCTTCCTCTCTTCTTCCTGCTTCTTCTCCTTCTCCTCACGTTCCTGTCTCTCTTTATTCTTCTCTTCCTCCTGCTTCTTATTCATTTCTTCCATCATCTTCTTCAACGTCTCTTCCTGCTTTCTCATCTCTTCCTGCCTCTCTTTCTTAGCTTCCTCGTCGCGTCTTCTAGCTTCTTCCTCCCGTTTTTCATCACGCATTCTAGCTTCTTCATCGCGCTTCCTGTTCTCTTCCAACCTCTCCTTTCTAGCTTCTTCATCGCGCTTTCTAGCTTCTTCATCGCGCTTTCTATTCTCTTCTAATCTCTCCTTTTTAGCTTCTTCATCGCGCTTTCTAGCTTCTTCATCGCGCTTTCTAGCTTCTTCATCGCGCTTTCTATTCTCTTCTAATCTCTCCTTTTTAGCTTCTTCCATCATTTCCTTTATAGCCTGTAACAATCCTCGATGCTCTTCTTTCTGTCTTCTTTCTTTCTCTTCCTGTTCCTTTTGATATTTCTCTTGTTTCTCTTCTTGGTCTTTCCGATACTGTTCTTGTTCTTCTCGTTGTTCCCTTTGATACTCCTCAAATTGAGCTTTCAAATGGCTTAACGTCGTCATATCGATATTCAATTAGTATCCTAACTTCTAAAAATCCTAATAAACTCTATGGTTTCCCTAAATTCTCCACAACTCAAGTTCTCCAGCAATGTCTCTCCCACTACTCCAATCAACAATATATATATTCAGCAAATAAACAGGCAGGCTTCACTACTTGGATCTGATTCAGCTCACGATGTTGACCCAATCACACTAGGAAATATGAGGTACTTGTTCATGTACTTATGACTCCAATTCTTAACTGAAAATAACTCAAATAACCTCTTACAATCTATCTCTTATATCTAAGTTACATCTAAATAAATTGACATATTAGCAGTAATTTATCCTTCTTTCCTAGTTCTGACTGCTACCAGCTATTTTCTGTCATCCTCTTCAGAGCAACCATCCATTTCTTCTTTCTCCTGTTCCATTATCTATACTGGGCATCTACTCGTTCTCACAGTCTAATATCTTGCTGTGTCCACTTCGATCCCATAAGATAATAACGCCTAACAGTCCAGTAAAGAAATTACCGTATAACATCTCCATTTCCAAGCAACCATCCTGCTGTTACCATCAATAATTCCTCATCCATTAGTTTCTAAAATATCTCCTTCGTCTTACCCACTTCTCTTGAGTAAATTCTCCCATTTTATTCTAATATTGCACCGAAGACCCGTCATTCGACTATCATCTCTGTCATCTTCTTACTAGGTTTCCCGATGTTTTCCTCATTCTTATTGCTACATATGGGAATCGACCTCTTCACAGTTCTGTGTCGTATCCTTTCTATTGAATTCCCACGACGATTTTCTCTTGAATTTCCACATACATGAGTATCTCAAAAAAAATTCTATTTGGTTTGCAACCAACAGTTCCCATGGCGTTTTCCTCCATTCGCATCACGTTGAGGCGCCATTTTCTATGGCGACCAACGGTTCTCGACCACGGTGTCTTTCTCAAATTGCCACACGTATGGGCGACATTTTCTACTTGCGCCGTTCCCGCGACCAGGCAAGGACACAAGAGATCCAGACTAGCTCTAACTTCAACAAATCCGGTGACTAAGTTCTACGGGTGTGAGTTCCGCAACAGAAAAACGTCCAGGTCAATCAACGGTATTCTCTAACTAACGCAGAAAGACGTCTCTTACTCGTATTTAGTTAGGTACCATTCTCATTAATTCTAAAGAAAATCGTCGTCGATCGTTACTACTACAGTCTTACAACTAATCCTTATGCTAAGAACACAGAGAAAGAGTTTTAGGTTTCACCATTCAAAATTTATTTAAATATTAAATCAGATATTCAAGAAATTATTTCAAAATTTTACTAATGAAGTAGCCTTTGTAATGAGTGACTCATTGTCGACCTAGTAATCCATGTCCGTCGATAACTTTGGAAAAATCACGTCTTTCGACTTCACCCTAAATGATTGAATGCCTTCTCGGCTTAAATAGCTTCCTTTCTTAGTACTCATTCATCTCCGAAATCATCAATTAATAGTGTAAATGACATGTAACATGTGGGAAGATTCTTAAAAAGAAACTGCCCTATCCTTCTCTTTCAATTCACCTAGCGAGTTGGGTGATGAGTAAATAAATTAAATTGAACACAGCTAATAGTATTTACAAGTGCCTTCTTGGCAAGAAAATAAAACATGAAAATTATTTACATTAAAAATGTAGGATGCATCCACAGAAAAGAAAAGAAAACTCCTATCTACTATTATTGACAGTCTTTCTAGTTGTATTCCTTTGAGAAATAAAGAATCGCATATGGAATTTCTGAGCTATTGTTCAGTCAAGAAATGGAGTTCCATTTGTTTAAGTCAACCATTCTTGGAAATCTCATTAGATTATGGTAATTAACACTTGATATTTATTCTAAAAACTGTCACATTACTTAAATTTTCATTGACTGATTGTCTGTCTGTAGTTTTAAGACTATTAATAAGGCTATTATAAACTCTTCTTGTGTTGTTCTGACGAGTACACACATATACGTTTTACGTCTTAAATATTGATTTCTGCCTATCAAGTCGCTTCTTCGACACTCATATTTCCTTGTGTTACACATCATGAGCTAAGCTACGTCCATTGTAAGCCGTAATCATCCAATAAGTAACATCTTCGCAAGATTTAATTCATGAATTTAAGGTAATATGACCTTATCTTATTGACATAGACTACGTGCGTACGAAGTAGCAAGAAACGTCACCACACTGGTTATACAGGGTTATAATAACACATACTACCAATGGAAAATCTACTTAATCGGATGACACTATCTCCAGCTAAAAGAAAATGATTCTCCTTCGAAAACCTAGGTCACCAGTGATCGGCCTATAGATTGAAATTTATACAGAAATGTAATTATTCAATGAGAGTTCTCGAGATCTTCCTAAGCGAATCAGTGAAGGCTCAAATCTATCCAGAGTAAGCATATGCTTCTCCAGGTAACTTAATATGGATAAAAGAAACATTGCACAACACGTCCCGAGATCATGTCCTGAGCTAGATAAAATGCGTAGGCTTAGAATCATTGCGTGGAATTGGCGAGAAATCAGTGACCTTCTCAATTACAACATTTGAAGTCACGAGACCTTATTTCATGCAACTATGACTCTCTCTCGAAGAAACAATAACTACAACCATCATACATCATCAACAACTCTATATCATATCCATGACGCGTTAATTATTACTCTTATTTCATATAACCACACTATCACTTCATCACGTAATTCATTACCTTGACTTGCACATCAACGTGCCGCGACATTACTAAAATGCCTACTTTATTTACTACAATCATAGTGCCAAATTTAACGTAATTTGGAGTAGTCTACTGCCATTCCTTCATAACACAAATCCTATGCATGATCTCGAACAATTTGACGTTGCCTAAGTTTAGGACACGCAGATATAAATGCCTACTTCATTCTTTACACATCACTGATAATAATAATAATAATAATAATAATAATAATAATAATAATAATAATAATAATAATAATTTTAGCGATCTCTTCACGCATATCTCTGGAAAACATTACGATCGGGACATCACTTGGTGACCACGCCTACAAATGGAATTGACGTTTCATACGGATGAGTACCTACTTCCAATCAATTTAGCTAGATGTTTATTTACGCACTGTGTTCACACAAATAAATATTACCAAGCAAATAAAGAAATAATATCTTCTTACTTACGAAAACGACTTGGATATTGGACTTAGCTTTGCTCAAGATGGTCTCGGCGTTTCCTCCTCTCCGGTCATCTGAGACTAGGAACTGGTCATCTGGTTCCTCCACAAGTGGTCGGGTACATCGTGGCTTCTCATCATCGCTCACTGGTCATCCGGGACAGCCAACATCGTCTCGCCTCGTCAGGATCCAAGCAGCATCGCCTTGCTTCCTTACAGACCCATGGTGAAGACTCGTGCGTATGGAACAGAACAATGATAGAATATTTGACTCATTGCTGACATTTTCCAAGTACTATAGCTCTTGCGTTGCTCAGATTGCATAGGTTTTTACTGGGACACAGTTAAATCAATAAATAGTCCAGAATTGTCTAAGACATATATTCGGTATATTCTGATTTGAAAATAAATTTCTTTCCGCCGTCTTTTATCAGCCTAAATGCATTCAATTACTGGTCCGTAAGTGTCTTTCAATGTTAAACGGTGTCGGGCAAATTTCATCAAGGGCTTGCGTCACTGCGTGACGTAGTTCCACAGTAGTATATCTTATCTCTTATTGTTTCTCGTATTAAATCTCCCGCGCGGCGTTTAAATCTTGATCTCCGCAAAATAGCGTGTAGTCGGGAATTAATCTTCGTTTCCAAATCTCCAATATATCGCTCCGCTGGATAATTCCTTTAGAATGAGTTTTACGTCTTCTTAATACACCGAAGTCAGATTAGATAATAAAAGATGAGCATCTTTTTTCTTGAATAATGGTTTCAAATAATGTCCATCTGTCATTTTTTTCTGCGCCTTCTAAACGCGGCTATTACCGTAACCGACTGACGAAAAGACTTATAATTTGGCCCGTGCTGACGTTAAATGTATTTTATTTGAGATTTTGACCGCAGAGACTCCATCTTTGTTGCTCTAGCTCTTATAAAGAATTGTGAAACGGCACATTATTATTATTATTATTATTATTATTATTATTATTATTATTATTCATGCGCACTCGAAAACACATGAATTTTTTTTCTTCACGGTGAATGAGAGAAATCTAACACAGGTACATACCTTTCAGACACTACCTTTTTGAAAATCCAAACCTGGTCATTGTTGAAGTAGGTTACCACGAGGCCAGAGAACTTAATCTTGTTATGAAGAATCCAGAAGAAGTTTTCACCCAAAATGATATTTCAAAGATAATGGTAGAAGGTCAACTGCAAGTCCAGCAGAGATGCATCCCCATTAAATGGGAAATCGTGGGGGCTTCATAATAAACCACCAAGCCATTGCGTAGCACACGTTCTCACTGCCACCCATCATGGCTTCTCGCTGTGAACTGGCTCCCGCTATTGCTGGCGAGGCCAGGACTAGTTACGCCAGGCGGCTGCCGGCGAATGCGCAGTTAGGCAAAGACATTCACCAACACAGAATAGGAACGAACTCCACATTATGTAACCTTAAAAAGTACATTTCAATGGTGCTAACACCAGCCTAAAAAGGTTATAGGAGAGGCTCAATCTTGTTAATACTGTCACAGTACTTTAAGGCAGAAACAGGTTCAAAGAAGGAATTCTGAATCATTCCAGTAATCATTAATGAACAAGGGGAGTGTGTATGTGAGGATCTTCAAAAGACAGAAGTATTCAGTCAGCAGTATGTAAAGATGGTTGGTTACAAGGATAATGTCCAGAAAGGAGATGTAACACTAAAGAAGTATTAAAATTTACCTATGATAACAATGACATTTACAATAAGATACAAAAGTTGAAAACTAGAAAAGCAGCTGGAATTGATAAGATTTCTGGGGATATACTAAAGGCAATGGGTTGGGATATAGTACCATATCTGAAATACTTATTTGATTATTGTTTGGTTGAAGGAGCTATGCCAAATGAATGGAGAGTTGCTATAGTAGCCCCTGTGTATAAAGGAAAGGGTGATAGACATAAATATGAAAATTACAGGCCAATAAGCTTTGGGAAAGCATTCTTTCTGATTATATTAGATACATTTGCAAAATTAATAACTGGTTTGACAGAAGACAGTTTGGGTTTAGGAAAGGTTATTCGACTGAAGCTCAGTTTGTAGGATTTCAGCAAGATATAGCAGATATTCTGGATTCAGGAGGCCAAATGGACTGTGTTGCGATTGACCTATCTAAGGCATTTGATAGGGTAGATCATAGAAGACTACTGGCAAAAATGAGTGCAATTGGACTAGAAAAAAGAGTAACTGAAGGGGTGGCTATATTTCTAGAAAATAGAACTCAGAGAATTAGAGTAGGCAAAGCTTTATCTGACCCTGTAATAATTAAGAGGGGAATTCCTCAAGGCAGTATTATTGGACCTTTATGTTTTCTTATATATATCAATGATATGTCTGAAGAAGTGGAATCAGAGATAAGGCTGTTTGCAGATGATGTTATTCTGTACAGAGTAATAAATAAGTTACAAGATTGTGAGCGACTGCAGGGTGACCTCGATAGTGTTGTGAGATGGACGATGGACAATGGTATGATGATAAACGGGGTTAAAAGTCAGGTTGTGAGTTTCACAAATAGGAAAAGTCCTCTCAGTTTTAATTACTGCGTTGATGGGGTGAAAGTTCCATTTGGGGATCATTGTAAGTACCTAGGTGTTAATATAAGGAAAGACCTTCATTGGGGTAATCACATAAATATGATTGTTAATAAAGGGTACAGATCTCTGCACATGGTTATGAGGGTATTTAGTGGTTGTAGTAAGGATGTAAAGGAGAGGGCATATAAGTCTCTTGTAAGACCGCAACTAGAGTATGGTTCCAGTGTATGGGACCCTCACCAGGATTACTTGATTCAAGAACTGGAAAAAATGCAAAGAAAAGCAGGTCAATTTGTTCTGGGTGATTTCCGACGAAAGAGTAGCATTACAAAAATGTTGCAAAGTTTGGGCTGGGAATATTTGGGAGAAAGGAGACGAGCTGCTCTATTAAATTGTATGTTCCGAGCTTTCAGAGGAGAGATGGTGTGGGAGGACATCAGTAGATGAAGAAGTTTGAGTGGTGTCTTTAAAAGTAGGAAAGATCATAATATGAAGATAAAGTTGGAATTCAAGAGGACAAACTGGGGCAAATATTCATTTATAGGAAGGGGAGTTAGGGATTGGAATAACTTACCAAGGGAAATGTTCAATAATTTTTCAATTTCTGTGTGATCATTTAAGAAGAGGCTAGGAAAACAATAGATAGGGAATCTGCCACCTGGGCTACTGCCCTAAATGCAGATCAGTAGTGATAGATTTTTATTTGAAAAAATGATTTCTACAGGGGAATTTAATACCCATCCTACAGGGCCTTCATTGAAAAGGAACAAGTTGAATAACTGGCCCAAAACACCAAAGGAACGGAGGCGTATACTGCGCTCCAAGATAGTGAAAAAAAAAAAAAAAAAAAAAAAACCTTAAGGGCTCTAGGCCGATGAAAAGGGGCTATTCCCAAACTATTGAGGTGACTCGTATAGAAATTACTTTAACACATTACAGAAGGAAAAACAGTTAAAAAACGTAGTCGCCCCAAATCAAGATGAAGGGGAGCTCGAGAGTGTACTTCACTCTCTATCCCAGGTTTACAGTTAAAGATTTTATGAAGTTTTTACATTAGCCAGAAGAAAGTTATATTTTAGAAAAGTAGGTTACATAACTAAAGACTCGGACCTTTCCCTCGGATTAAATTGCGGAGGTAGCAAGAAAGAATAAAGTTATGCGGCGATTACCTTATAGATGTTCTGGTTGTCGACGAAAGAGGCCGCCCGCCTCCTGCTTGACACACACACTCAGATAGACGACTATCAATTGGCCAAGAAATGTGAAAAGACGAAGTTTATAAACCCTCAGGGAAGGTTTGAGATCATTCAAGACTAAACCAGCCTCACCCTCTCAATTTTATTGGTTCAGTTCAACGTAACACTCAAAATCGATCAAGAAGCCTGTGACAGGTTGAAAATTAATTACAGACATTTTTCATTGGCCAGATTCAAAACTAGCAGAAAGAAAAATGAAACATTGCCAACCCAAAAGTAAATGAACATCAATCAGTTACAAAACCTAGAAATACAAAATTTCTTTAAGTTATAACTTCTTACACCTCGCACCAGGGTGCATGATCATAGTTTTTTGGTAGTGTCATCTATGGAAGAATGTCCAAACTTCTTGATGAATGGCAAACAAACAAGGAGAAATTCACTCAGTTTAGGAAACTTTACAACTAAAATTCATTGTTTGCACTTACAAGACGAAATTTTTTACAAATCTCTACTTTCTGATATATTCTACAGTTTCATAGTAATAGTGTCTATAGGCCTAATAAATTATCATCACTGACAAATATAATCTGTAACTATATTATCGAGGTTATACATCCTGTACTATGGCTACAAATGACACCAATAAGAGTACCACTGATAACAAGACACAATGTCAATTTTGCGGGCAAATGTATAAAGGCCTTAAGATACATATAAGTAAATCACACCCAGAGCAATACAGAACTTGCTTGTTGAATCCATCTATGACCACACTTAGCCAGTCTAAGATTCCACCTTCAGATCCTATTTTCCTATTTCTAGTAAAAATGGTCAGTCAACGAAGTTGGAAATAACCTCTGTTCAAAGAGAGCAAAAAAATAAACCTTACCACGACGAACTGAGTAAATGGCTAGGTATTTTTCAGTATGAATTGAATGATGCTGAATTCAATGAACAAGTCACTAATTTTGCAATCTTCCTTGCCTCAGCTACAGACCTACTGCCAGGTCCAAAGAGTCCAGTTACTGGATATGTTGAAGCTCGTAAACATGGCACTTACAAAAATAACAACCGACGTTATAAAACCTCCAGTAACCCACAGAGATCCTCTAAGAATGATCGTGAACGTCGGAAAGCTAAATTCAAGTATGAACTGACTCAATATGAATATTTTAACCAAAGGAGGAAAGCAATTAGAAAAATTTTAAGTGGCAAAAGAACTAATAATTTGACACTAGAGAAAGATGTTGTTGAAGGATATTTTAGGAACAGATTTGAAACTCCTAATGATTGCATGAGAGACTCCTATATTGATTATATGCATGATACCTTAGATCAGGGCATCTCAAACGCTCAAAATCTCACGCGTGCAAATCGAGGCGCAGAGACTCGTGCACTGTGCATCGTTCCGACTCGACTCAACTCGGCTTGACTCTGATGGTGTAGTGCGCTGAGAGAGACGAAGCGTTCAGTGATAGATGGTTTGTTTATCAGTGAAATAGATAAGTGCAGGACAACAACATAATAATGGAGCAACCTGTTTTTAAGAAAGCAAAGACTTCCGAAAGTCCATTTCAATCGAAATGAGAACTTTCGTATTTCTTTGTCAGTTGTGACGATAAAGCCAAATGCTTAATCCGTGGGATAATAATTATGTGATAAGTTCATCAAAAAGTTTTTTTTTCAATACAAAAACTTTGATCAAATTCTACGAGAATTTGTCGAAGGAAGATTTTCCTAAGCTGCATCGAGAAGCAGCTAAGATTATTTCTATCTTTGGTTCCACATGCATATGTGAAAGGCATTTTTTCCTGCTTTGACTTGTATGAAAACTAGATTGCATGCGAGTAGGCCTATTTCTGATTGTAATTTAAAGAAGGCTCTCAAATTGCCGTCAGCTGGTCCCTTGTTCCAGGCATAACTGGTATCATTGCAAAGATAAAGGAAAAGAAGAGCTAGAGATGATAAATTGTCTACTCAAACCAAATTGAAAGAAGAGTGTTTTAACAATGGTAACATTGTCCCATACAACAGTGTCACCACTCACCGCACATAAACATTTCGCATTGAGGGGAGGATCAGCGGGGAAGGGGAGAAGGCGAAGACAGCCCGAACGGGTGAGATTGGTGTAGGGGAAGTGGAGTGAGGGTTTGCACTCTGGTCAACCTAGTGAAGTCGTCTCCTGCACCTTGCATGCATGCACCCTGAGAGGCTTTGCCTGAGATGATACAATTTCAATATCTCAAGAGTTAGTTTTCTCTATTATCAAGAACATAGCAATTGACACTAGCCCAGGTCCGTATAAGGTTTTATTGAAATCTGTTGATGATCCACTTGCTGCTAATATTTTAGCCTATATCATCAGAAGAATATTTGAAAGTGGGCTCATTCCTGAGTTGCTCAAGGCAGCGAGAACTGTTCTTATACATAAAGGCAGTGAGGAGAATGATCTGTCCAAACGGAGACCGATTAGTATTTGCTCCACTATTCGGCGCATATTAAGTAAGATCCTTGATAAAATTGTAAGGGAATACATCCCTTTGAACCAGTTCCAAAGAGGTTTTGTCATGACCCCTGGCTCTTTCATTAACGTGAATATTGTTGATGGCATTTTACGAACAGCTGTAATGAAAAAGATTTCGGGCTGCGTAGTATTCCTCGACATCATCAAATTGATGATATAGATGTTGATTCCCATAGGGAATCTGAAATATTTGTCCTGAATGAGCAAATTTATAATACCAATATAAATGGTCCGTTATTGGACATTATAAATTTATAAATTTATTTTATTTTATAAATTTATTTTATTTTATTTTATAAATTTATTTTATTTTATAAATTTATAAATTTATAATGTCCAATAACGGACCATTTATATTGGTATTATCATCAAATTGTTCGATAGTATTGGACACAGTCACTTAAAGGCGACAATAGAGAACTCTATACTACCCAGATCCATTAAGAAGTTACTAGTCAACCTTCTCACAGAAAACACAACACAAGTTCAAACTGCTTGTGGTCATACAGATAAGATAAACATCAAATGTGGAGTAATGCAAGGAGATCCCATTTCACCTTTCTTATTTAACTGGGGCATAAACCACATCCTTGATGAACTCACAGACATCAAAGTATCAGAAATGTATGGTTTTCAATTGAGTCCCAACACTGTACCTTTAACAACCCTATGCTTTGCCGACAATCTGGTGATCATTGCTAAAGACCAAGCAGCAGCTTCAATCTTAGTCACTTCTGTCATAAATAGGTTTGCATATAAATGCAGACAAATCAAATGCCATTATTATAAAAAATGGTAAACTTCATTCTGATGATATCGTGACTGTCTCTGGAAACATTACAAGTATAAATGATAGTGAAGAAATAAAATATTTAGGGGCAACAGACAGACTTTAGTCTTTAATGAAAATCAGGTACTTGAAAAATTGAAAGCTAACTTAGAACAGATTACCAGGACTCAGTTACTCCAACTGCATCAAAAACTGACTGTAATAAATCAGTTTATTGGCCCTACACTGATATACCCCTTCCAGACTGTTTCGGTTGAGAAAATTCCCATTTCAAATCTATTAAAAGCTGACAACATGATCAGAAGCACACTTATAGAAATTCTACAACTTCCGAGTGACATGCTGACAAGTATGATCTATTCAAGCCACAAATATAAAGGGTTAGCATTAATGCGCACTACTTGGGAAGCGTATCTTCAACAGCTGAACATCAATCTTAAGCTAGAAGCTGTGAATGATTCGCACGTAAATGCTGTTCGAAATTTCACAGCAATAAAAACTCACTGCCTATCTGAACTTTAACTCAATGAAGAGACATCATCGAAATCTGTTAAACAACTGCGCGATATACTTAGAACACGTGAATTTGAAGCTTGGTGTGCATATCCACAGAAAGGAAGAGGTGCTGAGTTATTTGCTCAAGTCCCTGCTGCTAATTCTTGGGTTACCAGAAGGGATGGTTTAACTTGTTCGGAATGGAGGAAGATGTTGAAGATGACCGCGATGGTTGCACCAGTACGTACTCTGCCGGGACGTTCTACCAGCACAGGCCACTGAAGACACTGCAGTGAGTATGAAACCTTACCACATGTGCTGGGGAGTTGCCCTCAAGGAGAACTGCTCAGGATCAAACGCCATAACATCATCAGAAACCTGATTGCTAATGCTCTTCGTCTCAAAAATCTAGAAGTGTACGAAGAAGTCCACTGCATCGCCGAAGGAGGCAGCACTCGCAGGATTGATATTATAGCGATTGACAGACGGAGGAACGAAGCAGAAATTATTGATCCTACGGTACGCTTTGAATCTTCAGCCTCTCAGCCGACTGACGTAGACAATGAGAAAAAGGATATCTATAATCCAACCATCCCTTTCTTTCTTGAGTCATATAACCTTAAAAAAATTACGGTGACTGGACTTTTCTTTGGTGCAAGGGGAACAATTCCCAAATCTTTCGTCACATGGCAACAAAAATATAAACTAGCGAGAAGTCTACAAGATGAGATAGTCGTCTCACTCATCAAATACTCCGTTTCGATTCTTGTCACCATTTATATGGAGTTCATGCCATTTAACATGGTTAATTGTAACCTATCATTTTTTAAACATTAATCTTCTTTATCTTCCCTCAAAATTGTTCTTGTGTATTATTCTGTGTCTTATGGCAAATCTAGGGTGTCCTGGATCAGACTAAATATTATTATTATTATTATTATTATTATTATTATTATTATTATTATTATTATTATTATTATTATTATTATTATTATTATTATTATTATTATTATTATTATTATTATTATTATAACAACAACTCCAATAGTCTATTACTACTACTATTATGAAAATAAAAGTTAACCACCACACTCAAACTTCGCAGCTCGTAATCTGTCAGAAAACACTAAAGAAAATAGTGTGTCAACAAGTTTGAATTATTATTAATCATATAATTATGGAAAAGTCTACAAAATGACTGAAACATGTACTTACAAAGTGTTTAACATCGCACTGACACAGATAGGTTTTATGGCGATGACGGGATAGCAAACTGCTAGGAGTGAGAAGGAAGCAGCCGTGGCCTTAAGATATATACCATCCCGGTATTTGTCTGGAGAAAAGTGGGAAACCACGGAAAACCACTCCGAGGATGGCTGAGGTGGGAATTGAACCCCCTCTGCTCAGTTGACCTCCCGAGGCTGAGTGAACTCCGTTCCAGTCCCCATACTACTTTTCAAATTTCATGGCAGAGCCGGAAATTGCACCGAGGCTTCCAGGGGTGGCAGCTAATCACACTAACCAATACACTACAGAGGGAGGCAAACATGTACTCAAACGTCCAAAATTACTGTTCTATTCCTCCACAGGAAATGTTTGAAATGTCTTCCATTTGCTTGATGACAAGCTTTCATGTGGTGACACCACGAAGCTCTCACCCACCTTCACACCTCCACGTCAGCTCTCACAGTTGTGACGGTATCCCAGATTCGTTGTCACAGAGTTGCTTCATCGGCAATTTCCACTTGGTACACTAAGTTTTGAGGTGCCCCAGAAATAAAAATCGAGTGGATTTAAATCGGGGGACCTCGATGGCCAGCTGCCGGGACCATATTGACCAACCCACCAATTTGGGAAACGGCGATCTAGAAATCGATGAACATCCATACTGACATGAAGAATTGCCCCGTCGTGCATGATCTACATCCGCAGACCCACCCACCCACCCTGTACGTGTAGTGGAACCCTGTAGTGGAACGTCATCCAGAAGCTCTGGCAGAGAAGACTGCAGAAAATGGAGGTAACTGGAGCCAGTTAGTTATGCAGGCAGCGCCAATGGTCCAAGAAGCTGATCTCCCAAAATCCTGGCTCCAAGATTTATAGACAACCTGTGCTGGAAATGACCTTGGTGAATGGCATGATGGTTTTCTTCTGTTCATGTATGGGCACTGTGAAAATTAACGAAGACCTCCCCGTTAAAGGATGCCTCATCTGTAACCGACATATTGACATGTTCTGCGGAAAATCTGCATTACGTTCACATTGTTGCAGCACGTGCAGAATTCAGCTCTTGGTAGGTAATCTGATTCTTGGAAATGTTGAACTCTCTGGTAGTATTATTATGGGTACAATAGCTGTTCACGCAATGTACGGTGAACAGTCCAGTTAGATGTTCCTACTGGCCTTGCCAAGATCCTTGGTCTCTCTTTGACAAGTCGTAAAATTTCTTCTTCCCGTCGAACCTCTGCAGGATCATGATGCGGTCCACGACCCACGATCCGAGGAAGATGCGAGCCTGGTCCCGGAGCCTTTGGTGCACAACAACGAACGTTCGACTATTAGGAATATGACAGTTCGGAAACCGTTGTCTATACAGCTCCCTCACTGCATGTGCACAATCTCCACCTGCTCCATAAACAACGTGAATATCTACTAACTCAGCAAAAGTAAATGTTTCCAATATGTAATTAACTGGCTACAGTGATATTAGCTCTACAACTGTCCCACGACTGAGTGCCAGTGGAGCCTAAATCCAGTGCTGCATTCATTTGTTTATATTGAGTGTAACGTCACTTGTATTGTCGGTGTAACAGCTGCATCAGTTCATTTCCCATCTGATTGGTATACGTAGAATTATCAGTGTGGTGATGTTAGAAAAGAGTACATTCAAAGCAAACAACAATAATGCATTTTGGAATAATCAGTGGAGCGAAGTCATATGTAATAATAATCATAATTATTGAAATTAAATTAAATTCTACTGCCCGTTTCCAGTCATTCGACCAGGTCAGAGAAGAAATGATTGAAGCCCCATCTAGTGGCGAGGATAGGAATTGTGCCGGCTGTCGAAACCTGTAGTCCTCTGCTGGGGCAGTGACTAGTGGCTGACAGATGAAATTATATTGGATTATATTGGAGTGTTGCAGGAATGAAAAATGGCAGAGAAAACCAGAGTACCCGGAGAAAACCTGCCCCGCCTCCGCTTTGTCCAGGACAAATCTCACAAGGAGTGATGAGGATTTGAACCATGTTACCCATCGGTGAGAGGCCGACGTGTAGCTGCCTGAGCCATGCAGGATCATATGATTATTATTATTATTATTATTATTATTGACTACCCACCAGTAATGTCTGCCCAGAAAACACTTCTCATCATTAAAACTACGGAACTTAACAGTTGTATAATGTCCTAAATATGATCACATTTTAAAATTGGCTTTACGTCACACTGACACTGAGAGATCTTATGGCGACGATGGGACAGAAAAGGGATAGGAGCGGGAAGGAAGTGGTCGTGGGCGTAATAAAGGTACAGCTCCAGCATTTACATGGTGTGAAAATGGGAAACAACAGAAAACTATCTTCAGGGCTGCAGACAGTGGAGTTTGAACTCACTATCTCCTGAATGCAAGCTCACATCTGTGGGCCCCTAACCGCACGACCAACTTTCTCTAAGCTCTAATGCTGGGCTAAGTAGCTCCGACGATGGAGCACTGGCCTTCCAATCTCAACTTGGCAGGCTCGATAGCGGCTCGGTTTGGTGGTATTTGAAGATGCTCAAATATGTCAGTCTCATGTCTGTAGATTTACTCTCATGTGAAAAACCTCCTGTGGTACAAAATTCTGGTACCTCGGTGTCTCCGAAAACCGTAAAAATTAATTAATGGAATGTAAAACATTACTATTAGTAGTAGTAGCATTATTATTAAGGAAGCTCTAATTAAATGGGTCAATTACAGTAATCAATTTACCTATCGGCACTTACCCTGTCTAATAATTAGCCTTCTATTTCAAATACCTGGTGGCACTTCCATAGTAGCTCTTCATCCCTCGAGCAATGTTCACGCATGGATGCAACTAAGGTTTTTGAAATTTGTCTCAGTAAATAACAATTTCACTGAATTCTTATAACCTTTTCTTTTCAGTGTCCACCGTCCTTTCATTGATGTGAAAATATTATGAACATAGCACAGACAACTCGCGTTATCTATTGCAAGAAATTCAACGTAGACTGTCACAATAACAACACTGAAATGTTGCTACCACTTTTCATTTTAAAAATTTTTTTTTTACTGTTTGCTTTATGTCACACCGACACAGATATGTCTTATGTCGATGATGGGATAGGAAAGGCCTAGGAATGGGAAGGAATTGGCTGTGGCCTTAATTATGGTACAGCCCCAACATTTACCTGGTGTTAAAATGGGAAACCACGGAAAACCATCTTCAGGGCTACCGACAATTAGGTTCGAAACTACTACCTCCTGGGTGCAAGCTCACAGCTGCGCACCCTAACCGCACGGCCAACTCACCCGGTCCTCTGCACAACACTTCGCACATATGTGCTGGTACGCATATTCAACGTCATATACTGTACATAACGAGTACAAAATAACACTTGGCAGCAACATGAGAAGGTACAAGTGTGGATACTTCTGTAAGGATGTACGTTCTTTTCACATAGAGTACCCTAGACCGGTTTTCGAGTAAAGCAAGTGGTCTGGCACGTGAGTCAGCCTCCCCTGCTTGCCAAACTGTTAGAGGAAGATCACAACAACATGAGTTGGCCTGCGATAGGTAACAGGTTCAACAACCCTTATACTCTGCTATTGTACCTCCACTAGCTGAGGACAGAATGACATAACCGGCGTATCCTACTACAGCCATTCAAAACACATTAGGTCCTGAAATATTTGGCTCAATTATGGGAAAACTAAAAGGACAAGGTAAAAAGTACATAGCATATATTTTGAGATGTATTTTTCTTTACCGACTAGAAAAATATCTGCACATACACCCCTAACATCCTGTATATGGCTTGATAAGTCTAACTAAGGCAATTACTCCTTTGTTAAAATGGGAGAATTAGTATGAACAGATATGATACTCTGGTTTGTGATGAGTGAAGAAAGACAAAGTACGTTAATCCTTGAAATTTTGCAAAGATTTTTGTTTTGAAATCTCTCAAATAAAACCATTCAATTAATTCAAACTTCGTGATTTCTTAGAATTTAAAGGAAAGATCTTTGAGAAGCATAATTTGATTAATATTGATTAGTACAACTTCCCCCATGAGGAGGCTGCCACAAGGACAAAGTATGTCAGCTACACAGTATTTTGTCTTCCAAGTTATTGGTGAGTTTGCTAAAGTGCCAGATAGAAATAACCATCATAAAGTTCAGGAACAAATTTGGAATGAGGCATGATGTATGGTTCTTCAAATGTTATATACCCAGATGATTAGGGAATATGGTTATTGAACCTCGTACTGCGGCGATAGCAATGTCGTGAAGTTGTGTCTGGTTGAGACAGAAAAAGTCTAATAGTTGTACAAGAAATTTAGGGATTGTGCCTTGAGCTCCGATCATGAGTCCACGGATGGAGATATCGTCTAGGTGATATTTAGTCAATCTGACTCATTTCACATGATATGAGCCAAGAAGACCACCATGTCTGGTATTTTTTGAAGCATTAATTATAAGTCTATTTTTGGACCTCTGCTTATACATTCTAGGAAGTTGAAAGAACAGTTTTCATATGCAGACATCATCGCTGTGGTGGAAGAAAAAGAAAACCTTCCTGTCTCCTAAAGATACTATAAAATAAGAAAAATGCAATGAATGTAAAGACCCATTGTAATCATGATTGTAAATGAACAAGAATTGGGCAAGGGGTTTAAGTGAAAAGAGTTATGCAAGAAAGCAATTTCATACTCAGAGGAGACTATCATAATTGTCGCACATCATTCGTTTGTGTTATGAGCCTTATAATTGTTTAAGAAGGAATATTGATCTGCTGGTATGTTAGCAACTTTAAGATTAACTTGTTTGATTTTTTCTAAACTTAAAATATTCCACCGAATAGTGAAGGAACAACAAATACTCTGTTTGAGAGAAAATAAGAAAGGAAAATGATATAAATGTAATTTATGACAAATTCTTTGAAACACTAAAATATGAAATAGTAAATAAAACAAATACTAGTTAGTTCAAAAGCAATCAAACATGGTAAATAATTCTTCATGTTCCGTGTCTTGTATAATTTGAACTTGTTTTAAAATAACTGTAAGTAAATTATATTTAACACTAGGACGGCTGAGAATCTTACATTCCTTGAACAGCGGTAAAGGGTCATTTTGACTCATCATAAGAAATGTTTGGAAATATTCAAATTAGAACTCGGTAAAAGATGTGTTTCCACAAATTTATTTTACGCACAAAGACCTGATTTTAGTGTATGGACCGTTCATATTACTGATGGGCATATGATTAATCACAAATAACTGCATCGTGTTTCTGTTCCTCTAAAGAGTTTTCACAAAATTAACCAATTGAACACCTTTTGTTAGTCAATCGCCCACATTGAAACAATTATGTCAGAAATACTTTAAGAAAATTAAAAACACTGTAAACATATTTTACATTCACATCCTCTACTTTCCGTGCACTGTTTCCGCACACTGCTTTGAGGCACTTGCTGCACGCATCGATATACTTGTTGCCTTTACACAGACCATCTTGGCACTTCTTCTGCTTTTTAGATTGTCATTGTCCTACAACCTCCTCTTGTTGTTGTTGTTGTTGTTGTTGCCCTTGCTTGATCTGTCTTTTTAGTTCACTTGCCAGATGAAGGATGAACTTCTTCTGCTTGCTTATAAATAACCGAGGCATCGATAGCTATTAGGTCTAGGATATTGTAAAAGTCATGCCTTGGTCACCTCCTGCATACTCCCTTGGTGTTATATTAACAAGATATTTGGTCGAATACATCTATCCGCGATTTGTGCCATTGTAGAAAGTTACAGTTTCTGGCTTCTTTTGTTTTGTGCTCATTGTTACTTGATCACACCCTGTGCTAAGAAGGATGATGTTCTTCTTCCCTTGATACACTGTCAAGGTGCACGGTGTGTTCCCTATCTGTCACAAAATGACTGTAGAGTATAATTCAGACTTGGACTTCTTCGCTTCAATAGCGATTTCATGATGAATGGGGTTGAATGCACCCAGCAATGAAGTTTTTTTTTTTATCTTGGAGCTTCTTAGCAAGTTGTAGGGATGTGAAAAAGCTGTCTGTTGTCATGTTTCTCCTTTGGTTTGATGCATCCACAAAGACGCACACAGAATGCTGTCAATTGTGTACACTGTTTTATTTACAAGTTATTTACACATATTCTACACACATTCTTGAATCGCCATCTTGACAAACATTTGGTTGCAACGGTAACTTCTCATAACCAACTGCCAATATAGCCAATTCACATACTAAGCACTCGGCTGACACGACTTCCACACACAAGTCTCATTAAAACAACTCAACTCTACCCTCAAGACTGCCTCTTTATGCACCTTGCCTGGCCAGGCTTCTAGAAGAATATGACACATGTTTTCTTGTAATTTCAAGAGTCTCCAATAGCCTATTTACAATGTAAGGAATTTTATACACAAATATAGTTGCAAATTGTGCTGGACTTATTACAGTGTATTGCACAATGTTGCATTTGATTATACATCATATATACAGGTAATAATAAATTATATACTATTAATTACGTGTTCTTACATTAAATAAACTCATATTAATATATATACAGCAGATGTTTCATGACATAACCTCACAAATAATATGATCATGATTATACTAAATTAGGTTCGTACACAACTAAGTAAATACTAATAGATGTAAATAACTTCATAGCCATACCTCACAAGTAATAATAACAATAATCGATATTTTCATTATTTACCCATGATTTAAAGCATTTTCTTTCCAAGTTATATTAGTCTGTTACACTTGCGTCAATATCCCCCCTATAACTTGAAACAATTTCAACAGTCTATCACACTTATCGACTTTACCTTGTGATATAGATGTTGATTCCCATAGGGAACCTGAAACATTTGTCCCGAATGAGTAAATTTATAATACCAATATAAAGTTGTGCTCATCAGTTGGTAAATAGCAAACTTACCAAGACGCATGGCTAGTGCATACGGTGGAGGCCACTGCGTATGAGCCCAACTTACCACACTGGAGCAAAATGCTGGCAACCAGGAATGAGTTAGGTGGGAAAAGAAAATTATAATATCCAATAACGGACCATTTATATTGACTTTACCTTGGGCGTAGATTATATCTTCTCTCTTCCTCAACGTCGCTGAATGTGTTCTCCTCCTCTTGACCGGATCGCGCCGTGTCGGGGGTCGGTGTCGCCTCGCTGCCAGCCTCTTCCTTGGTGGTAGTCAATGCGTTCTCCTCCTCATGACCAGACTGAGCTGTGTCAGAGGTAGCCTCTCCTCCAGGTGGACATGTGGTAGTACCAGGCTTACTCTGTATGCTCAGCGGTTGGGTGACTTGCCGCAACTCCGATGCGTGGACCTTGACAGGAGGGTTGGTCTTTAGTAAGTAGACCCCAATGGCCCAGCTGCTTATCCACCCCGACGGCACCAACCCACATAGGTGTGAGACCTGAGTGAAACCCTTCAATCTTATTACTGACTGGGTGGTTACGTCGCAGTACTTGTTGGTCTGGTAGGAAGATCTTTGTCTCTTCGACATCTTGAGCCTTGGCCTGGGTAAGGGATCCCTTCTCAGCCAAAGCTTGCTTTTCCTTTTGTTTCTGGTTAGCTGATTGATGTATGCACAAAGGCGCTCACTATGTTCACTATGTTATTTACAAGTCATTTACACAAATTCTATACACACAAACTAATAAAGTGCTATCATAAACAAAACACTACTATGAAGAAACAGAAGAAGACTACAATAGATGCATGTCAACTACCAACCCAACAAAACCAATTGGGAACATGCATCATTTACAAAAATATTTTTTTTGAAAAGTACACCAATGAAATAGTACGTAAACGTATTACATTGTGGTATGTTGCCTTGTTTTCTACCATTAAAAAAATATTTAATAGTGCCTTTCCGCAAGGTGAGTGAAACGGCCTCTGACGTAAGCGGCGCGCTGTGACGTCACGATCCAGTACCGCATGGAGCTCTACCAGCCGTTGTGCATCAGCCGTTGCTAAAAGCTGATTGTTTATTACTCATGATCGCGAATAACTTCGAAATGACAGAAGAAAGGTTCAAAACAGCACAGTCAGACAATCTACCATGTGTAGATGTCATCATTCTTGAAAAACGTGACTTTTGTGGCCGCAGAAATTCGCGGATAACAAGCAAGTTTGTAAGTGGCATCTTTTATATACGTGCAATGTACTGTAACCCATAGTATTAGGATAACAACGAACCTGGATAGATATGATATCACATCACTTTCAACATTTCCTTCTAGACTGATTCCCCTATTACAGAATAACATTACATTTTCGGGCTTTCAGCATTAGTAAAGTAAGAAATCGGATTTCAGCACTAACATAAACATATAGGTAGCATTATAGTACTAGTCCGCTTCTGTGGTGTAGTGGTTAATGTGTGCCACTCCCGGAGGCCCGGTTTCGATTCCCGGCTCTGCCATGAAAGTTGAAAACAAATAGTACGAGGGCTGGAACGGGGTCTACAGAGCCTCGGGAGGTCAACTGCGTAGAAAGGTTTCGAATCCCACCTCAGCCATCCTCGAAGTGGTTTTTCGTATTTTCCTACTTCTCCTCCAGGCACCTAAGGCCACGGCCGTTTCCTTCCCTCTTCCTTGTCTATCCCTTCCGATCCTCCCATCCTCCAACAAGTCCCCTGTTGAGCATAACAGGTGAGGCCGCCTGGGCGAGGTAATGGCCCTCCTCACCAGTTTCATCACCATACTCAAAGTCTCACGTTCCAGGACACTGCCCTTGAAGTGGTAGAGGTGAAATCCCTCGCTGAGTCTGAGAGAAAACCACCCTGAAAGATAAAATAATTAAGAAAGAAAGAAAGAAGGAAAGAAAGATCATAGTACTATAGGGCTCTAATCTATCATTACTAAAAAAATATATATTTATGGTTGGGACAACTGGCCTACCCACTTCCGGGGCCCATGAAAGAGAATTAAATATCTTTGTGAAGGAAAAAAGTTAAACTTGATAAAGATAAATATGATTTCATCTAGTTTTCACAAGTCGGGCTGAGTGGTTCAGACTGTTGAGGTGCTGGGCCTTCTGACCCCAACTTGGCAGGTTCGATCCTGGTTCAGTCCGGTGGTAGTTGAAGGTGCTCAAATACGTCAGCCTCGTGCCGGTAGATTTACTGGCACGTAAAAGAACTCCTGTAGCACTAAATTCCTGCACATCGGCGTCTCCGAAAATCGTAGAAGTAGTTAGCGGGGCGTGAAGCCAATAACATTAATTACATTTGGCTTTTAACAAGCTGAGCATATCAGGAAAGAAAAGTGTCCTGGTGACATTTTAGTCGCTCAATACAGGAATGTCTTTGGGTGCCGTGACTTTTGTTTTTTTTTTGCTTTACGTCACACAGTCACATATAGGTCTTATGGCGACGATAGGACAGGAAAGGCCTAGGAATGGGAACAAAGCGGCCGTGGCCTTAGGTACAGCCTCAGCATTTGCCTGGTGTGAAAATGGGAAACCAAGGAAAACCATCTTCAGGGCTGCCAGCAGTGGGGTTCAAAACCCACTATCTCCCGGATGCGAGCTCACAGCTGCGCGCTCCTAACCGCACGGCCAACTCGCGCGGTATTTTTACCCTTCGGTTTATTGACTTGGATTGTATAACCTAAAACTTAGGCTGTTGGATATTTTTTTTTTTTTGCTAGGGGCTTTACGTCGCACCGACACAGATAAGTCTTATGGCGACGATGGGATAGGAAAGGACAAGGAGTTGGAAGGAAGTGGCCGTGGCCTTAATTAAGGTACAGCCCCAGCATTTGCCTGGTGTGAAAATGGGAAACCACGGAAAACCATTTTCAGGGCTGCCGATAGTGGGATTCGAACCTACTATCTCCCGGATGCAAGCTCACAGCCGCGCGCCTCTACGCGCACGGCCAACTCGCCCGGTTTGGATATTTTAAACACCTACATCACTATTTTCACCTGTATGCAATTATGTTATTTATTTCATTAATATTATGATAATTATTATAATTGAGCATTGTTAACTTATAAGACCCCAACAGACAAGCATTGGTTTTGTGTAGAGTTATACATTTGTTAAGTTCACGTTGTTTCCTTTCATGATGCACACGCCTATTCTTTGTTACATTATAGAGTAATTAGATATAGCCTAAATTTCTTTACCAATTAAGCTCTTCAGTAAAGACATACATAACTGTCCCATGCCAAGATATATTGGTAGAATTAGAGCTGTCAAAATGGTTCATAACCCCTTTGATTTATTATCTTGACATGGATCACCCAAAACATAGGTTAGGTTTGGAGAATACTTTAATAATCAGCATTATTTAATGCACTGTTTATTACTTTCATATTCCAAGATGTAATTGAAGCATTTAAATAAAGCATCATACATTAAAATTTAAAGTTTACCACTAGAACAGCTGACAAGGAAAAGTGATTTGAAAATTCAAACAAATTAATCTTACGTTAAAATCTTCAAAAGCAGCTGTGAGCTTGCATCCGGGAGATAGTAGGTTCGAATCCCACTATCGACAGCCCTGAAGATGGTTTTCCGTGGTTTCCCATTTTCACACCAGGCAAATGCTGGGGCTGTATCTTAATTAAGGCAACGGCCGCTTCCTTTCAACTCCCAGGCCCTTCCTATCCCATCATCGCCATAAGACCTATCTGTGACGGTGCGACGTAAAGCCCCTAGCAAAAAAAAAAATCTTCAAAAAAAATAAACTGTAGACTTTTCCGATATATCACCAGCATTTCTCCAGCTCGCCAAAATCCATTTCTCCCTAGTTTTAGCGTCTTTGGAACGTTTATAAACAATTTGTTTGTTATGGTATGCGATGTGCTATTGCACATCGGAACTCTACACCATTTATAAGTTTTCTGCCTCACTGTCTGCGCAGGATTCATTTTAAGTCTTTTTTTTTTTTTTTTTTGCTAGGGACTTTACGTCGCGCCGACACAGATAGGTCTTATGGCGACGATGGGATAGGAAAGGCCTAGGAGTTGGAAGGAAGCGGCCATGGCCTTAATTAAGGTACAGCCCCAGCATTTGCCTGGGAAAACACGGAAAACCATTTTCAGGGCTGCCGATAGTGGGATTCGAACCTACTATCTCCCGGATGCAAGCTCACAGCCGCGCGCCTCTACGCACACGGCCAACTCGCCCGGTCATTTTAAGTCTAAAATATACCACTCAGATTATTATCCAATGTATAGACCTCGAATTTAACCATACCAGACACTAACGTAAAGTAGAAATACGCGAAGTGTATCCTGCTTCTCACAGCACACTATGTGTTATTTCGTCTGCTAATTCAGTCAACCTGTACGATGACGTCAGACCAATGAGATCGCGTACTTGCGTGACGTGACATTTTCGTAGATTTTTATCATGTTTGGAGTTATTATTTGTACATTCTGATCACATTTTTGAATTCTGCATGAAATTTTGAATCAGATTAGCATATTTTTAATTAAAACCCCGGATCATGCATGTTCCCTATTCACATACTTGACTTCAAACCATAGCCGACTATAATTACAAGCCGGAGTCATGTAAGTTTGGCAACGTCCAGTGGAGGCCAGGTTGAAAGCGCGGGATCTATCCGTGCATGTTGATGTCTAGTGAACTTCGTCTCGTATTTCGTTTAATTTCTCACAGATTGGTTCGAGTATATATAACAATTTAAGTGATGGAATAAGCATACATAGAGCCTATTATCAAAATAACGTGAAGGCTAAGCAGGGCTGAGTAGCGTGGTGTAGAGCTGGCTTTCTAAACCCAGATCAGTCTGGTGGTATTTAGAGGTGCTCAAATACGTCAGCCTCGTGTCGGTAGATTTACTGGCACGTTAAAGAATTCCTCCGGTACAAAATTCCGGCATCTCGGAGTCTCTCAAAAACCGTAAAAGTAGTTAGTGGGACGTTAAATCAATAATGTTATTATTTGTGATGGTGCAGACTGAATTTGGCTTATTAATAAAATGTTTCTTGTATTTGCAGATGCCCAGAAAATGTTGTGTTCCCATGTATCGTAATAACTACAGCATTAAAAAAGGTTTTGTTACCTCGTTTAGTTTTCCTTCAGGCGAGGAATTAAAACAAAAATGTTTTTGTCATTTTAAACGGGATAATTGGGAACCTGGGAAAAATTCAGTCGTATGCATAAAATATGTCTCACATGAAAGTTTTTCAACAGGGGATAAAATTTGTGATAATAAAGTCAACATAACTATACTAACACCTACACCTAATGAGCTTCTCACTGATCATCATCATTAGTCGTTGTGCTCATTACTGAGCATCGTGACCTCATAACTCCATCATTTCCGTGTTGTAACCTTGACAAGATGTCTCCATCCCGAGCGGTTTTCACATTTCGTTAATATGACCTGAAGTGGTAGCCCAGTGATCTTCTTCGCCTGATCTATCCTTCTGCTTGCTGTTCTTCCTCGTGGTCTACTGCCTTCAATTTTTCCTGATGCATGCCCGATTTTCCCAAATTTGCCGAAATGTTTGTCATCAAAAAGTGTAAAAAGAAAAGATCCTGAAGGTAGGAGCCTGGAAATGTAGAGTAGGGTAAACAAGAAGATGGATGATATGCCAAATTTAACCCACTTACTCAAAATTCACCAAGATATTAATGTCATTGTAGGCCTATATGTTATCATGTGTTGGTAAAAGAAATGACATGTTTAGCAGATGGTAAAATGTCAGAGAGGTCTCAACTAAATGCTTATTTATGAAATTATATAGGAACCACTTCTTGCAGTGTTAGTGTTACGTTTCTACAAATAAATCTATTAAAACGCTTCACAATCTCATAGAGTATCACGAGGTAAGCAGTGAAAGCACACTCTCTGTCTTGTCTCATATATTTTTAAGGGAACAATTTGAACTTTGAACTAAAAGGGCTGGGCTGAGTGGCCCAGACAGTTGAGGCGTTGGCCTTCTGACCCCCAACTTGGCAGATTTGATCCTGGCTCAGTCCGGTGGCATTTGAAGGTGCCCAAATACATCAACCTCATGTCAGTAGATTACTATTATTATTATTATTATTATTATTATTATTATTATTATTATTATTATTATTATTATTATTATTATTTGCACTAAAAGGAAGAAGAGTTAGGCCCTATTCAAAAGTTTCATTTGGAACTGTGAAAGCAAATTATTTACTGTCAAGTGAGTTTCAAAGAGGTAACTTAGAAAGAAGGTTTAGTCAGTACTTATAGGTTATTGGTTGTAACTACAACGTTACTGCACTTCAAGTCCTAGAAGGTGAGATGAAAATTAGGATTAAGGGTGTTCTATGATTGCGGTGGTGGTGGTGAAGGTATGGAATGGAAAGATGAGGTTTGGCTGTAGCCAATTAGAAACGTCTGATTCCATCAAGACAGATGTTATTGGGCTCAATTTGGAAGTAATAAACATGTTGGACTCACTTTTATCATGTGAAATTTTTTGGTGGGCATTTTGAGATGTCAGGGGCAATATTCTGTACATTTCTGGGAATACACTAAGGGCAATATCCAGAAGGATAAGCTGTGACACTTGTTTAGGTCTCCCGCAGAGTAATGAAACAGGTGATCCCTATTTTGAAGAACTTCAGAGAGGTGGGTTAGGGGTGCCATCACATTGTATTGTGTGTATCTGCAGAACAGTGGAGTACAAAGACCATTTGGGTTGTGAAAATTATAAAGAATTTCTGTTCTCTCTATCCTGAGCTGCTTTAGGAAGAGATGAAAATCAACAGTTCTGGTTTGAACGCCGTCATTGTGGGCGTAACAATAATGATGTGATAGATTGTTTAGTCTACATTTTCCAATGTCGTGTTAAATACTGTAAGTGCTGAAAGCAGATGAAGAACATGAGTTATGTCAGCAGTGAGGATAAAACACTAAGCGGAGGACGCTGTCAACTCTCCACAATAATTGAGCTTGTGAGTGCTGTTCATAAACTGTTTTGTTTTTATTCATGTAAAATGTGTATTTCTAAATTTCAGTGAATGCATTTACTGATGTGTGTGTTTCTTAGTACCATTTTTCGAAGAGTGTGCATTTATCATAATCATCGTGTTGGTCTAAATGTAGTGAATATGCTTGAAGTCATTCAAAATCGGACACACACCCTTTTCTCTCGGCCTCCGCTTGATAAATAGATACAGCGTTGCCAAGCGTACCTTCCGGCTTTAACTGTAGATGGCTCTGCTTCAAACACTCTGTTAACACAACTTCCACACAGGTCTCATCAAAACAACTCAACTCTATCCTCATGACTGCCTCTTTATATATGTTGCCTAGCCAAGCTTCTAGAAGAATATGACATACCTTTTTTTCTCTTAAATTCGAGAGTCTCCAATAGCCTATTTATAATGTAAAGAACTTTCTGCAGTACATACTTCTACTCACTCATAGAATTGTTCTGGACTTATTACCGTGCGTTGCAGAAAGTTACATTGCTTATACATCGTATACAGAGGTAATAAATTATATACTAATAATTACGTGTTCTTACATTAAATAAACTCATATTAATATCCTACAGCAGATGTTTCATGACATAACCTCACAAATAATACGATCATGATTATACCAAATAAAAAAGGTTCGTACACAACTACGTTAATAATATACTACCTATACTAAAGGGATGTAAACTCTTCATAGCTATACATCACAAGTCATAATAATAATAATAATAATAATAATAATAATAATAATAATAATAATAATAATAATAATAATAATAATAATAATAATAATAATAATATTAATCAATCCCATGTGGGGATTTACCAGTTACCTCCATCGGGCGCGTCCCATTGGAATTGGGGAAGCTCGCTGGCTCTGCCGCCAGCAGAGTCAGAGTCAGAGGGTAGTAGGGAAATAAAATACCACCGTGAAAAAAAAACTGGTCCCTTGCCAGGGTTACGGCGAAGACTGGTAAATGACCAGAAGCCAGAAAACATCTTGAGGCAACCTCTAGGGCTAACAACCCTAGTTGTAAAAGGATGGGTACCCGTCCAAAGCAAAGTCAAGTCAAAAAGCATGATGGCACAACATTTCAAGAAACATACCCCAGGGGGTAAATCTTCGGATAAATCCCTCGTCGTGAACGCCACGGCGCACGAGTCTCGTTCGGATTCTTGGGGAGACTCGACATCATGCAAGAGACGAGTCGGAGCGTCTCGGTGTATCCCAGGAGTCAAAAACTCAGGCCAAAATCTAAAACCTTTCTAGCAACTTTCAACATAAATTCACTTACACAAATTGGCAAGCTGAAAACCCTCACCAAAGCTCTTCACGAAAATCAGATATCCATAATGGCCCTACAGGAAACAAGGTACCCAGATGAAGAGATTTTTGAATCCAAAGGCTACCGATTTTTCAAGAGCAAAGCGCAAAGAGGAATCCCCAATGGAGCTGTGATGCTTGGAACCGTGTTTGCTGTTAGAACCAAGATCCTTAAATCGGTTGCAAATTTCGAACCTGTGAATGACAGATTGTCTATACTCACAATTAAATGCGCGAACAAAACCTACGCCCTAGTTAACGCACATGCTCCTACAAACGATAAGAACAACTCTGATCCGGACGAAGTTGATCATTTCTGGGACCTACTGGATGAAAAATTAAACAAAATCCCCAAACACCATGTCAAGCTTCTTTTGGGTGACTTCAATGCCCAACTAGGTCATGAACAGAAGTACAAGAAAGTTATAGGAAATTACCCTGCTCACAAAAGACCAATCCCAACGGCAAAAGACTGGTGTCCATTTGCGAAAATCACAACCTGCAGGTCATGTCGACCCACTTTCGCCATCTACCCAGAAAGCAAATGACTTGGCGTTCTCCCGTCCAAGCTCTCGGAGAGTTCCAAATTGATCATGTTGCAATCTCCAGGAGAAACAGCCCTGAGATTATGAATGTCAAGGTAAAGAAAGGCATCAATGTGGCCTCAGATCATTATATGTCTCTTATCAAATTCAAACCAATTCCCGCAAACACAAGGAAGACAACCAAACAGATCACATGCTTCGACAATGATAAACTTCGGCAAAGGGTCGAGGAGTTCCAGGAGAAGGCTAGACCAAATGACTGTAACTTTAACAACGTCAAAAGTCTCCTTGTTGAGGCCGCCAAAGATGTTGCAGAAATCAAGAGAAGCAAAAAGCATGCCTGGTGGAATGGTACCTGCGAATCAGTCCTCCAAGAAAGACTCAATGCGTGGAAACAGTACTACTCTACAAAATCAGAAAATGATTGGGAAACCTACAAAACCCAACGTGCCCAAGCCGCTAGGGTGTTCAGAACTGAGAAACGTAAATACGAAAAATCTCTCATTGAAAAGATAGAACAAAACTTTAGGAAGAATGAAAGCAGAGAGTACTACAGAGCCTTCAAACGCAAACTCACTGGCTATAAACCACCATCTCTATGCTTTGAGCGAAAGGACAGCACACTGGCGACGTCAAATGAAGAAAATTGCAGCATTCTGGCAGATTACTTCAAGAATTTACTTAATTGCTCTAAACCGCAAAGCGCCATTGAGACCAAGGAACCCTTACTCAGGTACCCGATTCCAGACCACCCGACAGAGATGAAATCAAGCGCCACATTGCCCGTCTCAAAAATAACAAAGCGCCGGGGGAAGACTCAGTATTAGCAGAACTATGGAAATATGCCCCAGAGGAATCGCTTCATATCTTGCAAAAGCAAATAGAAGAAATTTGGAACAAGGAGACCCTACCCGAAGATTGGAAAATAGCTTTGATCCATCCATTACACAAAAAAGGCAGCATGAAGAACATTAACAACTACAGAGGAATATCTTTGCTACCCGTGACTTACAAAATTCTATCACTTGCCATCCTGGAGCGTTTGGAAGCACAAGTCGAACATCAAATAGGTGAATACCAAGGAGGGTTCAGAAAAGCTCAACAGCTGAACAGATCCAAAATCTCAAAACGATCATCAGATATTGTACACTAAGGTCCAAGCAGTATGGAAATATGCCCCAGAGGAATCACTTCATATCTTGCAAAAGCAAATAGAAGAAATTTGGAACAAGGAGACCCTACCCGAAGATTGGAAAATAGTCCTGCTAAACATCTTAAATGAATTCGGAGTTGATTTGAAACTGCTGGCATTAATTAGAGCCACCCTGACCGATACAAAATCCAAGGTGAAGTTCCACGGATGTCTCTCGCATTCCTTTGACATCAAAACAGGAGTCCGACAAGGTGATGGGCTATCCCCGATACTCTTCAACTGTGTTCTTGAAAAGATCATCAGAACCTGGCGGGTGAGATTACAGGAAACCAACTACAGTCCATTGAGAATAGGAACCAAATCCAAGGGGATCGCAACAGACTGCTTAGCATTTGCCGATGATATTGCTGTTCTCTCAAACGACATAGAAACCGCTAGAGCTCAAGTTGAAATTTTGAAGGAAATTGCCGAACAAACTCGTTTGCAGATATCGTTTGAGAAAACAGAAGTAATGACTAACATCAAAGAGGCTCCACCAAAACTCCATACAAAATACGGGGACATCACCCGAGTAGACAAATTCAAATACCTGGGTGAGATCATCATGAAAAATGGACTGGACAAAGAAGCACTTCAGGAGCGAGTACGCAAACTGGAAATAGCCTACCAAACATCCCGCACAATCTACAACAAAAAATGCCTTTCCCAAAACACCAAGATACGTCACTATGAAACAGTTCTGAAGCCAGTAGTTCTATATGCAGCCGAAACCCTGTCTCTAAATGCCAACAAAGGACTCCTTGAAGAACTGGAGAAAAGAGAACGCAAAATTGTGAGAGGAATCTTGGGATCAAAGTACAGAAATGGAATCCATCAAAAGAGATCCAACAAGGAAGTCTACAGCAAAATAGAGAAAATTACCGACACAATCAGAAAAAGACGGGCACGATTTTACGGTCATCTGAAAAGAATGGACGGAAGAAAGTTAACTAAAGAAATCTTTCACTTTTTTGATTCAAACCCCAAAACCACAATTCCCTGGTTTAGAAATACCAAAGAAGACCTGCAAATGCTACATATCTCAGCTGAAGACGCCCTTAACAGAGATCTCTTCCGCAAGAAAATATTGACGAACAGGCTAAACCGAGACGAGCAACCGAAGAGAAGACATGGTGCCCCTTGGACAGAGGAGCGTAAGCAGGCCCACTCACAAAGAATGAGGGAAATTTGGGCTCTAAAGAAGGCCAAGTTCAGTGTCAAATGCAACAGGAATTAACGTGGTCCTTGATGGCCCCAGCGAATTATATATATATAATAATCAATATCTGCATTATTTACCCATGGGTTAAAGAATATTCTTTCCAAGTTACATTAGTCTATTACACTCTCTTAAAGTTGAATCTGTATGATTTCAATTTTTTCATTTACAATATATTCATAGCAACAGCAAAAACCAACTTCTCAGAAGATTAACGACTACTTCCATGAACAATAACGGACATCTTGGACAAGGAACACGCACATAGCCTGTTAAATAGCACCAAGAGGTCTGCTCAAGGCTTATTGCCCCCATCCGACGGACGAATCGCTATCACCAGCGTCATATGCCTTCACTCCATATGAGCACTGCGGAGAGGTTTGGAAGTTAATCCAGACTTTTGTTACACAATCTAGTGTTTAGAAATTGTATATCATCACATCCCCTGCCATCCAGCATTCTGGTGGTGATTTTTTTCGACAAACGGGACTCGAACTGGCTTACCACGGTGTTAGACCATTTTAGACTTCCACGCTTTAATGATCATGGCCACCAGGCAGAAGGTAATCCACCAAGGGATAATAGCAGAAGGAACATACAAGACTTCGTGACCCGATCGTTGGTTATTGTTAAGAAGTTTTGATTGATGTGATAAATGTGATGTGTGCTGAATACTAGAACAATAGATAAACTGCCCCATTCCATTTCTCGGGACTAGTGCAGGCACTATTTCTCGCGAGAAATTTCGAGAGATCTCGAGAGCTTTGTCCCCTCATTGTGTGGCGAGCAGAGTGTCGTAGGCCTACAGGTAGTCGGAGCTGAATGCTGTTTGTGCCGAGTATGCGAATAGCAAACCACGCGCCTTCTCCATTCCGTAAATGTGTGTCGAAAAGCGACTAGGGCGTATAACATTATTATAAAGGATAAGCATTGTGGCGTTGTCTGCACTGGTAGGTACACGAATGAATAGGCTAAGTACAGAAACTGACGGCTACTGTAGGTACACGTACCTGGATACTAGAGGCGTGCATTATTCGAACTCGAGACGAGGCAAGATACGCCTTGCTTCATATGCAACCAACATTACGCATGAGTGGCATGTGTAATCTAAAATGCATGAGTTTGCTCCAATTCTTTCGACAGGTAGGTGTACATCGTTATCAGTCCCCACATTCAATATCACATGACCACTGCTTGTGTTTACCGATATTTTGGTGACGAAGGAAATAATTCCTTACAATGTTATAGAGTATTTGCGTCATAATTAGGTACCGTACTTCGATGTATGACGGTGCAATGTGTAATTGTGTCTAGTTGTACACGACAACTTGGAGACCAGGTCTAAAACGCAACGTAAGTCGTGGATGTCTGTTATTTTGAAGAGATATCACATAGCACAGCCCGTTGTGATGCTTGTTCAAAAGAAGTAAAATACGTCGGCAGAAATACTTCTGGGATGACCCGGCACTTAAAAACGCATAATATCAACGAAGAGGAATCGTCACACAACACCTCCGGCCCGGTCTGCATCACAGAAGCTACCTTATCGACAACGATTGCGAGGTATCCAGGTAGATGTACATCTCATCTACAGTTATTAAATTATACGAGTTATTCAGCTAAGACGTCCACCTTAAATAACTCGTGAACAGTTTAAGATACTGACATTCTGTTTTCACTTTCGTTAATGGTACCTATTAAGGAGCTCATAGTTCAAGATGCAGTGCTTTCCTAGGCTTTTGACAAAATTTATCGTCGTACACGTTTCCATATGAGAACTGCTGATGAAAATGAAATGGCGTACCGGTATGGCTTTTAGTGCCGGATGTGTCCGAGGACATGTTCGGCTCACCAGATGCAGGTCTTTTCATTTGACTCCGGTGGGCGACCTGCGCGTCGTGATGAGGATGAAATGATGACAAAGACAACATGTACACCCAGTCCCCGGGCCAGCGAAATTATTCAATGATGGTTAAAATTCCCGACCTTGCCGGGAATCGAACCCGGGACCCCTGTGACCAAAGACCAGCATGCTACCCATTTAGCCATGGAGCCGGACACTGCTGATGATATACTATGAAGCTTACGCTCATAGTTTCTGGTACGTCGCACAGCTCGCACTACAGGAGAATCAGTCTCGAGATCTGCGACGTCAGCATTGCTCACTACTTCTCTGATAAGGTTGACATCAGGAAGGGCATCCGGTCATAAAAGCCCGCCAAGACAGATTCATCTCACCTCATACCCGACCCCGTAGAGAAACGGGACAAGAGATGGACAAACAAACTAGTGATATTATATGTGATAGGCAGGTGATTAAGATGACTGCATGGACCATACTCATGTCAGTTGTTAAAGCTAGCTGATTGAAAACAGAATAACTATATTTTGTAAACTTTTTATCGAGTGTCACTTGGTAGGCTGTGACATGCGGGGCTGTTGTGCCGATGGAGCTTGGTTTGGTTTATTAATTTTATTACCTGAACTTTTAAAGAAAATTATCTTCTTCTGTTAATATAAATTTGTCTTTTCCCCTCCAGGATTTTAAATCCGAATGTGTGTTCCATCTATGGTTCCAACGACATAGAACAAATTTATACTGATTTACACTGATGGGGCAAAACCCAGTGCCAGCAGATAGCCTACTCCTGTTGAATAGCACGAAGGAGTCTGCTCAAACCTTTACATCCCCATCCGGTGGATAAATCACCAACAGCGTCATATGCTCTCACTGCATATGAGCACTGCAGAGAGGTTTTAGAATTTAATCCAAGCTTTTGACACACAATCTGGTGATTAGAAATTGTATACCACCCCCTCCCCTATCCTGCCGGCCAGCATTCTGATAGTGAAAATATTTCCGACTAATGGCACTCGAACTGGCTAATCACTGCGTCAGACCATAATATAGATTCAACGACTTAACGATCATGGCCACCGCACAGGCTGACTTACATATTATATAAGCTATTACTGCAGATAATATACTAATGCAATTCAAGTAATTATCCGAAGGAACCGAGGAATCTCGTGAAACTTTCTCATCTTGGCTCTTGAGCAGGAAACTTTACGTACCGGTACAGAGATAAGAGTCTAGCGATGACCAAGACATCTTAATAATTCAACTGATCATGGGCCGACTAATTCCATGCAAATCTGTGGTATCATCTTGGATTTCAGCTTGTGCATAATAATGCAGAGCAATGAGAATTCTGTTCTCTGTAGAAACAAGCAGACCTCTAAATGCTGCATCCTCAAATAGGTTAGGACGCATAACTTCTATCAGATCTCTTGTGCTGATCTTCGCCGGATACTTCTATAGGCACCATGCAGATAGATCGAAATGCTACTACTAGCGCTACATAGTGGCCCGTTCTGAAACAAGAGGTGAGGCATAGTGCGAGATTCTCAGTACAACATGTGTGACATTCGAACGAGTTGCGGGTTTAAAGCGATTCAGTTTGGGGATCTAAGTGAATCATCATGCAATAAAGGAAGAAACCTTGTTGTCAGTGACCACGTGAACGGCGTTGAAGAGTTAATTTCGAATGGTTTCGGATACATCACAGGAATAGTCGAATTAATTGAGGATGTTTTAAAACACACCCCTTGCAGTCTTCGTACAATGCTCCGAGCAGAAGCAAGTACTGAAATCGAACAATCGTGCAGTCACGTCATTGATAGACAGGGTAGCGAATGATGTGGAGAGAGAAGAATGTGAGGAAATTGTGACACAGCTATTACATTTACAAGTCTCTAACGACGTGCGCTTGTCAGACAAATACACCTTTCACACTGTGAGTGACGAAATGCTTTTTACCAGCAATGTGCAGGTTGATACAGATCATATAATTAAAATCTCCCTGGACACTATCTCGATGGTTTCAAGAAAGAAAGAAAGAAAGAAAGATAAGAATAGCTGCTAGCTCGAAAACACATCGGTTCAAAACTATGCGACATAACTTTGATACTTTAGCTCTCGCATTTGTAACTGAATCTCCAGTTGGGGGAACTGCTTTGAACGATCTTTCTTACAGAAGTGAAATGGAAAGTGAAGCAACAGAATGCTGTGGAAGTTCATTTGGTGTTCGTGTTAATCGATATGGGTTAATAATTCACAAGAAACATCCTTAGATTTGTGGATTTCCAGATGGCATAGTTCTCAAAGGAAATGTAGCTGACAGAGTGTTAGAAATTAAGTGTCCATATTCCTGTAAAAAACAATAGTAGATGAGTCAGGAAATGTGCGAGAAAATGTACTCTGACGAGCAAAATAATATACAGTTAAAGACAAGTCATATGCATTACACACAAATGCAAATACTGATGTAGTATGTAACTGGCTTGAGAAAATGTGATCTATATATATATATATAGCAAAGCACAACAGTTTAATTGATAGCCTGGATGTAGTTGCATTTCACGATTTTTTGCAGCGTACGTGAGGAGTAACTGCTGCCTCATTATCCGTAAAGGTGGAACTCCCGCTTCAACGAGTAGGCTGGGAATGGGGCTGGTACGGAAAGCTACCGTTGCCAGCCTAACTCCACTATGGTGAATACTGTCTAAAAGGCTCAGCGTAGATTTTAATGCTGAGCCATAAGCCGCATTTCCATAGTCATTTCGGGAGAGGACCGTTGCTGTGTAAAATCGTAGCAGCACCGCACGGTCAGCCCCCCACGAAGTGCCGCTGAGAAACTTAAGCATGTTTAGGTCTCTTCTTGCAGGCAACCTTCAACTGACGGATATGGCGCTGCAATGTTAGTCTCTTATCAAAATGGAGACCCACGAATCTGCAGGTGTCTACCACTGGCAAGACACTGTTTCGCAAGCGGAGCTCTGGTTCGGGATGCACAAGCCGATGTCGACAGAAGTGTACAACTGAGGTTTTCGCCGCTGAAAATCGAAAACCATGCAGCAGGGCCCACCTGTCGACCCGGTTAATAGCTTGCTGTAGCTGTCTCTCAGCAAACGCCACCCTTCCGGAGCTGTAATACAGAGCTAAGTCGTCTACATACAGCGATGGAACGACTGCGGGCCCAGCAGCGGCAACTATGCTGTTGATGGCGATTGCGAACAGCGTGACACTCAGTACCGATCCCTGAGGTCCTCCATTTTCCTGAACGTAATATTGAGAAAATGCATTCCCTACTCGGACTCGAAAGAGGGACATGAAGTTCTCAACAAACGTTGGTAAATTTCCCCGAAAGCCCCACTGTTGTAGTGTGGAGAGAATCCCACATCTCCAGGTAGTGTCGTAAGCTTTCTCCAGGTCAAAAACACGGTGACTAGGTGTTCCTTCCGGAGAAAGGCCTCCTGAATGGCGCTCACCAGTCTGACCAGATGGTCAGTAGCAGACCGATGAGAGCGAAAACCACACTGGTAGTTAGACAAGAGACCCTCCTTTTCCATGGCCCACGCAAGACGCCGGTTAACCGTCCTTTCAAATAGCTTACAGAAGCCATTTGTAATGCATATTGGCCTATAACTATCCAGAAATTTTGGATCTTTACCTGGCTTCGGAATTGGTATTACAATTCCCTCGCGCCATTGAGATGGATACACAGCCTCACTCCATATTCTGTTGAACAGGGTGAGAATATCCTTGTGACATCTGTCAAATGTTTCAGCATTTGATTGTGTGTCCGGTCCAGGAGCCGTGTCTCTGCATAGCGCGAGAGCACTCCGCAACTCGCACTCCGTGAAAGGCACGTTGTAGGGATGCGAAGCACTAGAGAAGGAGAGATGGTGTGCCTCTGCTTCGAGCTTAATTGAAAGAAATGTTGGATCGTATCTCCTAGAGCTGGACGTATCTGCGAAATGCGACGCGATGTGGTCTGCAATGACTGAAGGAATCGTAACTATATCTCCATTAATGGAGATTCCGGGTACTGAGGGTACATTCTGTATTCCAACAATACGGCGGAGTTTTGTCCACAGTTGTGATGACGGAGTATGTGCCGTGATGGAAGACACATACTTTTCCCACGTAGCTTTCTTACTTTCTCGAATCAAAAAAATGGGCCTTCGCGCGCAGACGCTTAAATGTGATATGATTGGGCATCGTAGGATTCCGACGATAATGCTTAAAAGCCCGTCGGCGATCACGTATGGCCGCTGCAATTTCGTCCGTCCACCATGGGACCTGTTTCCGGTAACGAATACCGGATGAGGAAGGAATTGTTTCCTCTGCAGCAGCCAAAATTCCAGTAGTAATGGAAGAAACGGGGTCGTCAACACATTCCAGCATACCATCGGCCATCACTGCGCGTTTCGAAAATTCTGGCCAATTTGCCCGCCGAAGTAACCAGCGCTTGGGTACCTCGGGCTGTCTGATTCAAGAGAGAGAGAATTATCGGGAAGTGGTCACTATCACAGAGATCGTCGTGTACTTGCCACCGTAGCAGGGGAACTAGCGCACGGCTGCACAAAGTGACATCCAGGTGTGAGACTGTGCCATGTGCACTGCTGAAATGTGCCGGTTCCCCTGTAATAAGCACGCAAAGATCGAACAGGTTTATCAATCGCTCGAGCATCCTCACCCTTATACAGGAAGACGGAGAACCCCCGAGTGTGTTACGGGCGTTCACGTCTCCCAGCATGAGGAAAGGAGGAAGTAACTGAGCAATTAAATCCTGTAGTGCATGAATGTCAAAGATCGTAGTCCGGTGAAATATACACGTTGCACACCGTTGTGATTTCTGGAAACGAAGTGCGATCTGGAATTGCACCTAGCTCAGTACGGAGCGGTACTTCCTCGCTGAAGATGTCGGTGCCAACTAGGGTACAAACGCCCCCAGTAGCCGAGCCATCCACAGCTACTCTGTCTTTGGAATAAATACGATATCCTCTCATAGTTGTGTCGTGTCCAGGTCTCATACGAGATTCCTGTAGACAGACTACGGAGGCCGCATAAACGTATATCAATTGACGTAACTCAGCTAGGCGAGAGTGATTAACTATTGCAGTTGAACTGCAATAGTGCCATTGTGTGGATTGTTAGTGTTGTTAAATTAGGACAACTGCTTCCCCTTCTTTCGGTCAGCTACCTGCCATTTTCCGCCGTTCTTGTCGGTATTGTCGTCATCGTCCACAATAATGAGGGGTTCAGTCTCCATCGTCTCCTTAGAAGAGGGAGATGCGGTGGCCGTGCACTCCGGAGACGGTGATCTGATTGATCGCGACCTTCTTCCTTGGAGAACTTCGTTCCTCAGAAAGTAAACGAGTAGAGGGACATCGTGTTCCCTCACTCTTGCCCACCGTTTTTGAACACTTTAGAGGAGGGCTGGCACATGACTTGCCAGTCTTTTTTGGGGATCCTCGGACCCCCAGTCTCGTTGGAGAAGGTTTCTTCTCCAAGCGTGTAGGGGAGCATTTAGGCTTACCTTTCTCCTCCTTTTTCGTGCCAGTTGAAGGATGGCTGGAAGGTGATTTTCCAGCCTTTGCTGAGGAAGTACTTTTCCGCGCTCTTGTGAGGGAGGACTTCCCAGCCGAATGTGCCTAGGAAGAGTTTTTCCCGGATGTCTTCGGCAACGTGCTTGCTGACTGTTGAACCTGTGGTTTGACGATTGCTTGCTGAGTACTTGATGTTTGTGGAGTTGATGGTGCAACACAGGGAACAAAACTTACGGGAAATACGCGTGCACTACCGTCCTTCTCTGCAAAGGAGACGGAGAATTCCGGAGGAGCCATTGGTTTATACTTCTCCCGTGCCTCTGGATAAGAAAGGTTATCCAAAGTCTTAATCTCCTGGATCCTTTTCTCCTGTTTAAATGTAGGGCATTCCTTGGACCGAGGGGCGTGCCCCCCAGTGCAATTAACACACACTGGTGGTGGTGTGCACTCCGCACCAGCATGCGCCGCTTTTCCACATGCTCCGCATATTG
Source organism: Anabrus simplex (assembly GCF_040414725.1). Taxonomy (NCBI): domain Eukaryota; kingdom Metazoa; phylum Arthropoda; class Insecta; order Orthoptera; family Tettigoniidae; genus Anabrus; species Anabrus simplex. The sequence continues at coordinate 101,674,425 of NC_090267.1, read as the reverse complement.
CTGATCCCTGGCAGCATGGTGAGGTGTGGCCAAACCGCTGGCAGTTGTAGCACCTCATAGAAGGAAAATATGGCCGAACAGCGAGTGTGTTCATGGACACCTTAATACGTTCGGGCAGCTTTTCAAGATCGAAAGTTAAGATGAAAGCCCTCCGTGTCGTAGAGGTTGTCGCCGACACGCCTCTTTAGAAGTTTAACGTCGGACACACCTCTACGACCAAGGCTCCGGATAAAGTCATCATCGGAGGCCTTAATCAAGTCCCTATGAAAGATAACTCTTGCAAGGGACTTGTGGTTTTCAATCTTAACTGGCACTGGTCCGAACATTGTGGCTTCCATTAACTTTTTACTTTGCACGAGCGTACTAGTCTTAATGAGTACGCTACCATCAAGCAATTTCCTCATTTCATCTACACCAACAAGACCTTCCACAACATTGCTTTATCAGGAATGGGTTATCTTGAAGAAAGCTCTGTCAATCGATTCTGGTCGCAACCAGAAATCGTGGCAGATGCTCTTCAGAAACTTCTTTACTAGACAGGTCCACACGATTGAAACGTTTGCGTTTCCTAACTGAACAATTAAGGATGCAGTTTTAAGGCCTGCAACCTTCGATGAATAAAAACCAAACTCAAAAACCATACGTAGTCCCACGAGTACCCGGGATATAAAAGGCTGACCTTCGGCAGAGCCCTGACGTACCGAAGGCAAGGCTATATACTCCAGAGGGCGCCCAGTATCTGGAGGTGGGTCGCTAGGATCTACTCTCCCAGTAGCCATGCATCACCTCACCACGACCCGAAACTTGAGATTGGGGGGAGGATAAAACCTCCATACTAACCTATTCTACCCGAGGCAGAGAGGGTGGCCAGACAGGAAGAGGAATGAAATTTAAGAAGGTGAGAATAGAAGGGTAGAAATAGTGATGAAGAAAAAATAGCACAGACACCTCTCAGGCAACTCGGGGAACACCTTCTTAGTCTGGCCCTACACCGAGGCCTATCCAGCATGGGTAACCCTGAGCTGGCACAGCCCTTGGGATCAACAAGCACACAAGCCCCCACACCGACGTCAAGGTCTTGGTGTCCCTAGAGGGGTGAGTGGTGGTGGTGATTCCTGTTTTAAGAGGAAGTACAACTTGGCAACCATCCTCTATTAACACTAATCAGAAAGGGAAAATTGAAGGGACCCGACACTCCGATAAAAATGAAGATATCGGCCAAAGAAAGACAAGGGCAATGAAAATGAAAGACTCCCTATGACTCAAATGCTCTATACTCTAGGGGTCATAAAATAACAAGTTGACCACGGGAGGTCGAATAGGATAGATGAAAGTGAGGAGCCTGGCTCAAATAAATGGAAGCAATGCCAGGACTCAGCTAACGGCCCTGTGGTAGTCAACCCACACTCATATTAAGAGCCCTTGAGGCCCCTTATGACAGGCAGGGGTACCGTGGGGTATTATTCTACTTATCCCACCTACAGGGGTTGGCAGCACTGAGAGCAATTAAATCACTAAAACAAGACAAATCACGCAACTTCAGGACTCTATTGCTCTGAACAATAGTCACTTGAAATGTGATCAATAGGGCTTAGCCATCTTAATGACCTAAATATGACCTGTTCTCCCCCCCTTGGTCTCGTGCCTCAACCTTTTCTTCCACAATGATTTTTTCCAGGTTTTCTCCACCTCTTCTTACAATATGTCCAAAGAACTGGAGGACTTTTTGGCTGACACTGGAAGAAAGACACTTTGAGACGTTAAGTTCTTCGAAAATGGGCGCATTAGTTCCGTTTTCAGTCCATTTTATGCATAGCATTCTGCGCCAGCACCAAAGCTCAAATGCATCAATACGCAGCTTGTCTCTAGCCTTGAGAGTCCACGTTTTGCAACTGTATAATCATATACGTAGGCTAGACTAGGCCCTGCTTGTTAAAGTGGCAGATTTCAAACATTCGTGTTTTGATATGTGTAATGTACATGATTCTTAAGAAGCAAAATCATTTTCTGCACTCTACTTGCCATGAGGCGTACACACACACATACATTCAGTACATCCAGAACATTTTCTCACAAGATTAAAGGCAGCAACAGAGAACAAATCTTGACGCATAGCTGATTATTGCGTAGAGTCCATGAGTCTAAGGGACAATAAACTGTCGATTAGCTGTTTAATTTAGAACTTGTTATGGTGTTTGTAAGAATGGCTTCATAGTTCTGCCTGATAGCTGACCAATGCAAAACTCTTCACCAAAGATAAAAGGGATGGTGCTTAGATTTTACTCAAATATTAACAGTCAACACTGTAATAAAAGACATCAGTAGAGGCACAAAATATTTGCAAAATTTAACAAATTCAGCTCAAAATGTGAAAGTCTTTACCTTTTAAGCAAAATCACAAAATTATTGACGAAATTATGTGAAATAACTCTTTGATCCAATAAACATTATGAGAAGTGATTTAGAAAGTGAAGTATTTCATCTAATAAAGCTAATTCTCATCCTATGAGAACTTTCAACATCAGAATATCTTGAACCACACACAGTGTTTAGGGATCTAGATTGTACAGTAGTTCATGTAGAGCAGGTACAGATATTAATCGTGATTGCCATTCTTCTTTCCCTAAAATCAGAATACGGGTACTTAGTGGAAGCTGCAGTGAAGACGTTATGGATCCCAAAAGTAATGTTGACAGAAGTCATTTTGAACCTAGTGTAATAAAATATCTGACAAAAGAACAGCTCTGACTCCGAGCAATATGGAATTTATGGTATATCTGTCTTTTACAAATTGATGTGTAAATCATATACGTAGGCTAGACTAGACCCTGCTTGTTAAAGTGGCAGATTTCAAACATTCATGTTTTGATATGTGTAATATACATTCTTAGTAGAAGCATGATTTTTTCTTTACACATGTAAAAATAAAGTATGTTTTACTGCAAATATGCTATCAACTATTTTCTGATTTAGATTTTTTTTATAGCTGTGAAAAGGAAATAAAATTTAGCAAAATTAATGACTAAAATATACCGAACTAACTTTTGAAAAAATTACTAAATTGGGCAAAAATTTTCACCACAAACAGGTGTGTTTAGACATTATTGTACAAGAAAATTTAGTTCCAGATCGTACGTACTAGAGGTCTAGATAGTCAAAGACCTTGAAACAATTGCAATTTAAGAATCTCATAATTGTTCCATATTGGCTTTACAGTGAAGAAAATATGTAGTTTTAGTAGTACACCTTGGTCAATATACAAATATTGATTAAAAACGCAATTAAAGATGCAGTACATGTTTTGGCCCTACTGGGCTTTCTTCAATCTTGAAAATGAATAAAAAGTTTTAATGCTCTAGAAAAAAAAAACACATTAAAAAGTTCATTTGAAAGAATAGATCTTGACGGTTTCCAATATAAAAAACACAAACATAAATTGTCAATTTCCTAACTTTTACACAGTACGATATTTTTGACATGACTGATACTTTTCTACAAGATTTCAAGAACAAGTAATTTTTATATATTCTTCTTTAAGATTTTTGGTTACGTTTGTGTAACCCTTCAAGATCAATTATTTTTAATGGGCTTTTAATGTGGCATTTTTTCTTGAGCATTTCTATAAACTTTATATTCTTTTTCAGGACTGAAGAAGGGCCAAAACTTGTATCTTTTGTGTTTTTATCAACATTTGTGAACTGACCAAGGTAGACTACTAAAAATACATATTTTCTTTACCTTGGAGCAAACCAAGACGTTGTCTCAGCAATGATGCAGGTGCCTGCATCAGTACTGGCCAATCTTCAGATTGTCCTGAGAATGCAACACGATAATAACGACTTCCAAAAATTGACGCTTAGCCGTTTAATGGGTAATGCCGTTAAATCGAGAACTGAAATGTAAAATGGCTGCTTCTGCCATTCAAATTACAGATAAAATGGAGGATAGATGGACCCCTGGACACAAAGATTGATCAACCCATAAAGAACACTACTTTTCTTGAAAGTCACCATCAAAACTTGAACACATTGAGTACCTTTCATTCTTACAATTCCACTGTGCCCTAGGATGATCAGTGTATATCTTCACATATTATCCACAGGATTTTATAATTTTCTTATCTTCAATCTTTGTGTCCTAATTATACATGTATTACTAAAACTATAAAAAAGAGCACACAATTTAGTAATATTTTATTATATATAATTTCATCAGTTCAACATATGATTAATAAATGAATAAAAAGGTATTCACAAGACAATTCTTACTTAAAACAACAGTAATATATCATAATAAATCACTACCAATGTAAACATAAGCTCATGTAAAAATGAAATTAGGAAAAATAAAATCAATAAATAGCAGAGATCATGCGAAGCACACAATGGTAGAAAATAATTTAATGCACATTATCTCAATTTCACAAACTACCACTCAAGTATGTATATGAGAGGAAAAACAGCAATGGAGTGCTCAAAAATACTCATTTCAAAACCAAAACAAAAATAAAAGAAAGAGGGAACTATGTGATTTCAGTGAGCCCTATACACTCAGAAGTCCTAACCACAATAAAAAAAGTAAGGTCCAACCTCTATCCACTTCACCATTCATTTACAAAACACATTCATAAATTTTTACCTGTAATAAACAATTAGTTCATTGTAATAATAATGATCAAATTCAGGGCAGCACTTCTTTTTACTATTTTACTTTTATTACCATCAACAAATTCTGAATAAATAAAATTTTGAACAATTATATCAAGTCTATTATATAAGTAATAGCTTCTTTGCTTGGCAATCAGAAAAGCACATTCATATTTTCTTCAGTTTACCAGTACTGAAAACAAATTCTTTAATTCACTAAAAATCCTATTCTCTACGATAACATAAGATTCCTAAATGGGAGATCAGTTTTAAAATGGAAACTGGAAGTACAGTAAAAAGTAATATAAGGAAAAGTAGAGAATTTAGTTCTCTTTAAACAAAGTACCTTGTTTTTCAAAGAAAGCCTGCTTGTTCTTTCAAGGAGTTCACAGCTTGAGAAATACGTGACAGTCTTGGAAACCCAACTGAATGTGGGAATGAAGCATTCATGCCAGGCTCTGTCTTTATCTTTCCTATCGTACCTCCTATGGTCAACTTTTGCACTTACGAGGGTTGAGTCATAAGTCATGGCAACAATTTTTTTCTCGCAAACAGGAGACAACATGGAAAATCTAAGATATGCATTTTCCATTTGGAAATATAGGACATGAACTTATGCATAGTACCCAAAGACAAATTCTGACTTCAGGAGATTCTCGTAAGAAAGTGACTGAACACAGGCCATTGGTAAACATTGTTTTATTATGGTACAGACAGCAAATATACAAGACTATGTACAAAGGACAGGTCTCCACTGGTTACAGACCTTCGAAATAAGCACCCAAGGTTACCACTGTGCGTTGCCAGTGGTGGGGCATGTGCTGAATACCATTCGCTGCATGTGTATCACTAACGTGTGACACCTCTCTCCAAAATGCATAGCATGCACACCTAATGCTTCCCGCAGCTCTGCATGGCATTGGCGCGCATTTCTGCTGCAGAAAACTGCTATTTTAATATACGATCATTGCTCCTGCTTGTTGACTTACATTTTGTGACGCTCTCACTCACACACTGAACTTGGGGGCATGCTTAGACCCACACTGTTGTTTACATACACCATCTAGTGGCATCCTACGCAAGTACATAACGTATGTTTCCAAATGCATATCTTAGATTTTCTGTGTTGTCTCCTGTTCGCAAGAAAAAAATAGTTGCCCTGACTTAAGACTCGACCTACGTATCTAGTAAAGTCTAGGGTATCATTCTCACCCAATATCTTGTTCTTTCATTTTAAAAAGAATATATTTAAATAAACCAGTGAAAGATCTGAAGATGTGTCTACCAAGTACATCTGAGCTAGAGTAATTAAATTAATCATACCATAGTCTTCCTCTTACATTCTGCATCCAATTCCACAAATTAAGTAATATCTCACCTTATTGGTTATAGCACCTAAAGTGAGTCATATATATATATATATTTTTTCATGTGACTTTTTTTTTTTTTTTTTTAACTAGGACTTTTACCTACTGATGGCAATCATCTCCCAGTCACTTTTCAAGGGAGCTGTTGTTTGGTTATGCAGGAGTGGACATAACCAAGAAAGTCTTAAAAAGTAACAACTACAATGTACATTGATAATTTTTAATTTTCTTTCACTAATAGATTATAGGTTTTATGGCACATCCAAATTATGATCGGCATATACATCACATTCAACTTTGATCTGGCTAATGTATATTTAACAAGCATCCAGTGCTGTAGTCTAGGAGTTAGTATAGTAGCTTCCCGCTTAGTTGGTTCCAGATCGAGTTCTAGTTCCGCCATTAATTTAAGATTGGTCTGAGTGACTAGAATAGGGTGTACTCAAGATTAAGTAACATAACTGAGGACATAAGTGGATTAAGATCCCACTCACTGCTATCCTCATAGTAGTATTCCACTATTTTCCACTTCAGCTCCTGTTGAAATAAAAATGCCTAACATATAGGCCATTGGCATTTCCTTCCTTATCCTAGGCCTCAGTGAAAATAAACACACACAGCAGTACAGGCACCACTTTATAAACAGTCCACACAGGACTGATTATCATTATGTCCAAAGCCCCCTACTTGAAGCAGCAACAAAATGGGACCAGGCGATGGGAAGATCAAAATTGGCTGCAGTCAAAGTTGAAGCTGAATGTAGTAAAATGTGATGTATATACCGATCATAATTTTGATGTGCCATAAAACCTATAATCTATTAGTGAAAGAAAATTAAAAACTATCAAAAATAACTTGAGCCCTTAAGTGGACAACAAAGTACTGACTCTCGAAACAACTACCACAACAGATTTGTGGTCAATACTTGAACAATTTAAATTACATTTTAGCAACTTTAATTTAAATTTAGATTATACATAAATATTTTGTTCCAAGAACACCTTTTCCTTCTAAATTGGGAAGCATGCGGCAATTTCTTTCATACAAGATGAGTACACTCACTGATTTCGAGTTCATTTGTGGTTCCCATTCTATTTAGATAACGATGATGCCAGGGGAAAGGAAATTATTTACTGGAAATTCTATCTAAATTTCTTTCTTATATTAGTCTGTATGCAGATATTTTAATAAATAAAACTGTTACAAATTCTAGCCACAGTAAAGGATTGGGGAAAAAATCCTTGCAAAAACAATTAGATATATTCTCCTGTTTATGTTATTGGAGTTATGGTATAACAGAGCTCAAACACTTGCTATAACTACAAATGCTAAGGTTCACTGCCACAATTCAAATGTGTTGTATCATTTCTAGCTCAGCTGTACTTATCAACACTCAATTATAGCCTGTGTTTAATGACTAGTATTTTGGCCTTTACAGGCTACTTGGAACTGTCTGACCAAGGGGCTGCTATGTTATTGTATTATCCACCCGCTATGTGCCATAATCCACAGAAAATTTCAGTGCATTAAATATCACTTGCGTTAGGCCAAAAAATGTTTACTTCATGAAAACTACAACAAACAGCTTCCCATCTGAGACAGGCTGGAGAGTTTTCACTTATTCACAACTTAATTTTAGAACTCATATGTTCTTTTCCAACCCCAACAGAATTGGGTAGTCTTCCATGGCTCTTCATTTACTTGAGAAGATAGTGTGTCATCTTTCTTCAGACATGCCTTGAAGGAAATGTCCTTTAAACTGATTAGAAGTTTATTCACTGAGATTTTTCTAAATCAGAATGGTTTTACAAAAGCATATATATACAACTGTGGACTTGCAGTATGAAAATTCTGTATCAGAGACTGACTGCAAAAACTACTATGTGATAACACTGTGGAAGAAATACTGACCCGCAGCACATATATCAAGGACAAGAATTCTTTAATGCTATTCACACAATATTGAACATTAAGTGACAGAACCTTAACGGCCAAAGGCCTAAGCTGAAATACTTCTCATTTTGGAGGTGCAACAATATCTTATAATTTCTTACAATGTAAAGCTCTTTCACTTATTTCTTCTAGTAATCTCCAAATCTGTCATTTCCTCTATTTTCCACTTTATTCTAATCCTGTCCTATATAGAAATATAGGAACATGAATGCACAACAGGACAAATGCAACTGATAAGTCAGCATCGAAAGAGGAAGCAGTCTTTTGGTTTGTCTCTTTGCATTACTTATATCCTCTCCATGTGCCTCTCCTGTATTCCTAGCTTTTTGCTACCTTTATTCTTCTGTGCTTTTTTCTTCTTTTTTTTCCATTTTTCTGTACTTGTCTTTGGGGATATGTCAGAAAGGCCCTCAGCCTAGGATGGGGCCCACTCTCCTGATGAAGCTGTGAAGCAGAAACAAGCTTTTAAGGGGACTGATAAAAGTTGTGGAAAAGCTGAGATTGATGAGGAGAGCGCCTAAATATTTGAGGATACCAGTGTAAAAGATTTGAAGACTGTCTTGTCCTTTTATGTTTGTCCTCATTTTCTCTCCATCGCTCCTTTTATTGATGCCGACTGGTGTGTTTGTCCTGTGGTGTGTTCCAATTCATGTTCTTAACTTTCTATACAAAAGACTGCATTTGTCACGTGTTTGTTCCTTTTCATGACATATTCTAATTCTGCATCCCTCATTTTTCAAAATTATAGTACATTTTTTTCCTAATTGGATGATGATCCCTCTTTAGCAATATAGCTTCACGGATTAACAATCATAATTCTCTTAATTCCCAATTCTTTCATTACATAATTGCTAGGAACACCTATTGACCTTTCAGCTAACTTAGTGAGTATGAATTATTAAATCAAGATATAAATTCATTTCATAACAACTTCATATTTATCTTCATATTGAAACTACACAGGAATTTATGAAGTAAATAACAATATTCTGTATTATTCACAACTAATAACTGCACAAAATAATAAAACAAAACTACTTCACCAGCAACAACTATCATAGAAATCTTTGTCTTTTAGTCTGCACTTGAACTAAACGTAGCAAGAACAGAGAAGAGATTAATGTAATCACCTGATGAATTAAATGCATTTCAAACAGTAAAAATGGTATCTTCCAGTAGAGTTTTGTGTATTGAGTTGCTACTTTCTTTTTATAGCCCTTAATATTTCTTCAAGATATAAATCAAGTTAGAAAAGGATAAAATTAAGAGAGGAGGAGTGACTTCCCTAAGCAAGAATGTGGAAGAGAGAATATTATCTACTACAACATATTCCCACTGCACCTTCCCGCAGGATGAATCCTATCAAGGATTATTTTCATTAATATTATTCACAGTGTTGAAATTTACGATGAGTTATTGAACTACTCTGAACATCTGGCTTTTTTTTTCCCCCCCAAAGTTGCTTTACATCGCACCGACACAGATAGGTGTTATGGCAACGAGATCTGGCCTTTCATTTGGTTGCAAGTCTTGTTTGGAATCTTTCAAACTATCACTATAATTATCACAACCAACGGTGTTGGTTAATAAGTAGTTAGATGGATTCATGACAAATGAAGATAAAAGTTATTTACATGTCCGTGAAAACTTATTTGTACAAAGACCTTGTTTCACACAGCTGCTTCCTTCAGGAGCTCACAGCAAAAGGACACTATCTAAGTCTGGCATTGATTTCACTTTTTTAACATTTTTTGGTCAAATTTTGCTCTGTGCCAAACCCAAGGGTATGAGGTTTGTGAAGAAAAGGAAATCTTTTTTTAAGTTCCTTTCATTTCTTTAACAAATAGCCACATTATTGAAAGGATAAGGTGTTAAAAGGAGCTAATAATCCCACTGTTTTGCCCCATATCTCAATCACCACATAACTGCTTGATTATAACTGAAAGATTGTAATATTTTTTGTGTAGTAACCTAATCAAATTTTTAACTGTGTAACGGATTACCTAAGAATTAACTCATCAGTTAAAGAACAATGACCTTTACTTTTGTTACAAAATTGCTCCTTTGCTAGTTCTAGTCTTCAACATGTGACATTATCTGCACTGGCATTTTAATTCAATAACCATCACCTTAATTTTCCAAAATCATGTGCGCTTTCAAATATACGTGAAATAATACAGCAGTTGATGCCAAAGTAAGTGATCTTCAGCAAGTGAATTTCAGGTTTTCAGTTTTATATTCACAGCCTTATTGGTTTGCTTGAGACAATCTTCGTAACGCCTCAAAACAAAGATTAGGTACCAAAAAGGATTTGAAAAGGAAACCTCGTATCACTCATACAATACATATGCCCAACCCACTTAAAATGATGACTTCTTACTATTCTTACTATAACTACACATTTTCTCAAGAACAGCAAGATAGCCAAAATAATTCAAGTACTACTGTTGCTTGTACAGGGTCCAAGCAACTGCCTTGGTGTATCAATGTAGTGTGTGACACAATCTCAAGGTTGTGGTTTTGATCCCAGGCAAGGTAGTCAAGTTTTGAAGGGCAGTCAAAAATCTCTGTGTTCCATGTCATTGATGGCATGTTAAAGATATCTGGTTCAGTGCCACCCAACAAAATTAAATTAACTCGGCCATAGAAACTGTCCAATAGAATTCTGCTTCACTACTACAATGTCAAAATTGGTAGACAGGCTATGCAGATGGGATTACTTCAGAATCTCAGCAAATTAGTGAGACTATACAATAATGATTATCTACTAAGGTCCATGTTTCAAAGCCATAAAGAAACACTGAGATGTAAATAGTTTGGTGCACCATTAAGCTTGGCAGTAACATACTATTATTGAAATTCTGTAATGGTACTAATCTGGCCTGAACATGGCTCTACACACTGCTACTGGGATACTGATATTAATACATGAATTTTATTGGCTCTCTGGTTTCACTGTAATAAACAATTATTTAAATTCAACTGCCTACAGTTTCCCTCCCATTCACATCATCTCTGAAACAATAAAAGGTTGCAAAGACACATTCTGAACTGCAGAGTCTGATGGCCAAACTCAATACTTTTCTCACAGTCACTCGTATGTATCCCTATGGATGGGGCAGCAGAATACATCCATGGTATCCCCTGCCTGTAGTAAGAGGCAACTCCCAGGGGCTCTTAACTTAGGAGTGTGGGTTGACAACCAAGAGACCACTAGCCGAGTCTAGAATTGCTTCTGTTTAATTGTGCTAGTCTCTTTCCTATCTGACCTCCCTTGGTCAACTTGTGTTATTTTCCAAACCCAAGCCCTTTGTGACCCTTCCCTTTCTTTTGCCAATGCCTTCATTCCTTGAAGGATTAGAAGTCTTCCTTTATCTCTCCTGACTAATGTTACGAGAGGCTGATTGTCCAGTTATACTTCCTCTTGAAGCAACAATTACCTCCACTGTCACAGTCATGTTTTCAAGGGTTTCAGTTGATGCTATTCTGTGCAGTAGTCAAATGAGGCCTTTGAGCATGAGCATGAAAACACAATTAAGAATGCTGTAATTAGAATACACTTGGGACAATTAAAAAGAAAAACCATTAAAGACAATCACTGCCTCAACAGAAAAATCATCACACTCATCACCTGCAACAGGCTCAATACAATCCTTAACATTCACTACCATACAATGGACACTCAACCACACAAACATTGGCTGTTGCAGAAGACTACTTTCTTTCAAAATCCTCTTGTTTGAAATGGGATGAACATTGTGCAGGTGGTAGGATTCCAAGCACAATTACAGACTATGAATCACATGTTTTTAATTTAATTATAAATGTCTTACTGAGGATGACCAAATGCCGGGTTGAAACATGTATATTTATGTGTGAAGTTTCGTTTTAATTAGACGTAAAATATTTTTGTACAATTTTGTAAGAAATTCCAAGCACAATCTCTCTGGCCTCTGGCTACCCACAGTTTACGAATATGAATTCATTGCTTCTGTTCCATCTCTTTTTCGACGATCATTCTAAGATATAATTAACAATTTCTATATCATAATTTTATTAGGAAGAGAACGATTTCATATATCACAACCTAACTTAGATACCAAAATGTAATAACAAAATATCAAAGTATTTTTAACTCAAAGTAGGTAATAAAGACACTTCCAACTATATTAATATAAAGCCATAATTCAAAGTATAAAAGACTAAACAATGCATAAATAAAAAATATGACAAAACAATTTCTAAAAACAATTACAGCAAATTACTTCTTAATAAACAAATTCATTTCCTTTACAACTGTGTTACTGAAAGATAAAGGTGGTCAGACAAATTTAAAACAACAAAGTATTCTAAAATGTTAATAGCAATAGAGTTTTCACATTACTTTTCATACCAATCCTCAAATTTCCAGTACTTCATACACTATTCCAAGTATTAATAATAATATGAAAACATTTCCCAGTTCAATCTCTTTCTGCAGATTACGTAATGCTCCTCAACCCTAATCGTGCTATACATGCTTTTCCTTTTACTAAACCCAGATTTGGAAATAGCTATAGGGTGGATGCTTCATTATCGCAAAGCCCTTTCTGCAAGTTTATTTTATTTCCTTGTTCAGATAAAGTTGGCTGCTAACAACAGTTTATAAAATAGGCTACTTTAAAAAATAATGCTATATATTGCTTATCAAATTTCCCCGTATGGAATCTACGTTGATTAATACAATGATCATTTGACCATTTCAAAATTAATATCTTAAAAATTATTTGCATGACCTTCATGGAATTGGTAAGTTTAGTGGTAAATATAGCTTACTAATAACATTTTTTATATCTGAACTTCCTTACAATATCTGATTACAACACTTCTGGAGATGATTGTAAGTTTAAAAAAATATACTTAATAGTGATCTTTTTTTTGTGTGTGTGTGTGTGCGCGCGCGCGCGCGCGCTATCCTCGCATCCTTAAGGACAGCATTAGATAAACAAACCACCAATCAAGCCCTTAATGCACAAATCTCTTGAATATATATACCAGTATGTTCAAATTTCTTATACAAAAATGTTAAATAGAAGACTGTTTTACCCCTCCCCAGTTATTTTCTGCTGAACCACAATATTTCAATGCTTTCAGAATTAACCCAATATGTAATACACCTAGTGGCACTCATTTTGGGTATGCTCCTTTTCTCATTGCATATCAGACTTCTCACATTCCTTTAAAGTTAAATAGGTTATACGAGGTCAAGTCAATAAATTCCCTAACTGATCTAATAAATGGTTCATTGTGTGTCTCATACATTGCTGGCCCCCATTATCTTCAACGTAGTCTCCTTTTTAGGCTACACATCAATTACAATGCTGCTGCCACGATCGGAAGCATTCCAAGAAGTCATTTTCGTATATGTTCTAAACAAGCTACTATTCAGTATTAAATTCTGACCCGTCAGCAGCAGTTTTAGTTTTCCAGTTATGGGAATATGAAGACTTAGATGTAGCACCAGGGACATGTTGTTTTTGACCAAATATCATTAAGTCAGGGGAGCAGGTGGGCAGGTGTATGGTATGGTGAATGAGACATGTTTTGCCACTGATCAGCTTGCTTCTTCCTCACATCATCCGGTTAGACATTTCAAAACTTTGATGTAAGAAGCAACTTCAAAATTTAACAGTATTTGCAGAGAATCTGACATACTTACTGGCGCTGAAGTGGACAGTGGGAGGCGAGCGCACACATCGTCATCATCAGTCGATGTTCGGTCCCCCATAAAGAGGGAAAACCATTCAAATATTTGGGAACATTCCATAGATTGCTTCCCAAGAGCACTCCTCAAACGTTTCATAACATTATGATGCAGTTTTCCATAGCTTGTGACAAAATTTAATGCAAACATGCTGTAAATATAACTTCTACGTTCACTATTAACAGAGCATGTAAGACGTAGTTACAAGAGTAGCTTTACTACTGGTGCCTGGAACAATCCTATTTTAGGCACACTGACTTCATAGCACAGTGGTACTGCTTTGGAGTACAATTCGGGGAATTAAATGACAAGACCTTGTATTTCGTACAGGGATTTTCTACCCTTCTCTTTATAAATAAGGACATTGCCTGATATAATTCTGCACACAGAGGAGGGGAAGGACAGGTGGGGAGAATAGGTCTGAGTGAGAACGTAAGTTATTGCAGGAAATAATCACATAGTGTACAAAAAATATATACATTTTAGTTCTTAACAATGAAGAAGCTGTAGATTGTACTTTGAAGACACTGTTGATCACTAGACCTATTTGCATGTACAGTTGGTCAAACATAAAAAAAATTTACCCTTCTTGTGGATTTGGGAAGCCGAAAGTTTCGTACAGGTATGAACATTGGCATTGAAACATATGACACAGACTAAATAGTTGACCAAGTCAGATTTATGGAAATCAAGTAAATTTGTACAATGCTGGATTGCTGTGCATGCAGTGTTATCGTCAGAGATTTGAATCCTACATGCATAAAATATTGCTCCATAGACAGTTAATGGTTGCAGCGTTTAACTCCAACATCAATTTCATGCATACCTTTGTAGCGGTAGAATTCCATCATTGTGGGCTGTTACTTGTTTCAGATTACACACTTTCTCCTGCTTTTGTGCCTGTATTTCCAATGATGGATCAAAGTAATTCTAGTGTGAAACATGTATCCACACAATGATTGAGGAGAATGCATTTGTGTTGTTAAAACACTTCATGTCTGCAACGTTCTTATTCAAACAGTTCAAGAACAGTAGAGATGGTTTGGTGTCAAAGCAAGCAATACTTGGCTATTGTGTGCCAGGTTTGAGGGTTGATATTTGTGACTTTCATGTTTTCTTTAAGATAGTCTATAACGTTTCAAAGAGCTGCCTCTGTGGATCAGTGGTAGAGTGTCAGCCTCCGGATCCCAAGATACCTTCAAAGGAGCACCATGGATCTTGTGCCTGATCAAAGTTCACCATACACAAATTAGTGAGGAAATTTGGCATCACTCCTATGACAAATATACCCAGTCCACCAAAGCTGATGGCCAACAATGGAAGCTTCTACATTGTTTACTCACATTTACTAGAGAACTGCAAGACTGGAGACATGGTCCTCCCATTTAATATTTAAAATGGAACTAAGTTTCTGTTTCTGGAAATGTTCAAGAATCTTGATGTCATGGTGGCATAGTGGTAGTGTACTTGTCTCTAGGCCCAATGCCCTGGTTCAATTCCCGGCCAGGTCAGGGAATTTTTTACCTGGATCCGAGGGCTGGTTCAAGGTCCGTTTAGCCTACGTGATTACAACTAAGGAGCTATCTGACTGCAAGATAGAGACCTCGGTCTAGAAAGCCAAGAATAACGGCCGAGGAGATTCGCCATGTCGGCCACGGCATCTCATAATCTGCAGGCTTTCAGGCTGAGCAGCGGTTGTATGGTAGGTCAAGGCCCTATGGGGCTGTTGTGCCATGGGGTTTTTGCCTTGAAATGCAGTCCAGCTTATGGATACCACCAAATTCTTAGAATATTTTCAGATTGTCCATGAGCAATTAGATTATTATGGCCTCAGATGCCACAGAGTTTCTCTCAGATGACAAAAGTCACCTGTATGAATTTGTTAAGTTAAATGAAGACTATGGTTGGAGTTGCCACATCTTTTGAAATAAAACATTTAGCTCTCTCTGCCAATGCTGACTTGTTGTGATTATCCTATTTTGTATTACGATCCTTTTATGCATGAGTTTATTTCTTACTTAGTTTGCTCCTTTCCATTACTCGGCTCGGTATTGCATAGCATATAAAATATTATGATTCCACGAGTGAGAATGCTCTGACGGAATGATCTAGTTTTGGCTGGATGTCTCCATAAATGTTATCTGTTGTAATGTCCAGTTTTGGTTTGCTTTACAGATGAACATCAAACTTATTGGTTGGCTTGCTTGAGCTGCAGACAGAGGGTGATCAGATGCTCTTCTTTTTCCAGACATGTTCTACATTTTAACCTTCTGTCTAGTCAGAGGAATTTTCATAAATGTCCAAAATTTTGAAAAAATCTGGATACAATTACTGTCAATCTGTCATATTTGCTTCATGCCTTAAAGTAATCTTGTATTTACAAATTCTTCCATAAAATGAAGTTTCTTTTAGATGAAAAACTTGGGAGTTATTTACAATACTTTTGAAAACAGTTTGCATCAATGAATCACATTATAAAAGTACGGATTTCTATATGAACAAATTGGAAGTTTATTCCTTTTAGCTTTACCTGGCAAGTGAGAAAGTCGTGCTCGTGCGATAGGTTTATTAGTGTTCTGTAAATCTAGAAACTTCGAAAAATGCCAAAACGTAGAAATTCCACTGAGGAATAGTGGCAGTCATGGTTGATCAAGTATCTCTATGGAGAAAAGTCTGTGGAACATAAAGATTCCCTGTATTTTGCCTCTTTCACAAGGCAAAAACCCAAAAGATATTGTGTCTATCAATTGTACATATAGTTAAAGGTTCTGCGACCAGAAGTATCTTCACAAACACAATGTAAAGCTGTTTTCTTTATGAGAACAGGTCATTTTAGTACTGGAATCTCTATACCCATAATTTTGAGTTTCATCGCATGAACAAACCATAATGCATCGAATAAATTCGGTTCATACAGGTTTTGTGGATTTCATCTTTGCCTTAAATCAGCATATATTTACAGTTACTGAATATTTATAGAAGACTTTGCAGTTCAAACTCTTAATCTGAACTCTCTAATAGTCAATAACATGGAAAGATGCTTCATGAAGGAAGTATGGCAGTGTTTGAGCTTACGTACTGTTCCCCTATTCTTCCCACAAAATATATACCCAACAGACTTCTTACCAATGATACCTTGCCTAATATTCTGACATAACTCAGCTGCCAGGAAAAAAAAAAAACCCTCTTCGTAATACAAATTTGGTAGATATTATACAATGAGAAAGTATATACTGTTTTTAAAAAGGGCATAATAACAATGAAGACTTCAGTCAAGTGATATAACATCAATGTAACAGTTGAAAAGTTTAAACACTGCTAAGACATTGATATAGCCCTGCATGACAAGATATGCCATGAATTGTGAACTTATTCTCAAAGGGTTGTCATACAAAGTTAAAAATCCAGGTAACAAAGTAGGTATAACTAGTTAATGAGTTCAACATAGTTGGCTGGGAAGAGTCCAAAAGTGCCATCTGGTCCAAGACCTTGCCACCAACCTTCATCAATCTGATCTATGTGTGTGATAATGTCTCCTGGATCAAAGGTGATTTCTGTAGGATCCGCTGAAAGCAGAAAAATCAAAGGTTTTACATTACAAAAAATAAAAGAACTAGTATACCATTTTCAATTAATGATGAAAAGAAAAGACAGTAACAGATCTCAGCAAGTTACGGTAGAAACCCATGAGAGTAAAATAGTTATTCTAAAAAGGAATAAATACAAGTTCCATTAAACCTTTGCACTCCAATTCACTTTATGCCACACTAATCACATCTTGCAATTTCTTGCAGAATGATATTTTTAAACTACAATTTTATACAAATTCATGGAATGAAACCATCCAAAATTTATTTTCCAGTGTCTTATTAGGCCTCTATGAATTGTACGAGGCATGTTCTTTAAGTACCGTTTTGAAATAAATGAAAAACAAACAGATTTTTTAACAATTTTATTTTTATATGAAAGCATGTACATTACTCTATTTTCAACATAATTCCCACCAATATTGAGGCACTTGTCATATCGTACAACGAGCTTTTGCATACCCTCTTCACAGAAGTTGGCCGTCTGATTTGTCAGCCACTGCAACACGGCCATCTTGACACCATCATCGTCGTTGTGGCGTTTGCCGGCAATATGTTTCTTCAAATGCAGAAACAAGTGCTGATCACTGGGCGCAAGATCGGGACTGTATGGAGGGTGATCGAGTTGTTCTCAGCGAAATGATGTGATGAGATCTTGGGTTCGATGAGCCGCATGTGGGCGTGCATTGTCATGAAGCAAAACGACACCCTTACTTTTGTTCTGAATTGAGCAACGCAATTTGTTTAAGGTCTCACAATACGTTGCTGAATTGACTGTCTCACCACGGGGCAAAAAGTCCACCAGTAACACCCCCTTTCCGTCCCAAAACACGGTACACATGATTTTCCGGGCTGACGTTTGCTTAAACTTCACTTTCTTGGGTGAAGTTGAATGTCGCTTCTACAGACTGCTGTTTTGATTCAGGTGTAACATAGGCCACCCAGGTTTCATTCTCCATTACAATTTGACTCAAAAAATCATTACCTTCTTCGTGGTAATGCTCCAGGAAAGTTAAGGCACTGCCCAAACGTTTGCTTTTGTGCTCCTCCGTCAACATTTTCGGTACCCAGCGTGAGCACGCCTTTCGGTAATTTAATCGTTCACTCACAATTTCATAAAGAACACTTCGAGAAACTTGAGGAAATTAAAAATTAAATAATTGAAGTTCAACCAATTCAATACATAAAAGAAAGAAATGTAGTAATTACATTCTTATTTAAATGGGACCGGTTTCGACCCTAGTCCAGGTCATCGTCAGCCGTAAAAACAAGTAGGCGAAATCACACAATGTTTATGAATATTGGAGAAATGGGTCAGTTTCACACACTGTCAGGCACAAAGTCACAACACTATCAAATAATATATAAAGATTATAAATAAACTTGAAGTCGCAGACGAATAGATTTGTAGAAGCAAACCGCCAGTACCCGGTGATCAGCGCGGCACATTTAAGGTCATGCGCTGCGGTCTCGAACGCCAAAGTAGAGTGAAGAATGTCTTGAAGGTCCAATATTTGTCTCGGTTGCGGGAAGTTAAGTACGTATATAAAAAATATACGACGCAAATCAGTATAATTGAATGAGAACTTGTGCTCCTGCTAAGTTCTTGGAAAACAGTTGACTTGAAAAAACAATTGTAAAGAGAAAAAAATGTAGTAAAAAGCGCAATATCGGAAAACAAATGAAAACTTATATGCACAGTGCGCTTTTAAATTGAAAAAATTATTAGGACATGATTGAAGTAGTCGAAGTTGGCGCAAGACAAGAGTTAAAATTTGAAAGAGGAGAACCGAAATGAAGGTCGATTGTTTTTTTTTTTTAATAGAGAAGGTAGAATAAATTAACAGAGGAAGAGTGATAGTGAAAAAGAGAAAAAATAAAAGAGACTGAAGTTAGATGGTATTGAGAAAGGAAAAGATAGGGAAAATGAAGGAGGGGTAGTTTAGGGTGGGTTAGGAGGGTGGGTTATTGGAGGTAGAAAATGTGGGTGGGAACTTTGTAAGGCATGGAAAATAGAATTGGGGTTTTGGAATTTGGAATTTTTGAGAAGAAGAATTAGGAAGTCAAAAAGGATATTGGGTTTTTCAGAAATGTCGTTTAAATTGAAATTAGGGTTGAAGTACTGGTCAAGGTGGATATAGCAATTTTCAGTAATGTTTAAGAGGGGGCCTTTGTTAATGATTTTAAGTATATTCATGTCATTGTTAATACTGGTGAAACTATGCTTGGAGTCTTGTATGTGCTGTCCTATGGCAGAGAATCTGTTGTATTTAATGGCGTTGACATGTTCAGAGTACCTGATTTTGAAGTTGTGGCCAGTTTGTCCGACGTAGGAGGAATTGCAGTTGTTGCATTTGAATCTGTATACACCAGATTTAGAAAAAGCATTAGACTTATTTAGAGATTTAGAGTTGTGTAAGATATCAAGATTTCTATTGTTAGTTCTAAAAGAAATTTTCATGTTATGTTTTTTAAAACAGCCAAAGCTAGCGCATCACAACCACTATAACAATCGTAAGTACTCTATATTAAACACACACACAAACAGGCATTCCTCAGATTACAAATTCTTAATTTCATTTTTGTTTCTTACAGACACACATCGGCATTTATAGACCGGAGAAGACCCACCTTCCTGCATTTGACACTCACTGAAAAGAAATTACATTCAATACTCCAGCCATATTCAACCACAGCTGCACACATCTATCTCAGACAATATATCAGACTTGTTTTTAATGATTGCTAAGTCAACCATAAACTAATGAATAAGCATAATACACAGCAGAAAGAAGAGCATCACTTACAAAAAAGCAGAGACATTCTCCATATCATATTGAAGAAAATCAACGAATGCAAGACCAGAAACTTACTCTAAAAAATTGTTTCCTATTTACTGTAACGGATCTTACATGAATCTGCACATTTTAAGATGACATTCTACATGTACTATATATATTTTTAAAAGTGTTTATGTAACTGTTTTTTTTATAATAGTCCATTTATACGATTTTCACATCATATTGAAGAAAATCAATGTACGCAAGACGAAAACTTATTCCAACAAAATGTTTCCTATTTATTTATTATAAAGGATTTTACTTGAACTGTATATTTTAAGACAATATTTTACATGCAACACATACATTTTTAAAAAAGTGTTTACGTAATTGTACTTTTAATAACAGCCCGTTTACATGATTTTAGGCCTAAAAGATTCACCTACACATTTTAGATTGTACATAGTTGAATTTACCCTGAAGTATGCTCAATTAGAAGCAAGATATATCCTATCATTATGACTATCATTGTGGACAAGGCAAATCAACTAATTTGATTTATGTGAAGGTAACGGTGTACAGCTGAGGATGACTACATGTAAAGAGTCGAAACCGGTACTGTAGATATTTATATAAATAAATTTGTATTGATAAGGTGGAACCTTTCTCGTCTATAACTTACGATAACGGTCAATACGGAAAATGAAACTGATAAATCAAGACATGCACGGAATGCCGACCGCAGCACTGCATCGGCGGAATATCAAAAACGGTACTTACTTAAAAAAACACATGCCTCGTACTTCACTAGTGTGCAGTATTTTACAAACATTCTGTTTTTTATTTTTTTAAATTTGAAATAATATTACTACTATGTGCTTCATTTTTAGGTTCACTCATAAGTACAAAGTGTAACCTCACTATTACTGTTATATTTCTGATTGTAATGATTTGACCTTGCTACTATCATAGTAACCATAATCTTCAGTTTCCAGTTCTTCAAACTCCTTGTGAAGAACAAAAATCAAACTAATCAGTTTCAGAATCAATCTCATTCATATAACACTTACATCAGTAAAATGTAAATGTCTAATTCTTCTTTTGCTGTTGCCAAAAGATAGAAAAGATACACAACACAATCAAACACAATGAAAGATCAATGATATTAAAGAAAACTAGGTGGGAAGCCCATAATACATGCACACAAAAACCATAGAGATAATTGCCAAGAAGAAGTCTAAGAAAAAAAAAAAAAAAAAAAAAAAAGGGTTCTCAAACTGGCCAGAGATCACAGCAAATAACAGAAGTGTGAAGTGTAAGTTGACATCAGAGGTGATATACCACATGAAAACTGTTGAAAGAGTGTCAGCTTGATATTGTAAAAAAAAAAAAGTTAACAATATAGCTGAGGAAAACTAACTTGAGAATTCATTTTCCATCTTTTTACACATATTTAGAAATAGAGAAAATTATATGGTACAGTTGGCATGTTTGGTGCATGGTAAGATCAAAATTGGAAATTATTTCAGTGATACTTTTAATGTTAATATCGGCATTACACAAGGAGAAGGTCTATTTCTAATACTGTTTAATATTGTGCTTGAAAATGCATTACAGAAAGTTCAAAGCCTTGATTATGGTGTCACATAAGGTGCAAAATTCAGTATCATCATATCTGCTGATGACATATTACAATAAAAAGTAGTCTCATATGTCTGGCAGATAAATTGATTAATGGAACTAGTTGTATAGTTAATGAGATAAAAACAAAATTTACATATACTGTATCATTAGGACAGGTAGAACCATCAATACTCTCGAGTACAAAATCTGCCCTTTTCTAATACCTTGGTGTGAAAATAACAGAATGTAACTTGGAAGAAGATATCAAAATTAGAATAATGAATCAAGCCACGGGGACAGAGAGGGGGGGCGGATAAGAATATAATAGAATGAAGACGATGGCAGTTCCGTGTGGGAAGAGGCAACAGAAATAGCAGATGAGGACAAATATGGAAACACTAAAGAACAAGGACAATCTCCACATCTTCATACACTGTCTTCTTCAAGTAGATAGGATCTCTCCTCATCAATCCCAGTCCTTCTACATCCATCTCTTCTCAGCCCCCGACGAGCTTGTTTTTGCTTTCCAGCTTCATCAGGAGAGTGAACATCAACACTCATTGAAAGGCCATCTTGACAGACCTTCAGTCTTGATGTGGGATAAGTGCAGGATAAGAAGAAAGCCAGACAAGTATACAAAAATGGATGAAACAGAAGACAAGGATAAATACAGGTGGTAAATGAATAGAAACAAAGGACAAACACAAAAGGATAGAATCTGACGATATTCTTGTAGAACAAAACATGTCATTCTTTGTATATAATATGTGATTTTTACAGGTATGCTTATAGTGTTTTAATTTGCTTTTGAAATTGTTGTGTGTGACAGACTGGAAAGTTTTTATTACCGTACATATAATGTCAAGTTTGTGCAATCTAATATCACACAGTCCAGATTGTTTATTCATTCAACCACTTCAGCAGATGCATGCTGAATGTCCATTTTTCATCTGTTAAAACACTGTTGCTTCACATCTCTAGGTCTTAGCTTTGTACCTTAAAGTGCCCTTACACATGACCCCTGGGTGGTGCTAAGTAAGCAACAACACAAGACCAAACTGTCTGAAAATACCTCCCGGTCGAAGAATGCTGAGAAAATCATTATAAGGTACTTTTAACTAGTCTCAAATTTTTTGAACTGTACTATCTCTCCAAACCTGTCAGCTCAATATTGAAGTAAACAAACAGTTTTAGTTTTGCATTTAAACTCTTTGGGATGCAGTCTTCTAATATGTTATCAGTTGGCTTCATTGGAAAAACCCAGCTACGTCCTGTTGACTGTGCAGTCTGTGGTCCAATGTCTTATTGAAGATATTGCAGGGTGCTATTCAGATGAATTTATATAAAAAAGAAGTGCACAGAGGTGTGATAAAATGAAAGTGACAACATGAAAACTATAAAATTGGATAGGCAGTTGTTGATTGGTTGAAATTCCTGGTATTTTAATACCGGAATGGTCATAGGAGCCATGAACTAAAAGAATCTATGTAATTTTCAACACTTACCTGCTTGGTAATCATAGAGAGCTCGGGCCTTCAGCCCTAAGTCTGAGCCAAGATGCATCTGATCATACACCAGGGCTTCATCATCCTCCTCTTGCTCCAGGGGAATTTGATTTTGTAACAAATCAGGTTGTACACCATTTGCTGTAATTGTATTGAAATGAAAACACCAATAATACAGGATGTATAGGCTTGAAATATACAAAAAAGCATGCTTATATATTAGTATCCATTAGATATAGTAAATGTATTTTTCCAAGATTGTACACAGTAACTCAAAAAGTTTTTAAGCATGTTGGTACATTTCAATGAGGGCACAATTTGTAGCTCTAGTGATGTCTAAATGATAATCAAGCTTTTGCAATGTTTTCATAAGCATTTGAGGCATTTGTTTGAACTGCTCTGAAGAAACTTGTTCTCAAATAAGCTAAGAAACTTGTTCTCAAATAAGCTAAATCTTGAACTCTACTGCTGTTCACATCTTTAATGAACCCCCAGGCAAACTGAACTCTCATGGAGTGAAATCTGCAGAAAAAGGACACCAGACATTAGGACCCCTTTTCCTATCCAACATCCATGAAAAGTCTCATTCAGAAATATGGTAATATCTCTGTTGAGGTGAGGTAGGGCACTGACCTGCTAGAATGTGAAACTGGGAGGTACCTATGGGATTACTGTTTTCCAACATGCACAGACTAGCGTTATATTGATAAAATAAATACAGCAATCACAAATTTTATGCAGCCATCACCAGACATTTATTTTTTGGTGTGTCCTTTCATAATTAATTATTAATGTCATTGTTTTCATGTCCCAGTAAATATGGCTGCCAAATGCAAGATCTAGTGTCGTGTAAGAACATCAAATATCTATATATAAAGGAAACTATGCTTTGTTAGCGACTTCCTGGCAGTATTTATGACACTGTGGCATATATTTACGGTGTGTGAGTGTTGTCTAGTGAATTTGTGATCATTTGATATTGATTTTTAACGTAAGTCTATTGTGTTTTTATGTCATAGGCGATAGTCATCTTGTTTGCCCTCAATCCATAGACAACATTACTAAGAGAGACACTCAATATAATTATTTACTATATTTGCATTGCCCTAAGTGTCAGCCATTTTGTTCTATCTGCCATCAATGCCATGGAAACTATGACAAAGACGGAAACTATGCATGCTTAGACGTTGCCAAGGAACTGGAGTCTACACCTGTTGACACCATTACAATGGACGTATTTTTGACGGTATGGAGTAGACCGTACAGCCAGCGACTCCACGCCGAGTGTTAGGTGGCGAGGAATAATTTGATAACCTCAGGGAGCCAACAGCTTTGGGCAGATGAGCTCCTTGAGGAAGGGCGGTGGTCCCTTAGTGGAAGAAATGCCACTGGAATCCACTGAAAACCTGATGTCGGGCAGCAGCACCATCATCAGTATCGACTTGATGCACAGAGCAATTCATGCTCGAGATGGGTCAAGAGCGGGGAGCCTCAAGCGTCACCAGAATGACTGGTTTTTCGGTTGTGGTACTGCGGTGTGGAAAAGAGAGGGACCTCACTACACTATTATTCCCATGAACACTATCATGATAGCTGCTTTAAATGGATTTAATTCGTCATGCGATCCGGCTGACAACCAGTGCTTTTGCAGTTCCAGGCTGCAAAGTGTGAAATGTGCTACTGGGCATGTGCATGTAGACAACCAGGCTGCATATGCGAAATTTGCGACTGGAAGAACAAAGCAGAATGTGGCTACTTGGAATGTGAGAAGACTTTTAGGTTCAGGAAAACTTCTCCTGATAATACAAGAGCTGGAAAGGTATAATATAGAGTGGCTGGGCTAAGTGAAACTCACTGGAAAAACAATGACCATTTTAGAAGTGGGAATCATTGGGTCTACTTTTCTGGAAATGAAGAAAAAAGCAGTAACGGGGTCGCAATTGTGATCAGTGACAAACTGAATGACCTAGTGAAAGGATATAAACCTGTTAATGATCGCATTATAACACTAAGTCTCAAATGCAAGCCACTTTCAATCAACATCATTCAGGTTTATGCCCCAACAGCGGATGCGCCTGATGAAATAATCGACCGCTTCTATCAAAATCTTGATGCTACTGTTTCAGCTTTTCCAAGCAGAGAAATAACTATTGTTATGGGAGACTTCAATGCCAAAACTGGTTCAACACAACATGATGAGCATGTCAGAACATCGATAGGAAGATACGGAATTGGAGAAAGAACGGGAGAACAGGCTTCTTGAGTTTGCAATTCAAAACAGGTTTACTATAACTAATACAGTCTTCAAGCATCACATACGGCACATGTACACATGGACTTCGCCTGATGATCAATATAAAAATCAGATTGACTACACCTTGATCAGTTCAAGATGGACGTCTTCTGTAATGGACACCAAAACCTGTCCAGGTGGAGTATGTGGCAGTGATCATCAGCTTCTTAGAACAGAAATAAGAATAAAACTTCAAACACCAGTTAAAAGATCACACAGGATACCACAAGTAGTCAATATGTCGTCATTTAAGGAATCATTGGCGCGAAGAGCCTCCATATTACAGGATCCAGTAACAACTGCAGAAGGGCTACGGAATGTGACTAAAAACTGGATAGAGTCCTCTCTGAATGAATCTTGAGTACCAAATACTAGAAGGCAACATTGGATCTCTGACTTGACCATTCAGCTTGTAGAAGAAAGAAGGTGCCTTAAAAAAATCTGGCATTAACACTAAAGAAAAAATAGAGCAAATGTCTGATCTTGATAAAAGGATTCAGTCTTCTTGTAGAAGAGATAATTTCCTTAGTAACATTTGTTTTGAGATTGAAGACCATGCAAATCAAAACCACAGCAAGGATCTTTTTGACAAAATTAGAATAATCACTCGAGAATTCAAGCCATATTCCTGGAATATACAGAACTCACAGGGTGATGATGTTGTGGATATAGAGAATGTTCTGGAAACATGCAGACTGTACTGCCAGGATCTGTACAGTGAACAATGTAATGCACAAGACCAAGTGAAGATAGACAAACAATCAGATCCTGAACCTGACATCCTCCGAGATGAAGTAGAAATGGCTTTGAAAATGCTGAGAACTGGAAAAGCGTGTGGACCTGATGGAATAATGCAGAAGTCTTGAAAGCTACAGACGATGCTGGAATTGAAATGCTGTTGAAAATCTGCCAAGCAATATGGAATTCTAGAAGAAGGCCCAAGGAATGGGTACAGTCAATCTTTGTCCCTATCCACAAGAAAGGATCGAGGAAAAAATGTGGAAATTATTGCTTAATTGCTTTGATTTCACATGCCAGTAAGGTTATGCTTCATATCCTGCAAAAGAGACTCCGGGCATTCCTAGAGTATCAAATTCCTGAAGTCCAGACTGGATTCATGAAAGGAAAAGGCACTCGAGAACAGATCTTAAGCCTAAGACAAATCATAGAAAAGGCTAGAGAATTCAATGTTCCGGTATAATTGTGCTTTATTGACTACGAAAAGGCCTTCGATACTGTCAAATAGAACCATCTTTGGAAAATTTTGGATGACTGTGAAGATTCAAAACAAACAGTCTCAGCAGTTTCGTACAAGGGCTGGAGTTCGCCAGGGATGTATCCTGTCACCATTACTTTGAATGAGAACTGCATTAGATGGCTGGGACAAAGGGTTTTCCATTGGGGGATGCAAGATCAACAACTTGAGATTTGCTGATGACACCACCCTGATAGCATTATGTGAAGAGGAATTGACAGAGCTGATCAAGAGAGTAGAGGAAGCAAGCCTAGAAATTGGATTACGCCTAAATCGACAGAAAACCAAAGTCATGATTGTTGATCGTAAGAACAACAACAGTCCACATATCAAACAGATTGGAGGGTGTGAAGTTGTACATCAGTATGTATATCTAGGCTCCTTACTATCCAATTCTGGTGGTTCCAAAGATGAAATAAAGCGAAGAATTGAAATAGCAAAGGTAGCAATGATCCATCTGCGGAAGATCTGGAAAGATAACATCACCATCAATACAAAAAAGAAGCTTGTTGAATCTCTAGTCTTCTCAGTCTTCTTGTATGGCGCAGAGATGTGGACCATCCTCAAACGTGATCGTGAACGGATAGAAAGCTTTGAAATGTGGTGCTGGAGGAAAATGTTAAGGATTCCTTGGACAGCTTATCGCACGAACACATCAATCCTGAACCAATTTCAGATAAAAGTTTGTCTATCGTATAAGGTCTCTCAGCGGATTGTACGCTACTTTGGAAATATAATGCGCCGAGATGGTAGTCTTCAAAAACTGACTGTTGAGGGCAAAGTTCAGGGAACCAGACAACAAGGACGAGTACCAACGCGATGGATTGACATGGTGAACGGCCCCCTACAGAGTTCTCTCAGAGCAACCACACTGAAAGCTTTAGATAGTGAAGAATGGCAGAGTATGGTTCATCGGCTAGAGGGCTGAATATTATGATAGTCACGACGCCTCAACCATGAGGCAAAACGAAGAAGGAAGAAGGAAGGAACTACTGGGTGTCCACAATTAAAGTTATGGTATTCAGCGTGAAACAGCATGGGCTGTAATGATCGTAGGAGTATGAAATTTCGTCGATATGCTAACTAAGCAATGCGCTTGCGAATTATGACACAAAAATTATTAGTTCCAAGTTTTACCACCAGACTCAGTTCTTTTACGAGCCAGTAAATCTACAGACACGAGGCTGATGTATTTGAGCACCTTCAAATATCATTGCTTCAACCATCTGAGCCACTCAGCCTGGCTTTCATACCTAGATTTATGCGCAAGCTCTTCTCATGCCATATCCACATGTGTGTGACTTGACAGTGAAATGAAATATTCACAATGAAACCTCTGTGAGTATGTCTACTGATTGAGCATTTACGTACCTACAAATATAATACTGTATATCTAACATTATAAAATAAACTGTTATTTTTGTATACCTCTGGTACAAACATGCTGTATTTTACATTAACCCTCTTGGAACCTGGCAGCAGTGCGAGCACCAGCCCTTTAAAATGCCAAAGCCGATCAGGTTGGCCTTTAAAAATCCATTTGGAAGTTGCCAGCGCCGATTACATCGGCCAGCTTAAAGCACCTGGAGAAGATCAGACCTTTGCAGAAATTTGGAAATATGCTGAAGTTCAGCAATAATTGTCCTTCATGAATTGACAATTGACAAATCTCATTTGAGAAAACAGAAATCATGCTCCAAAAACCACCACTATTAAAAGAAATACATATTAACGGTCCTAAAATTAAAACTGTAACACAATTCAAATATCTAGGTGAGTTAATAACAAATAATTTAAATGAAAAACCTTCAATGCAGATAAGGGAAACAAGTTATCTAAGGCATAAAAATTAACATGCAAAAGTTACAAAAAGAAATGCTTATAAATTAATGCAAAAATCAAACATTACAATACAGTCATAAAGCCACAAGCCACATATGCCACAGAAACATTATTCCATCTAAACGAACAATCCAAAACAGATAGATTACAGAAGATAGAAAGACGAATTGGAAGAACTTGTATCAGTAAAAGCTATCAAAAAAATTGGCAATGCTGAGTACTACCAAACAACATTGTATATCAGAAATTAGAACCCATTACTGATACCCATGTGCAAGAAAAGACAGGGTACTTTGGCCACATCCTGAGAATGCCAGATTCGCAACTTCTGAAACAGTTAGTGCAGTACAATCTTGTTTCAAAAAATACTACAACTGGATGCAGATGGATAAAAGAAATTAGGGAGGATTTGAAAGAAATTGAATCGTGTAGTTTCAAAACCCCCTATCTCCAATTTTCATGAAAATGGAGATAAAGATTGATTTGATTTTGCTGTGGGCATGTCCACCGCTGTACACTATTAGTACGCATCAAAACCCGCTCTAACAGTTCGAAATTCAATGTCAAAGTACGGGGTTATTTTCATATTCCGCCATCTCCAACGCCTTGCGCTCGGCGATAGATAACATAACCCGCCATCTCCGTCGGCCAATAGGAAGGCAATACGTAACCATGTGTTAGGCGCGTGAGGAGCTCTTGGCGCGACAGTGAGGAAGCATTTGTGTTGACACAGTGTCGTGTATTGTCTATTACTAATGGATTCACCTCATAAATGTATTGAGAAGTGTAGCCCTGGCAAGGGTAGGAAGAAATTACGTAACGAACAGCAGTGAAAATGCAAGGAAGCAAAAATATCAAGGTATGTTTTCTTATAGTAACATTATGTTATTACGTTCCTCTCTTGTGAGCATAATTGTAGAACTGTATCAGAAACTGCACTTTTAGAATAAGCTTTAGCAAACATGTATTGCTGCATGAAGTCGGCGCGCGGTGTTGTGCCGGATCGGTCGTTCTCCTGTCACAAAAATGGCCGCAGTTCGAATCTCGGCCAGTGCACGTTCGATTCCTGAAAGCCCGTACCATTGTGGCTTTGTGCAGCTTCTGATATTACATTCTATGGTCACGTCGAGAAGCGAACTTCCCTTTCATTTTCGATGCAGGCCATTCATAAATACCTATGATATTTTAGTAAACATACATATTCTCGTAAGTGAAAAGGGTGTTTATTACACAGGTACTCGTCGGCTGGACCTCCTGTCATACCAATGTGCGGCCATAAATTCAAGGCCTACCAGTGCGGAGCCCATTTCTTTGTTGGATGTGAAGAAGTTTCATTCGGTATTCTACTCTACAGCATCAAAACTGCAGCAGGATAGTTTCATTATCAAGCATGTTTCTTGCATACCATGGCGAGACGCAGGCCGGGTAACAGTATCAGGTCCGGAAAAGCTCACACATTCAAGTACACTATTCGGAAACGGGATGAAACGATGGCACCAGTTTGCCGAGAAGCATTTATGGGAGCTCTCCTATTAAAGAAGGACAGAATTCAAGGGGTTCTAAAGCGTCATTTTGAATCTGGGGGAATGCCTGTGGAGAGAAGAGGGGGAGACGGAAGAAGCTATGCCAGTAAACCAAAACGTGAGCCCATCTGTAAATTTATTGAATCGTTTCGTGCTAAAGAGCCGCACTACTGCCGTACCAAGTCAGCGGCACGTATGTACCTGCCATGTGAACTAAATATCAAAGAAATGTGGAGACAATAAAATACCACTGTTGAACCTGAATTGCAGGCAAAGCACGCCTTCTTCGGGAAGATCTTGAATCGTAACTATAATATTGGTTTCGGAAGTCCGAAGACTGATGATTGCTCAACTTGCTCACAACTAGACGAGGAACTAAAAAATTGCACACCAGAACATGCAAAAGTTGCCCTGCAGACCAAGAAATGAGTCCACAAGTTAAAATACAGTGCATTCTATGAATATTTAAGAGAAGAAGATGAGTATTCAGTCTGTTTCCTTTGACTGTCAGAAGAACATACTATTGCCCAAGCTAAATGACCAAAGTGCTTACTTCAGCAGGCAAATAAATGTGTACAACTTCACTGTAGTGTTTGGAAGCTCTAAGACATCACTGACGCACGAAAATGTGATGATCTATTCATGGAATGAAGCTGACTTTCGTAGAGGTGCAAATGAAATTGCAAGTTGTTTGTTTCATGCTCTCAACAGCATTGATCTGTCACAAAAAAACTGTACGCCTATTTGCAGATGGATGCGGCGGACAAAATAAAAACAGTATTCTTGTGGGTATGGTTAGTAAGTGGCTTCTACATGCATCAGTGAAAATGAAAGAAGTTGAAATTTACTTTCCTGTAGTTGGTCATTCGTTTTTACCACCCGACAGGGTGTTTGCACGTATAGAGAAAGTTGTTCGAAAAAGAGAAGTTATCCTTAAGCCAGAGGTATACAACAATATTTTCAGTGGACATGGGAAGCTTCTCCAGCCTGGTTGTGAAGTACCAATATTTGACTGGAAGACTGCTGTTCGACATGTTTTGAAACCTGTCGGTTCGTGGCATTTTCAGTTCAGTCCTGCGAAAAGAATTTGTCTAAAAAGGAAGAAAAGCAATATATTGGTACAAGGGGAAGTTGCTTACTGTTGCACATTTGGCCAGCCAAAGAGTGTGTTAAAGAGAGGCAAAACCTTTTCTGGACTGGTTCCACAGTTAATCGAAAAAGGCAATGTTCCATTAAACAATGGAAAAGTGAAGGATGTGTGAAGATTGGTTGAGAAACATTATGGGGCTAGATGGAGGGAGTTTGCAGATCTCCAGTTTTATGTTTCGCTGGAAACACGACAGGCTGAACATCGTTGCAGTATGACAGAAGAGCAAGAGGAAGAAGAATACTGTGAGATGATTCCGTATCCTTGTTGTATTAGATTGCAATAATATGATTATGTTTTTATTCTTCAGAGACAAAACCATTCCATCTCAATGAACATTTAAACATTTAAACATTTTATACTGTATTTCATGTTTTCAATTTGTTTTCCATCTCAGTGTGCTACATAGATGTTAGTAAGTGAAGTAAACAAAGTTTCTTTGAACATTAGACAGTAAGGGTAAGTTTGCAATATCCATGTTTACTTTCAAACCCCGCCATGTCCACCTGTGACTTTCAAAACCCCCTATGTTCTAGATAAATATTGCCCTAGTACAAAAATGTAGAGAAGAAATTGCATACATTTTGTGTATTTTGTTCAATATGAGCTAATTAAAGCAAAAGTAAAGAAAATGTTAAAAAAGGAGTGTAAAATGCAGTCATGGCAGTTTTTTGCCCTTCCTGAAAAAATGATTTTCTTGGAGATAGGGGTTTTTGAAACTACACGACTCAATTAGCCTTACACTGGATGACACTATGGATAAGGAAAAAGTAAACGCAACACTTAAAAATATGACTTTCCACTTTACACTCACAAAGAAAATCCCAACTAGAATATTCTCTACACAAGAAAGAGCAAGAATATCAACATTTATGAAGAAGAAATGGGAGGACTGCAAGGCTCTGACAGTTTCTACCAAGAAATCGACAAACCAAAGGGTTGATTAAAGTGATCCAATGTGGTCTCAAAAGAAAAAGAAGTAACGTGCGTACTTTTGTGACGACCTATAGTGGAGAGGCTACAAGCTATTGTGTGCCTAACCTTGCTTTGGCAGTTTTAAGAGGGTGTTCTAGAAATACTGCTAACCAGTCAGTAAGAGACTGCTCCTTGCAGTGAGTGGATTTGTGAAAGCAAAATGACAAGTGGTTCACGTTATATTTTTTCAGTGGGTGTTAATGACAAATTAACTGAGTATTTGGAACAGTGAGAAGTTAATGTGGATGATTTGTTATTGGATAGCGATAGTAAATTTACTTCAGAGAGTCGTGATGAAATTATACTAGACACGCCCCCTGGATCACAGCAGCTAAAGAAGAGACGTTTGTTTCTAACGGTACTAAGGATACTGTGAATGCGGTGGTAGATGAAACTAGTACTGATGATGATGATGATGATGATGATGATGATGATGATGATGATGATGATAATAATAATAATAATAATAATAATAATATTAATAATAATAATAATAATAATAATAATAATAATAATAATAATAATAATAATAATAATAATAATGTTTCTGGAGAACATTTTTTGGAACTTCCTCCCAATGAACCTGACAACATTCTTCAACCTTCTGTCTCTTTCATGGGACTTCCTGGACCTAAACATGCCCCTTCATCTGATTCTCTGCTCATATCTTACTTCAGTTTATTTTTCACTTCCTCTCTTCTAAACCTTAATAGTCACAGAGACCAATCATTACGCTGACCAACTCCTTATATGTAATGAACTGTCACCCAATTTCCGATCTTGATGTTAGAAACGCACTACAATTTATGAAATAAAGTGTGTTCATTGCTGTCATCTTGAATATGGGACTGATAAGAAAACCTACTATTGTTCCCTACTGGAATACTGTAGACCATTTCATTACCCTTTGGCTTGGAGAAATGTTTTGAAGGAATATGTATCAGCTTCTTTTAATTTTTTTGTTTTGTTTAGTTGACAACAGTAAGCTTTCTCCTCCTGGCTCTCCTTGTGCTCTATTCCAGCCTGTTGTAGACCATGCAAATAGGCTATTTAAATATCATTATACTCCTCACCAGCAACTATCCATAGATGAAAGTTTAATTGAAACTAAATTCTGTACACAACTACTCCAGTATAAGCTGAATTAGCACCATCGTAAGTGGGAGATAAAATTTTGGATCTTGCGTGATGCAGGTAGTAAGTATTGTGTTGGGTTTTCTATGTACTGAGGAGCAAAATCTACTGAAGACAAAACAAAATAAAAAATTTCAATACTGATCTGCATTTAGGGCAGTCGCTCAGGTGGCAGATTCCCTATCTGTTGTTTCCTAGCCTTTTCTTAAGTTATTTCAAAGAAATTGGAAATTTATTGAACATCTTCCTTGGTAAGTTATTCCAATCCCCAACTCCCCTTCCTCTAAATGAATATTTACCCTAATTTGTCCTCTTGAATTCCAACTTTATCTTCATATTGTGATCCTTCCTATTTTTAAAGACACCACTGAAACTTATTCGTCTACTAATGTCATTCCACGCCATCTCTCCAGTGACAGCTTGGAACATACCACTTATTGACAACCATTATAACAGGAAATTATTTATTGTCCACCTATTCAATACATCCACCTTTCAGTGGTTACAGTTTCATACAATTATATCTCTTTATGAGACATGTTTCGCTCACTTAATGAGCATCCTCAGACTTAACTTCAACTTAAAATGATGACCCTGAACAATAGTGAACATATTAAAAAGTCAATTGTCTGTATTAAAATTACCATAGTCACTAAAACTAACTTACATTATATGTAAAAAGGACAACACAAATTCTTCTTAAAACGTGATGACATGAGTGATTAAAATTATCACACTGTCAAACCAAAGCCTTGTGTCTGAAACTAATAATAGATTTTCATCTTATAGACAGTAGTATGTTTTTTAATCTCAAACAGCTCCAAAGTAAACTCCAATCTTACAGAAACGAAACTGAATACAAAACTTATACGATGTAGTGTATATGGGATATGTGTATTAAAATAGAATATCATCATGATGAATCTTGAATACACTAGAATTCATACTGCCGTAAGATACAACAGGCAGAACGCAGAATTTGTGCAGAAGCCAAAACTAGGACTCAGTTGAAGTTGCTGTCAAACTTATTTTCAATGTAGATAATAGGTTGTGTTACACAGTTTACGAAGTATAAAGCTTCGTGCTTGACCTTCCACTGAGTTAAACGGATTGTGGGATCGGTAATGAAAAAGAGAACTTAATGTTGTGGATTTGGTAAAATAAGAAGTCAGAATGTCCCTGTGTCAGGACCAATTATATAAGTAAAAGCATTAGAATTCGTAGCAGAATTAGGTATTGGAGACCTCTAAGCCTCGAATGGTTGGCTAGAAAGATTCAGAAAGCGACATGGTATCAACTTCAGAGTGATTTGTGGAGAATCATCCAGTGTTAATATGTAGACTGTTGAAAACTGGCAAGAAAAATACCTTCAATCATAGATTCACTCATAGATTTCTCCAGAAAATATTTTGAATGCTGATGAAACTGGATTCTTTTTCTGTGCTTTACCTGACAAAACTGTGTTTCAAAGAAAATCCTTGTACTGGTGGAAAAGTTGCAAAAAAAGTCTTACGGTCTTGTTATGTGCAAGTATGAGTGGAGAACGGGAGGAGCCCCATGCGACAAGCAAAGCTCCAAAATCAACGTGTTTTCAGAATATGGCATTGAATGGAAAGCAAATAGAAAAGCATGGATCACCAAAGAAATAATGACAGACTGTCTAGAACAATTAAACAGAAAAATGATACGCCAGAAATTAAAATTGTTGTTATTCCTCGATAATGCAGCATCGTGTCAAGATACAATTAAGCTGCAAAATGTGAAGATCGTCTTTTCCCCACCAAATGTAACATCAAGAGTAATCCAGAATTTCAAGGTTATGTGCAGTTAGTGATGAAACACTTTGTATCAGAACTTAATGGGAATGAAGTAACCCTTCAAACACTAATAAAGGGACAATGTTCTCCAAGCAATTTTATGGATAACCAATGAATGGAAAAACTTTACAGCTTGAGCAGTACGTAATTGCTTTCTGAAAGCTGGGTTTCCAGTGGTGGACATCCCGAAATAAAATGATATTTCTGACAGCATGGAAGAAATACACCAATTGATTAATGCAGCAGGTTAAGGGTAGAATTGAACACTTATAATGAAATTGATTCAGATATTCCAACAGTGTATGTGAGTGGAGGCACAAAAATGATTCTTCAGTCAATCCAAGGGAAGAAGGACAAAAATGATTCTGACGACAGTGGCAGTGAAGGTAATGCTAATGCCAAATTTGAAGAAAAGGAAATTAATGTGCTGCCAATAACCTTGTACAATGGTGATTTCTTTTTCTTTTTTGCTATTTGCTTTACGTTGCACCGACACAGATATGTCTTACGGCGACGATGGGATAGGAAAGGCCTAGGAATTGGAAGGAAGCGGCCGTGGCCTTAATTAAGGTACAGCCCCAGCATTTGCCTGGTGTGAATCTGGGAAACCACAGAAAACCATCTTCAGGGCTGCCGACAGTGGGGCTCGTACCAACTATCTCCCGATTACTGGATACTGGCCGCACTTAAGCGACTGCAGCTATCGAGCTCGGTCCTTGTACAATGAGGTTCTCAGCTTTGTTATGTGACTGAAAGAATTCTATTGATGAAAAAAAAAGAGTAAATATGACACAGGATTTAATTGCACATGGTGAAAATATCATTGCTAAACCAAAGTGGACAAAACAAACGAACTTTAAGGACTTATGTTTTACTAGAGACTGCTACATGTACATATTGATTTAAAGTTTCAAAACCTCATATGTTGTTCTTAATTTTATGTGTTCAGTTTTACGTTATTAAGTTGGTGTATTTTAGCATGGATCCGAGGAAGTTCTTAACTCTAACAGAAAAGGTAGGCATAATAGACTATCATAAACGTGAAGTGTGGTGTGCGTAAACTGTCCGAAATGTTGAAGATTGGAAAGACGCAGGCAGGTGAATTTTAATTTTAACATGATGAACGGTAACAGTGTAGAGTGTGCTTCATAGAGGATTCCATAGAAGTGTTTTGGTATCTTTGATTCATCACAGCTGCAGCACATATGTAACTTTCTCATGCGAGTACAGAACAGTATTGTACAATGCTATATACAATTACTTGTGCAAGTTTTTCATGCATACAAATTGTATTTAATGGTACCTGTTTTATTGAGCGGACACCCGTTTATAACGGAAATATTTTTGGTCCCAAAGGTGTCCATTATAGAGGGGTTATGATCCACCAAAAACCACTGATGGTGACAGGTTAGGTTTGGTTCGGTAAGGTGCGACAGAATTTGTAATTGACCAGCTATTGTCACTGAAACCACTGTTGGTGACAACTGAATGCAATCAACATAAAACTGAATCAATTATTGGTCTATAAAGATTTTGTCCAGTAGATATGCCAGAAACTGGTGAACCAACACCACACATACATAGTATTCATTCATGGTACCCACTGTTCTTTAAAAAGAAGAAATATCCAGTCAACTATAGTTGCAATGAACTTAGTTTTTCATTATTATTGTGTAAAAGAGCAATTTAACCATCCACCCCCCCCACACACACACATCATTCAACAGTGACTCTCGAACGATGATGGGCAGAATGTCCTATCTCACTAATCTATGTTCTGGAATATTTCCATTTTTTAAAATTTTTATTTGTCCTCTACTGTGATATTGCAATTTTTGCTGACTATTTATGAGGCTGAAATGAAGGTCGATAAGCTACATGTCTCATTTTTATGGAAGGATTGTGTTGTGGTAATGAAACTCGTAATTTGGGTTCCATTTACTTTTTATAGTTTCTCAATTTATGTTGATAGCAATTCAGTCATATACGACGACGACGACATCCTTCATGGTAAAGACTAAATACTTCGCTATACTACTTTTGCCATTACCTGTCAAGTGACATTTTAGCTGAGTGGTAACGCTACAAGACTATGGACTTCAAGATTGGTGGTTCAATTCTACCCGTCGCTAGGAGTTTATAACCGGTAAGTTAAATTCGTGATAAGAGGAGATAGGCGAATTGAAGGCAGCAGGAGAAGGAGAGAGAAGAGATAAAAGAAAAGTAAAATGAGTTATTCAATAATTTTAGTTTCTCCCCACCCTTAACCCCTACTACCCAGGCAGGTCCTGCAAGTACGACGACATAGATGTGCTGGCACATTCTCGCCACCTTCTCTCATTGCTCCTCTGTTGTTCTTACATTGACTGACTGGACCTACAACTTGCCCCCACATCCAGGTTAAAATCCCCAACCTGAATGGGAGTGTGCCTTACAAGAATGTGTAAATCCTGGACCGCAAGTTACGGTGCCTGCAATTCTTGGAAGTACCGTTTGTGCAAAAAGTAACTGAATACTGTACAGGACAAGATATTAAAATCATTCCTTGTTGACGGTTTTCACTTTACAAAGGAAAGGATTTATGCGTTCTCCTATTCAATACATATATATCCATCTTTAGATGGAGTAATTCTAATCAAACATGTTTCGGCTCATTTTTGAGCCATCTTCTGTGAAAATGTTAAAAACTACATGATTAATGTGAAAAGAATGTTATTAACCCTGAAGAGGGCACATAAAAATAATCCCATGAGGTGGCGTGCACGGTGTTTTAGACTGGGTCATAAAAAATAGCACAAATTAAGCAAAAGCTATTTTTAATGTTACAGAACTTGTAAATAATTTTGCATGAACTTTAAAATAATGTTCAAAGGTATTTAAACAATACAAAAATCGGATGTTAAACAACTGACGTTCATTCTGCGCAACTGCTACATTCTTGACTTTCCGTACTGAACCGAACACATGTCACTGCTGAGTGTTCTTTATAGATATGTCACTGGCATACACAACATCTAGTCTTTGTTTCTCTGTTGGTTTTTAAATTTTTTTTTCTGTTGAAGTAGGCACATCTTCCAGGCCCTTCTAGTTCTTGTAGAGCTGCAGCAGGCTGCTCTTCTTCAGACAATCGTAACATTTAGCTAATGTTCCTTTTTTAGGCCCGTTGGGAGAGTTTGAATACCGTTCTTGAAAATATCTCACGCATAAATGTTGGTTTAAGTTCTTTCAAATAATTACGCCCTTGAATGTTAAAGTTACCTTTCACATGCTTGTAAATAATATAGGAATTAATCTGAGTAATATTCAAGATAGTACAAAACAAAGTCACTGGTCAACGGTTACTTGTGCATGAAACTGAGTAACGCTCTTTATAAGTCTTTCAATTTCTCTTTCCCTGTTTCTATCCATGATGCGGTGGACTTCACTATATATGAAGGCACTATTTTACACAAAAATAAAACAAACCTGACACATTCATGGTATATTAACTGAAAAAATAAAGTAAAAAACTTAACTCACAAACTTGCATACGTCATGGGGCACGCCAGGAGTTTTAGACTGGGTTTGTCACGCAATGCACTTAGGTTGAAACTGAGGAGCATGAGGGGTGAATTGTTTACGCAGACTGATAGTGGACAGGTCCAATGTAAGGTACTCAGAGGATGGAAGCTAGCGGCTCGCTATGTTAAGAACTATCTCTGAACCCGGTCGAAAAGACCGTGATGCGCCCTCTCCAGGGTTAAAAAACAATGAGAAAAAAAATATAAAAACATGTGCAACATGACGAAGTTAATACAATGTGAGGTAGTAGTACGGTTGAGAACCTCTTAGCCTGAAAGTACAATGTGTCACACTAAAAATCGAGGACAAAATCACAAAAATTAAGACTTGACGAACAGCCTATCTTCATTGATTCACATGCTCGAAAAGTCTAGAGGGCATCAAAAGTACGAGAACATATTTTGAGAGGAAACAATGAGAAGTGAACAATGTGAAATGTTGCGTGTGACTTGGTAGTGGAAACCGTCAATAATATTCAAATCTGTAATGGAAAAAGTGAATGAGTATATGTAAGAAGCTTGGGCTAATAGATGAAAGATAAACAAAAAGAAATCGTTAGACATATTAAATAATTGCCCTCTTGAACAGGCTGACCTTCTCAGGGGAAGAAATGAAAGGAGTGAGGGAGGGAGGCACTAAGCTGGTGGGGAGAGACAGATTGGTGGGGGGGGGGGTGTTGAGTTGGAGAGCTGGAAGCTCTATCAACACCATTCAGTAAACTTCTCTGCACCCAGACATACATAAGAAAGCAGCGTACAATAGTATGGTACTTAAAGCATTGACTATTCCTTTATCTCGCATAAACTACAAAAAAGAAAAACACTATTCACAACATTGTAGAATACAATGGCTTCAGTAGAACCTGTCAACAGAATCATTAATAGACACAAAAGTAGACCTAAGACTACTCTCGTAAAACAATCTGCTCCTAAAGAGAAGTTCTATACTTTCACTTTCAAAGCAATAGAGTTTAAAAAATTTCTAATGTTTAAAAAAACATAAGTTCAAAATAGCATTTAGAACCTCCCATACTAACTCCAGACTAATATTCAATTTGCACACTATCAACAACAACAATAATAATAATAATAATAATAATAATAATAATAATAATAATAATAATAATAATAATAATAATAATAATAATAGATATTTGAACTCTGAAGTTTATCAATTAGAATGTCAATCCTGTAATTCCAGGTATATCGGTCCAACAGGCCGCAACTTCATGATAAGGTACGCCGAACATTGCAATGCTCTTAAATATAACAGTGTTTCAGCTATGAGTGAGCATCATAAAGAATTTGGTCACGATTACACAACAATTGATCAAGATCTTAAGATCCTCCAGTGTGAGCAAAAGGGCACCTTGCTCAACATTCTTGAGAACATCTACATCAATAATAATCAATTCAGAAACCCCTTTTATAATTTAAATGAGATCAACGAAAAAGAAAAAGAACATTTTACTTGAAAAGTTCATTCCATTTGTTTGTCAACAATTCCATAATAAGAATGAATTCCAGCTCTCCAACTCAACACCACCCCTCCATCCCTCTCTCCCCACTGGCTTAGTGCCTCCCTCCCTCCCTCACTCCTTTCACTTCTTCCCATATCCTCGCAAACACAGCCGAGCCAGCTACAAGCACTATCAGTTGAAGTGGGTCCTCTAATCTGAGGTGGTTAGGCTGTTCAAGAGGGCAATTATTTAATACGCAAGTCTAAAGTTTTCTTTTTGTTTATCTTTCATCTATTAGCCCAAGCTTCTTACATATACTCGTTCATTTTTTCCATTATAGATTCGGATTTTATTGACGGTTTCCACTACCGAGTCACACACGCAACACTTGGCATTGTTTCCTCTCAATATATGTTCTCATACTTCTGTTGCTTTCTAGGCTTTTCGAGCATGTAACTCAATGTTTCTCAAGTTTTAATTTTTGTGATTTCATCCTCGTTTTTTAGTGTGACGTATTGTACTTTCAGACTAAGAGGTTCTCAACCTTGCTACTACCTCACATTTTATTAACTGGTCATGCTGCACATGTTTTTCTACATTCTTTCTCATTGTGTTTTTGAATTACATTCTTTTAACATAAATCATGTAGTTTTTAACATTTTCACTGAAGATAGCTAAAAATGAGCTGAAACATGTTTGATTAGAATTACTCCATCTAAAGATGGATATATATGTATTGAATAGGAGGACGCAATAAATCCTTTCCTTTGTAAAGTGAAATACTGTACAGGACACAAATATTTTTTGAAAAAGAATAAGCGTCCTTTAGGAGAGGTTTAATTGGAGTTTCTAGTGGCTATGGTTTGTCCATGTCTGTAATAGAGGGTGCCCAAATAAAAGGGGTAAATTACTCATACTCAACATGGGATTTAATTATGGATCTAGAAAATCATCCGCTAAGGAGGGGTGTCCGCCAGTGAGAGGTGTCTGTTAAGGCAGGTTTTACAGTATTAATATTATTATTACATATTCCTTGAAATGTAAATAAACTAATATTTAATATAGTAAATTAAGCTTATCTCTCTGCATTAATTTATTTCATTGCATATTATTGTTACTATGACAACATGCCTTCTTTAAGATGTAAATAAAAAAAGCATTTCTTCCCAAATAGATCTGTTATACCTACAACAATCAGACAAGGAACTAGGAAAGCATATTTTATTTAGGTACTTTAACATTCTTACAAGTATGTATAATTCAGGATTTTTTCATTATAATTTTTTTTTTTTTTTTTTTTGCTATTGGCTTTACGTCGCACTGACACAGA
Organism: Anabrus simplex; assembly: GCF_040414725.1. Lineage (NCBI taxonomy): Eukaryota > Metazoa > Arthropoda > Insecta > Orthoptera > Tettigoniidae > Anabrus > Anabrus simplex. Next base: position 101,632,885 of record NC_090267.1, on the reverse strand, counting down.
TAGACGATGGGACAAGAAAGGGCTAGGACTGGGAAGGAAGCGGCCGTGGCCTTAGTTAAGGTACAGCCCCAGCGTTTGCCTGGTGTAAAAAAATGGGAAACCACGGAAAACCATTTTCAGGGCTGCAGACAGTGGGGTTCGAACCCACTATCTCCCAAATACTGGATACTGGCCGCTCTTAAGCGACTGCAGCTAGTGAACTCGGTAATTGAGGAACTGAAGATCCATATACCTAAGTGTATTGCCCTATGGTAGAAGTCCAATTGTATCTAATTTGGGAGAGAAAGCCCATGCGATATTACAAATCACAAGAAACTGAGTGAATTGGCTGTGCAGTTCGATCACATCATTGTGAGATTGCTTTCAGGAGATGGTGGATTCGAGCCCCACAGTCTGAAAATTTTTTTCTTTCACATGGTTTCTTCATTTCTACTCTCGGCTAATGCTGTGGCTGTACCCTAATTAACCCCTTAAGTGGGGAGCTCGGTATATACCGGCTCACTCCCAGGTGGGGAGCGTTTTCCCTGATTGAAGAAAATATTTAATTACTTGATTAAAAACAATCTTAGACTAAAATAAACTATTGAAGGGCCCAAAGAGAAATATTTACTTGAATGTAATGTATTTAATTGTTGAAAAATCCTATTATTTTAAGTTTTCAATACTTTTTGCAAGAACATACTAAGTGCTTTCACACTGTGATATCGAAGTTGCTTCTTCCTAATAACAAAGCTCTGGCTTTCATTTATACAGTAACTTCTACCTGAATATTTTAGGCAGTTTACTAACAATCTCTGCCTGGAAATAAATGTTTCTGTATATGTAAATTGTAGCTTTACAAAATTTACATGTACATAAAAGATTTACAATGGAATAAATGATAAAACTCACGAAATTTTCTGTTATGTTGTTAGCGCTTTTGAGGGATCAAGTTTATATACCTACAATTCATATGTGACACATACGGACTATATTACTCTACATTACAGGTGATATTTACAGTATTTACAGTCTGCACCGTGTTATGCCTTTTACAGCTGTTCATTATGATACACATGGAAACAGATCATGTTATATAAACTGTCTCGGCTTTGCATAATTTATATGATTCCATTCCGAAACGCAATCTTTTTACTTGGTATGTATGGATGGTTCACATCAATTGACACTTTGCCACCAGGGGTATAAGCTTCTGAAAATTTTGCCAACAGATGGACAAATACTGGATTTATCTTGTACATTTTGGGAGGAATTTGTCCATTATTCACCTCATTTTCAGAGATATGTAAAATGCTGTGGAGTAAAATCTAATAATAATATTGGCTTTACGTCTCACTAACTATTTTTACAGCTTTCGGAAATGGTGAGGTGCCGAAATTTAGTCCCGCAGGAATTCTTTTGCATGCCAGTAAATCTACTGACAGCAGGCTGACGTATTTGAGCACCTTCAAGTACCACCAGTCTGAAGGCCGGCCAGCGCCTCAACCGTCTGGGCCACGCAGCCCGGAGAGAAAAAATCTCTTCTGTGTTATCAGCTCATAGAAAATAGGCGTAGTGAACAATTTATTGCGAGAAATATAGTGCCCTAATTTAGGTTTCTGTACAATCACCTGCGGCAACAGTACGGCCATAAGAAACTTTATTTCATCCTTATTTATTCTGACCCGGTCTTGATCTCGACTCCTTAGTTTCATCTTACTAAACTGGGTTTTATGTGCGATTTCATGCTGGGCATCATTTGTCTGTTCAGCTATGTTCTGGCATATCTCGTCATACAAAAATAATTAAAATATTTTGCTCGGTTTTGTTTTCCCTAAAAACTCTCCCTTTACATCACGATGGAATTTTGGATCAATGCAGGACCTTCCTTGTTCATTTTCAGTATAAGTTGACGAAGAATTAGCACTGGTTGGATTTTAATCAGTATTCTTGTCATCACTGTCACTGTCATGATCGCTACTTGAACTGGAATCGAACACATGTTGTCTTTTTCGCAATTGCTGAACATTCCTATCAGCTGGGCCCGAACCCTGTACATTCAAGCCTGCAGTACTTTATTCCAGGTATGTTCCTGTCACTTACGAATTCCCCTTCGGCAGAACTTCACTATGATCACTATTCCCCCCACTAAATTCCAACATTTTGTTTATCATGGACAGTAAATTATCTTCTAACGGTAGGGGCCGGTAATTCCTTTTAGACATTTTAGCGGGAAAAAAAATTAAGAAAAAGGATCAGATAGAACCCTGGTCTCTGCAGTTTGGATGGAAATCATTGTGCCTGTATTACGGATGCGTACGATAATAAATATTGTGTAACTCGTGGTAAAAACACACACGCACGCACTCTCCAATTGTGAAAGAATAATTCAAGACTGGGGATAATAAATCAGGCCACAGTTCTAAAATATCAGAGAGGTCTGTTCAGTATCATAATCTCTAGAAATCCCTTCTACAGCACTATTATTACATCCAAGGGACGATTAGGCGATGAGCTAAAGCTTCAGCGCGAAGCTATTAGACTATAGGTCGTTCTTGCCCGGACGTAAGCTGCGTTCTTGATCTTGCAACTCGTGGATGACACATTGGTATTGGGAGAACATAGTTGAAAAAATTCACATCAGAATGCAGACTCATCTAGAATACGCTGCTGAAAAAGAAATAAACCTCTGCAGGCAGGCAACTGAGAAAAAATATCATTTGAATTGGCGGATATATCCGCGTTCCCTGCTGAGCAAGCAACTTGTAGCTGCAGATCTCACCGCGTCCCAACGGGTTAAGGCAACAATCGCTTTCTTTCACTCCAGTCCTAGCCTTCTCTATCCCAATCTTGCCTTATGACCATCTTTAATTTATGCAATTTAAGCCAATAAAATATGTATATATAAAGATCTGTTGATGTTGTCTGACTCATCAGTGCCCCTGTACATTTCCTGGATTTCCCTAATATGGTAAGTTTGAGATACACCAACCTGCATCTGAAAATATGTTTAAAAATGCTTGTTAGGTCCTACAGGGGAAGTAAATTCTTTAACTTTTGGAAATCACAACCTCCAATTAAATGTGGCTAAGACCCAGCTTATTTGCATAGGTTACACAAAACTCCTGAAAACTGTTGACCTCAAATCCCTCCCAGCAATAAAAATTCTAGAGACAGATATTCATTATAGTGACACCGTTAACAATCTAGGTCTAATTTTCGACAGAACCTTATCCTCGTCTGATCATACGTCAAATGTAATCCGAAAAGTTGTGTCATCCATGCATATTTTGAAACGTAACGTGTCATGTACACCACCTTTCATGCAAAAACTACTTGTTCAAAGTCTTATATTTCCAATAATTGACTATGGTTCAGTCGTATACAACGACTTATCTGAAACTTTGAACATAAAACTACAGAGGGTACAAAACGCATGTGTTCGTTACGTTACAAATGCCAGGCGTGATGAACACATAACACCCTATTACATACAGCTACAATGGTTGAAACTCCATGAACGTCGGGAAATCTCAGTAGCTGTTGCTACGCAGAAAATTCTCAAACTGAAGGCACCATCCTACCTTTATAATGCATTTCAACCTATGGAGTCGGTACATAACAGAGATAATAGGTTTACAAAAACCACCTTTCAAATTCCCCTTCATCGTACCACTAAATTTAACAAATCCTTTGTTTGCACTGCATCACGTATCTTTAACGTCTTTAATCTTCACCGTTTCGCAAGTAACACTAACTGTACCCAACTAAAGCAGTTCTTAACATCTATCTTTCTGGAGGAGTACGCAAGAGGCTGAGATCAGGCATTCTTGTGTCGAACAATCAGGAATATGTATATTTCGAAGAAAATTGTTTCTCTGCTTTAGCTTTATATTCTTTAAACCCATGTAGTCCAAAATAACAGAAGGGCTTAATGATTTACTTTCTTACTTATTATATAATGTATGTCTTAACCTTACTGGATTTGGTATCTGTATTTTCATTTTTTTTAAGTTTCTTGTTTAGTTTAATACTTTAATATTATAAAAATGTAGTTACTGTTTTCATAAATCTGCATTGTATTATAAGAAGACGCTGCATAAAGGGGCTTTTCAGTCTCAGTGGCATGTAAATCATGATCAATAAATTCAAATTCAATTCAATTCAATTCAATTCTCTCCCCCCTTAAAGAATACAGTTATAATAATGTGTACATCGAAATAAGGCCAGAAAATGTTGAAAATTAATTTAAACAACTGAAGGAGAGTATGACCAGCTCAGATGGTGAGCTCAGGTTGGTGGGTTCGATCCTGGTGCAGTCCGGCAGTATTTGAAGGTGCTCAAATATGCCAGTCTTGTGTCTGTAGATCTACTGGTATGTAAAAGAACTCTTGCAGGATGAAATTCTGGCACCTTGGTGTCTATGAAAGAGACAGTAGTAGTCAGTAGAACGTTGAACCAATAATATTATCCTTCTCCTCAATTCTTCAGTGAGCTTGAAAGCTGACCTAATTTCTGTTCATGCGGCTCGGCGCATTAGTGGTCCTATATGCTTCCTGAATAAGATTGAAGATATAATCACCTGTAAGCTGACAATATGCTCAATAACCTCTCTCCTTTACCTGGTTACTGAACAGAGAAGAAAACATTTGCACAAAAGAAAAGAAAGACATTAAGTAATTTCTGGAACTTTTGAACATCACACTATAAAGACTTATTAAATAAATTGCATCGTTTAACCCTAGAACTGGCAACTAATGAACGTTCGACACTTTGGTCCCCTCTGTAGCGGCACTGTAGAATATTCAACATGTGCGTATTTCATCACGTAATTTCCTGAATTCTTCAACAGATGTCATGATAGTCTACTTTTTGTCATTCTCGATGTCCACAGCAGCCGCATATTTAGTTTCATAAATAGTTATAACCTCTTTGGGCACAAATTCATAGAGATAAATGAATGCAGTTTTCTGACCATCTATTTGAGTGCCATTGCTGTACTGTAGTGTTTGAAAACAAACTGTCTGGCTCTGCTTTGCTATTTCATATTATTTCATAGTTATCCATACGATGCAAGTTATTTACTTATGGGTGTATATATATATTAGTTGAATGATTATATACATTTTTAGAACAGTGCGTGTCAAAAATGTGCACCTTCATTACAGAAAATTAGTGATGAAGTATATGGCAAAATTTGTTGGAAGATGAAAGAGAAGGCTCTGACTTTGATGATGTAGAAAATAAACCAACAAATTCTGAGTCGGATTTGGAATTTGTATCAGCTATTTCCTCCCATCAAATATCAGAAAGTGAAAGTGATGACGAGCCTGCAATACAGCAACCTATTGCAACAAAGTGGTTTAAGGTCACGCGTCCTGAGCAAGGTATGCCAATACATTTTCCATAATATTTTCAAGAATATACCCCTTCGAGTGATCAAAATTTTGCTAATGCATTACAGGTACATTATTGACAATTCATATATTTCAGTTTGTTTGTGGCATACTTCAGTTTTGTGTACATATGATCAAAAGTATTATTATTATTATTATTATTATTATTATTATTATTATTATTATTATTATTATTTTGAATTTGGGAATTCCTCTGCTTGAACAGACAGTACATTTTTCTAGTCAAAATATTTATGCAATTTTGTGTCAAGACAACAATCCTCAGTATATTAGCTTTACGTGGATATATAAAACTTTGTGGATTTATTTTATACCTCATGGATATTTTGTATTTAGACAAGTAAAAGCATGTATCAAAATGCATGTATCAAAATAAAGGCAGAAATATATAATATTAAACTGAGTGAGAGTGAGAAAGTGTGTTTATTTCCTTAATTCCTCATTGAGCTTGGAAACCAACTTAATTATGAATATCTTGATTGATTTCACCTTAACCCATTAGCATCAAATGATGAGTTGCAGTGGCGGCTGGTGGTTTAAAAGTTCAGTGGTGCACAATTTTTACCAATGATATAGTATGATTACAGGCTAATTTTCAAATCTAGATACATCAACAATACTTTTTTATTATTAAAAATAAAACAAACATTTTAATTTCTATTTTCAGGAATATTACTATAACGCATTAACATTTTTTCATTTGAAAACTCCTTTACCATACTGAAATGAAACACTTTGAGGTAGCCTAATTGCGGTATTGAAAAAATATCTTTTGTAATGTATCTCGTTTCGAAATTAAACGTCGCGTGGGCCTTCCCATTCGTTTCACCTCGGATTGGTCCTCGGCAGTCCGTTGCGGAAACGGTCTAGACATTAAAGACTGCACCGAATTCATGATCTGGCAAAATACCACTAACTGATAAAAACGCACAATAATAAAAACACACATGCTGACACGAATGTTTGCACAATGAAATCAATAAGCTACTTGGCTTTTACGCACATAACAAAGCTCACGACTATACTGAAAGAAATGGTGGTGTTTATGATCAAATTTAGAGACATTAGTTATATATCCGGCCACGGCCGACTTGATGCGACGCTCTAGCTAGCTCCTTACGGAGCGCAGCGAGGGATCCAACCGGCCGTGATCCAGCAGATGAACGTCCATCCGGTGTCGCTAGATGACACTCCTGTTCTATAACAGAATCTCGCATTGAGCAGCAACGGTCTCTAGCGACTTTGCTGGTATTTGGTTACGTAGGAGGATGGCCGATTTGATGCTTTGCTCTAGCTAGCTCCTTAGCGCAGCGAGGGATCCAGTCGGCCGTGGTAGGAGGAGCCAGGTTGATAAACCTCCATTTAAGCAACGTATAAGAAGCCACGCCTATCTTTTCCTCTCCCCGCGCACCCCTCCAGCAGCCTAAAAGCACCCCTCGATCAGCCCCACGCACCCCGCTGGCAGCAAAGGTTTCATGCTACCTCAGGTTGACTCTCTGCTGCATACTTTTCGGCTCCTGCAGTGAACATCTAAGAGTAGCGGCTTGTAAAGTACCCTGTAGTCAATATTTGCTCTTTCAAGCTCTTGAAAGGTTTGTCTTGTTGAATGAAAATACAGTAGTTGAGTAATCCAAATGATAAAACTTTACCTAAAATAAACATAAAAATTTAATGGGGGTAGCGCTAACCTGCAACCTTATGGAGAAACCGCCCCTAATGAGTTGTGGTCGTGTGCGGTGTTTTGGCTCATGAATCAAAGTACAAGCTCAACTCGCAATGACTATGTGCCTCACTTATCTTCATATATTAGGTTCCCTTTGCAATATAATTTGTAACAATACACACTGTAAAGAACTAGAGGCATGTACTGTTGGTAAACAATGCAGTCTGTATTTCTGTGCAACACTGGAATTGTTGAATAACAGTTTACTTTTATCTCTATTCAGTATTTATTATACTGTAGAAAAAGTTTTTTGGTACAATAATGTCAACGAGAGATTGAAAGCGCTTGTAGACATTATTTTAGATGGCAATTATGATGTTTCAGAAAATGAATCCCAGTTCAAAGATAGTGATAGCAACAGTGAAAGTTGCTGAAATGAGCAGAATACTGAGGAATGTGAGAAAGTGCCGCGCCAGGTTCTTCCAAACGCGCACGGCCGGTGACACAAAAGAAGCATAGTGATTGGAAATTGGAGAAAAATGACAATAATCCACAAACCACTCACTGTCCAAAACTGCAATGTTTTTAGAGTAAATGAATCCGCTCCTTTTTAAATTATTTCAAATGAAACATTCATACCACAGCCAGCATCCACTCAAGGAATGAAGAATGGGTAAGTCATAACCTTCAATGGCATGAATGCAAAATTTGAGGGATTATCTGCCTTATTTTTAATTTTATGCATGTTTTTGTGCGACAGGTACGCTCAAACTATGGGCGGGCAAATTAAATCTGATTCCACAGTCAACAATGAGGCCAGTTATTTTGACTTGAATGGGTTAACTTTTATCATTTACTTGGGTAAGGGAACGTCCATTTTTGATGCTTACATTGGGGTTAGTTTGTTATGGTTATGTCTGGTGATTTTAATATGTAATGTAACTAGGCACGTTGGCAGCAGTGATGAGCCATTAAGAAAAAGAAAATGGCGGCAATATTTACCTTGAAGTGTATAGCCTTACGTAGTGAGTACTACAGACAAAACTAGCTGATTACAAATATCAGGGGAAGGTAAGTGAACCGCACGATAATACCCAACAGCACGTGAAAATGTTAACTCTTTCCTAAAAAGTAAATTGCCGGGCTGAGTAGCTCAGACGGTTGAGGCGCTGAGCTTCTGACCCCAACTTGGCAGGTTCGATCCTGGCTCAGTCCGGTGATATTTGAAGGTGCTCAAATATGTCAGCCTCGGGTCTGTATTAGTGGCACGTAAAAGAACTTCTGCGGGGCAAAATTCCGGCACCTCGGCGTCTCCGTAAAAGTAGTTAGTGGGACGTAAAGCAAGTAGCATTATTATTATTATTATTATTATTATTATTATTATTATTATTATTATTATTATTATTATTATTATTATTATTAATATTTAAAAAATTGTATTTTATTCATTTATGGGGTATATCATTATGTTGGATTAATTTCTTGGAAATAAAACACAAATTGAAGCCAATATCCTGTGATACTGCCTCTGAGAGAAACATTAATGCCAACATAATGGAAGCAATGCAGATATTCTATGCTGCAAGGAGATCACTGGAGGAAGAAATCATTGCAAACTGCTTTAAAAAAGCTGGAATGTTTTATGATAAAGACGACATCACAGAAAGTGAAGTGTTGGTTGACACAGGAACAGAGGAAAACTGGAAGAGTTTGTGTGAAATGTATGATGTGGCAACAAGTAAGAATCTTGCGAACTATGCCAAAGTGGACCGTGATGTGTTAGTGCAAAAATAAATCACGAATGATGAAATTACTGGCAGACACTCAGTAATATAAATCCCTGTGATAGTTAGTTGGAAGGGAAAGATGTGCCTCAAAGTGTTCAATAGAATTTGACTGGTGCAGCCAACAAACATGGCAGTCTTCAAGATTTTGTCACAAAGTGATGAGCCAAAACCTGTCCTAAATTCATGTGCAGTGGTTGGTGACTATCTTCAAAGTTCTTTTGTGCCTGGTAGTGTTCAGAAGAAAATCAGACTTTTTCAAAAAAAATAAAGTTCAGTACATAGCATACTGGAACAAAGTAAAATTTGATATGCTGCAAATTTACAGAAAATCTCCTGTAATTATTGTATACCATTACTTTGTGTATAAATATCCTAATTTCACTATCATCTAATAAATATTAAGCTTTTATATAAGTAAATTCATGTTGAAGTAATGTAGATCCTGCAATGGACATAACAGGCAAGTTCTTAAGAACTGACTTATTTCAGTGTAACAAAATTTCACTATAACAAAATTTCTGAGGTCTCCAAAATTGTTCCCAAAATTTAAGTTTTCCCTGCTATTTACACCATTCTTTTTCACTCCCATCAATTTTTCTATTCTCATAATGTAACTTTTATTTGCTATTTAAGTACCGGTATGCATCTGGAAACAATGAGGATATTCCTTTCAATTTCAGACTGTGGTGATGCAACATTTCATCACAGTTATGAACTTGAAAGAAAAAAAAGAAAAAAAAGTTTACAAAATATGACAAAAGATGTAGAAGGCTAAATATAGTCAAAAGCTTTCTCATAACCAATGAAGCGTTAGACTACAAATATTTCCTGAATTTGTTGGTTCCAGAGTCAGAATGACTTTCAACAGTTGTCATACCCAGGGCTCGTAATCCTGCTGTTTTGTTCCTTAAAACAATCACAATCACCTACATATAGTAACACAAATGACCTGCATATTATTTTGACATTAATCTAATCATCAGTAGGATTAGGTTAATGGGCTGATATAAGAAGCAAGTAGAAAGATCAACTGTAGCTTTTGTAGGAGTATATCCACAGGTCAACTACATAATGCTTCACAAAATTCAAGCTACCCTATCCACCATCAAGAGAACATTTCTTAATTCATTTTGCAAAATCCATGCCACAAAGATGGGAAATGTAACCAAACACTTTAGTATGTACTCACATTCCCACTGTTGCTGCTGAGGACTTGGTACCCTTTCAGTGAGAGAGACTATCTGTTCATTCTCAGCAGGAGCTGACGACACCTGTAGCAGAATAAACATACTATTACAAATACTTGGCAAATGTGCCAGTCAACACAAAAAACGTAGAGCAGGAATGGGCTACGCTGCGGGAAGTAATCACAGAATCAGCTGAGAAAACCATTGGTTTTAAGAAAGACAAGTCTGGTTTGATGATAACAAAGAACTTTTGTCTATCATCAATGCTAAACAAGAAGCTTGTCTATCCCTTCTTCAAGATTCATCTTCAGATGCAAAGAAAGTACACTTTTTCAAACTCAAGCATAAATTTCAGGGACAAATAAGAGAAGGAACAACTGGTGACAGCAGAAAGCTCAGGAACTGAAAAGTATGTCTGATGTCTGAGACCTGCATAACTTCTATGCAGGAATAAAAGAGTTATATGGCTCAATTCACTCCTCCTTGGGGACAGTGAAAGCTACTGAAAATCCTACCACTATTACTGATAGTCGAGAAATCCTAGAACGTTGGAAAGAACATTTTCTCCACTCTTCTCAATTGAAGTTCAAATCCAGCTGAAGACTTTCTCAATGATGTGCCTCTACATCCCCAACAACCATGGATGGTTCTCCCACAAACATGCAAGGAATTCAATGCTGCTCTCAGTAAACTGAAACCTGGCTAGGCTCCTGGCCCAGATAACATTCCTCTGGAAATGATTCAAAGCAGGGGCCTACCTCTACGCTTATCCCCTTAATATGGGAAACCTGCAAAATACCTGGTGACATTAAAAATGCCACTATCGTTACTCTTTTCAAAAAAGGTGATTGTAGTGTTTGTTGTAACTATTGAGATATATCATTGCTATCTATAGCAGGTAAAATTCTTGCTAGAATTTTGCTCAATCGTCTGCAGATTATTTCCGAGAGGATCCTACGCGAGTCACAGTGAGGTTTTCGAACATCCAGAGGCTCAACAGATATGATTTTCTGTGCAAAGCAAATCAACGAAAAATGCAGAAAGCAACAGACTCCTTTACACCTAGTGTTCTACGACATGGAAAAAGCTACATATTATAATTCTCATATTTTGGACTGTATTGAATTGTACAATAAAGTCAAAGAAATATTATTGTTTATTTATTCCACCTATAGGTGGAACTGCAAAGTATGTCTGATGTCTGAGACCTGCCCAACTTCTATGCAGGAATAAAAGAGTTATATGGCTCACCTATAGGTGAATAGGTGGAATAAATAAACATTAATATTTCTTTGACTTTATGGAAAAAGCTTTAGACTCAGTCCTGAGAACAGCTATGAGGACAGTAGTGAAACACTTGTAACCACAAAGACGCACACACGAGATGCTGTCAGTTGTGTACATTGTTTTATTTACAAATTATATACACATTACACACACTTGATCCTTGCACTAATCAACAGCCGTCTTGAACAAAACACTGCTAAGAAGAAGAAGACTGCAACATTCGCATGTCAACCAACTACCAACACAACAAAATCACAACGTAAGTTCACATACTTGACTAACGACTTTCACTAGCAACTCTTGCTAACAACTCTAACTCCAACTCCCAAGACTGCCTCTTCATACACATTGCCTGCCCAGGCTTCTAGAAATGTACAACACAACATGTTCGCTCAGAGTTTCTAGAGTCTCCAACAACCTATTTACAAATGGATGAAATTTTCTATACAACTCTAGTGACAAAATGCGTTGTTCTCGACTGTTACCGTGTGTTGCACAACATTACACTGCATTTATAAATCATACTTAGGCGAACCTGGGGTAATTATCATATAAATATCATATGTAAGAAAATAAAATACAAAATTAAGTAAAAAAATAACAGGGTAATTAGAAAAAACTCTTGCACAAATTGAGTAACACACTATAATGTGTGGGAATGCAGAAATATCATTAGTTATTTTTTGGTATTTATATAATAAAGTTCTAATTACCCCGGGTTCCCCTACAGGTAATACCGTATTTACGCGAATAATCCCTGCATATTTTTAAAAATAATTTGAGGCAAGAAATTGGGGCGCAGGTTTTATTTGCATCAAGGTTGGCAACACGCTCCTGGTTCACATAGTCTTCGATGTTGGGTGTACAGTTATGCTTTGTGTAACTGCAGGTGGAAGAAAACTGGCCCCATATGTATATTTAAATGGAAAACAATTCACACTTTTAATTAAAAATTGCCTTTACATTAAAAAAAAGTTTCTACAGAGTGATTTGAATCAAGTTTTTCTTGGCGTCACGGTAGAAATTAAATGAAATAAGTTTCATTATGATAGATCTGTATTACAATAGAGTTAAACTAATGTATTATTAAGGTCCACCTTTTCAATACAAAATATAAAGAGTTCAAATTACATAAATGATTAGGGACTAGTTTCGACCTAATATTAGGTCATCAGCCTAAAGCGAAATTAAAACATTAATACCAAAGAAATCAAACAATGTAGACACATAAGGTCTCATAAATGTACATACCATGTGAGATTTTGAGAAAAGAATTATAAGAGACATGCAGCACATTGTTAAAAAATAACTCCATGACAGAGATTCATAAAAAGTCCTGTGCGCATTAAAAAGATGTTAAAGATAGGAATCCTTTAGTTCCTGGATAAGGAGATTAGTATATGCTGACTCCTTTAAGATGCTGTTATCCAACTGAAGAACAACTGAGCCAAAGTCACGTTGTTTATTTACTTTTTAATGCTGTACGGCGTACTGGATTTTAATTTAAATAAACGACGTGACTTCGGCTCAGTTGTTCTTCAGTTGGATAACAGCATCTTAAAGGAGCCAGACATACTAATCTCCTTATCCAGCAACTCAAGGATTCCTATCTTTAACATCTTTTTAATGCGCACTGAACTTTTTATGAATCTCTGTCATGGAGTTATTTTTTAACATAGTGCTGCACGTCTCTACATAGTCTTACCATAAATACTGCCCCAAACGTTTAAGTAAATTGACACAAAATGGTTAGAGATATTTTAATATCCTAATAACAAGTGTTACATAGATGCATTATGAACCATAACCACAAATAATTATTCAAAATGGTCACCATTTGCACGCACACAGGCCTTAAGTCTTTGTGGCCACTCATCAATGGCATTATGCAACACATCAACTGGAAATTGCAAGCCATCTCCTGAAGCTTGGACCCAATTTGTAGTCCAAAGGGTTTAAATCTAGACTTGCAGACAGTCAATCTGAAGTGGAAATGAAATCGGGAACATTGCCTCCAACCACTGCTGGGTTGCCCGTGCCTTGTGCGCTGGGGCCGAGTCCTGCTGGAAGATCCAGTTCCGTCCATGGAAGAGGGTGTTGTTGAGATTCTTGACCAGTCCCTCAAGCACTGTCTCCTGGTACACTTTAGCTGAAGTTTTGACTCCCTTTTCACAGAAATGGAGCTCCGTTGTGCCCTCGAAGCTCACACCCCACCACTGATGAGGGATGATGACCCCTCTGGATCCTTTGAGACTTTTCACCAGCTTCTCTAGAGGAATGGGCATATACCCTGTCGTTTTGGGCATTGAAAGTCTCCTCAACACTGAAAATCTTTTCATCCGTAAACAGGATTCGACGATGACCATTAGCCGCGCAACGCTTAAGTAAGCGCTTTGATTTTAGGAGCCTCTGGCGCTTCAGTTCATTTGTCATTTGTCAGGAGATGTCCTTTGCATCGTTTGTAAGCATGGAGTCCCAGGTCAATGCTTAACGTGCGAGACAGACATTTTTGATATCTGTAACTCACGAGCCATCACCGACTGTCTCCTTACCAGATTTCATTGCACACGAGCCGCCACTGCTCTGATGAGTTCTGGTGTTCGTACTGTGCGTGGTCTTCCTTCCCGCGGGCGATCTCTCACAGTTCCAACCTCAACAAATCGATTTATAGTGCGGTAAACAAATTTCTTACTAATTTTCAGCTTCTGGAGGGTTTTGAAAATCTCCCCTAGTGATTGCCCTACCTTGTGTAACGCTATCACAGCCACATGATTCTCATACTCCTCCCCATTCCATCTTGAAAACTTCAAACTGACAACTGTACACTTCTGCAGCTCAACCAACAATGACTCACGTCTCACGATACTGGTTTTGTAGCCGCTCCCTCGTTCGGGCGGAAGTACAGCCACCCACAGAAGTTGGGACAGTATTTATGGTAAGACTGGATATAATTCTTTTCTCAAAATCTCACATGGTATGTACATTTATGAGACCTTATGCGTCTTTACATTGTTTGATTTCTTCGGTATTTGTGTTTTAATTTCGCTTTAGGCTGATGATGACCTAATATTAGGTCGAAACTAGTCCCTAATCATTTATGTAATTTAAACTCTCTATATTTTGTATTGAAAAGGTGGACCTTAATAATACATTAGTTTAACTCTATTGTAGTCACGGCAGAACTCGTCTTCCGGAATGTGCAGGGGTAGCTCTCCGCACTTTCACTTGCTTCGGTGTGTGTACAGTTTGTTTCATAGTCGCTAAGTTTGAATGAAACCGTAATTCGTTAGTATTCAGCGTTTTAAGGAATGCCACAATATCATGTAGCAGACTGGGTGTAGAGGAACAGAATCCGTGAACGCTGGCGATGCCGACAGTTGGCGAAAAATTGTGGCTAATAATTATAATCAATTCACACGCACCGTACAATATTCTCAATGCTGATGAAACTACATCTTTCTTTTAATACAGAGATCAAACGGGCTTATGGTTTTAAAGGAGATGGGGGTACCGTACTGTGTTGCTATGCAGACGGAAGCGGCTCGTCATAGGAAAGTTCGTTAAGCCACGATGTTTCCGTACAAGGCATTTAAAAATGCAAACAGTACAGTAATCCAAAATATAAGGCACTTGCCCAGGGGAGCCTGCATAATTTGTTCTTGAATTGATATTCTTTTTTGTTTTATGAGGTTATGTTTGCCAGTGATTATTCCAAGTGCTTTATTTGAATAATGTAAATGCACCTTGTTGGATACATTCAGGATATAGGTTTTTCCATGGCATTTGAAAGAATTATGAATCAAGGTGACTGCATGCATTAAGGGTCTTAGAATACTTTGTGACACGACAAGGGTGGCATTTCTGAATTAGGAGAGAACTGCCATGGCAGGAAATCGTACAATAGAGTCACTGTCCTGTGTTGCAATGCACACGGAAGTGAGAGATTTCCTACATCCTCCCCTTGTTATAGGAATGTTTGATAAGCCACTGTGTTTTAAGGGCATCGGGTACTTTTGGTGCAAGTGCAAGACATCTAAAATACATACAGTACAGTAATCCAATGAATAAAGCACTTGCACAGGGGAACCAGCACAGATTTTTCGTCTTTGAATAATTTACTTTCTTTTTCTTTCGATGTGTGAGCTTACGTTTGCCAGTGAGTTATCCAAGTGCATTATTTGAATACTGTAAATGTGCCTTGTTGGAAACATTTTGGAAATAGTCTTTCTTTTTTCATGGCGTTTGAAAGGTTTAAACTGTGAATCAATGTTAATTGCATGTAGTAACAGTCCTTAGAATATTTTGTGACACGGCAAGGGTTGGCATTTCTGAATTATGACTTGGCAGTTTATTCGAAATCACGTCATTCAAAGTCACATTTTTTGCATCCCTACGACTTCGAATTAATGAGGTTTTACTGTATCGCAAAACTAACAAATGATTTCACAGGTGTGTCTGTTTTAAGTGTTTACATTGCACGAAAAGAATTATGCACCACTGATCATGTTACTCTCTGAATAAAATGAGATCGTGTGTGAGAAATATTTTAGACTGGAGTGTGATGAATTGGTAAGTAATTTAGGAGAGGATTCTAGTGATGCAATAGACAAAGAATCTTCCGATCTACAGCAAATCGAGCCTATTGCAAATTCAGATTAATGAAGTACCTGTCACGTAAGAAGGCCTACTTACTAATTTTCATGGCAAATATATTTATAGCAGTGATAAAGCATTTTTAATATCTCAAATGTGTTCAAGCAGAGTAGCGATATCAGTCATGTTTGTATTTGCGTAAAGACCACATGGAACTCTAGGAATGATATGAAATGCCTACGTTAAACTTTGGCTGGAAGGAATTTTAGTTCATTTCATATTTTTTTTTTTCAAAATTATCCTTCCTAAAATTAGGATGCGGGGATTATTCGACGGCAGCGATTATTAGCTTAAATGCGGTAATAAATGATATACTATTAATCACATGTTCTTACATAAAATAAACTCATTGATATACATACATACATAAATTCATACAGCAGACGTGTCGCGACATAACCTCACGTTTTGTTACGACCACGATTTATACCAAATAAAGTCCGTACATAACTTCATAAATAATAATAATAATAATAATAATAATAATAATAATAATAATAATAATAATAATAATAATAATAATAATAATAATAATAATCAAGCTTGATATTTATCCGTTATTTACCCATGGGTTAGAGAATTGTTTCCAAGTAAAAATAGTCTATTACACTTGCATCATAGTTTGGCTGTCCACAGCATTTTGTAGATCTGGTCAAGGCTCTTGATGATAAAATATCTGGGCGAATCATTTCATCAAAATATTATCTGTGATCCATTTCCAATCACTCATGGATTGAAACAGGGAAGTGTGCTTGCTCCAATACTCTTTGCTCTTTATCTAGCTGCCATGATATATGGAACATCTACAGACAAAAAAAAAAAGATGTAAAGGTCAGATATTGCTTTGATGGGGGACTGTTCAATCTGGCTAGACTTCGCTCCCAAAAGCTTACCTAACAAGGAAACCTCACAAATGCGAGGTCACAGGTGCGATATCTAGTAAGGGGCATTTGAAAGTGCTGTAGTAACAATTGAGGCAGGGAACAATATTAGCTGCTAATGACGCACTATGCGCATAAGAGGGCAATAGCAAATGAGTGTTCGGAAGGTGCAGCAGAGATCAACCTTCTATGGAATATATGTTTAACTTCACAAAATGGATTTCATCAACATTCTCAAAATGTTCAAAACAAACCTTCAACTTGCACCATGAGCACTGACTGAAAAACGACCCACCTCAGTGATCACAAAAGTTAGTGCCAAGCAGATCAAAGGTGAACGCCTTGGGAGTTATAAATCATTCAGGACAATCAGCTACGTATCCACTCTTACAGAATGCATAGATAATCACAATGATATAACGTGGTGACGAGAACTGATGAAAAGTGATGGCATGCAACCGAATGTGAACCAGTTTATCGTGCAGTTTATTGTAAAACTGGCCATCCTCTATAGCGTAGCTGCAGATGGTGCGTTAGTATGTTTTGTAGACACAAAGAAAACAGACATCGAGAGTTTGAAATTGTCTCATGGTTCCAGGTGGTATGAATAGCAATGTCACACACGTTCCAGGAGGGATGTTTTTTTTTCTAACACATGATTTTTTATAGACATATCAGGAGTCAAGCAACAGCAAGTTATTTTCACAAGCAATGGACCAAAAGCAGTGTTCATACCATAGCTGTAGTTCTGGTAAGCCCAATTTACCACTCTTGCTTGCTATGACATAACCATTCCCTACTGCCCTTGCTAGGTCCCAGACATGCAACAGAATCGATGGAGGTAGACAACCTCCAACTTCTCACAGCACAGTACGTAACTTCCCAGCCAATTTGCCAACCAGACTAACAGCAGGCTTAATTGTATATGAATGCGTTATGCCATTAATGTTCGTTGCTCATGCTACAACTCTCTGGGTACCTCTAACTGCCAGGGTGTATTTCGTATACATTTCCTTGTCAAATCCCGATTGGTCAGTATTGAAAACAAATTCCGCGCTGAACGATGGGATAACGTCGTTTATCTACTCCACAAATGCACGAGGTGATTCTGCAGTTTGCTGTGGATTGCCAAGTTGCTGCTTTGATTGGAATCTCTCCGTTTTGTGTCGTCCAATGCTGTAGCTCCGTTTGAAGTTGTACAACCATCCACTACACCCCTTGAAGTCGCTGTAACGTATGTCCTGTGCAATTTGATACCCATGACATACAGTAGAAGGTCACCATCATGCACATCATGTAACTTATCTTGAGTATCCTTGAATCTTGCAAACAACAATCTTTTTAATAGGTTCAACTTGTCCTCCCTTGAAGTACCATAGTTTTTTTTCTATACCACACGGTCATATCTCTGTGAACCTATTCAAAATCTGTTAGTAATTGTTTTTACTATGTTACTATGTTATGTACTATGTACATAATTATGTCTGGTATCCACTTGCTGGACAACAATTGTTCTTTAATACGCTTCACTCGGAGCCGGAAGTTGTGGCTCCGACATGGACAATGAACTACATGTCTGGACATTATTTCTATATCATTTCCCCCCGTATCATCGTCAATGCAATCTGCATGTGCAGTGTCCACATAGTTTAGAGTATACGACACTACACATTCCATTGGCTCATCTTGCAAAAACGTTAATATGTCATCTGCCACTTCCGGTCGTGTTCACAGTAACAAAGAAACACACTTTTTAATTTTTTCTCTGTGCGTGTGTGTGTGCGCGCATGCGTGCATGTGTGTGTGTACAACATGGGAAAATGGCTGAAGAAAATTTAATGAAAATCGGTATGTAAAGTTGGGGAATAAGGCACTAGGGTATAAATTATATTCGCAATGAGTGAAATGGTACTTTAGGGGAAGGCCTAAAATTTAATTCTCAAATATCATATCGGTACATACTACATAAGTAAAGTATATAGAATTAAATTTCTGATAATTTATGTCTTGCTGCTAAGTCCAAGTCAACCCCAAACCTGAAGAAAATAGGTGAGTAAAATTTAATGAAAATCATTATGTAAAGTCAGGGAATAAGACACTACAGTCTAGGCTACAGATAATTTTATTCACGCTAAATGAAATGGACAGCGAGTGTCAGGTATTTGGGGATATAATGAAAGAATACTGCTCATAAAATTAAAGACAGAACCTAGAGATACAGCTCTAATCCAGGTGTACATGCCCACCTCTACATATGCAGATGACGAAGTGGAGGAAGTGTACAAACAACTGGAAGAATTGTTGCTAAAGGTCCAGGATGAAGAAAATCTCATCATCCTCGGAGATATGAATGCAGTTGTTGGAGAAGGCAGAGAAGATGATACGGTGGGCAATTATGGTCTTGGTTTCAGAAACAAAAGGGGAGAAAAGTTCATAGAATTTTGTCGAAACCACTCCCTTGTAATTACAACTCTCTTAGAACAGCCAAAAAGATGAAGATACACATGGACAATGCCTGGAAATGGTAGTAGATATCAAATAGATTATATAATAATTAGAGAACGATATCGAAATCAAGTAAAAGCTATCCTGGGGCTGATATTGACTCTGATCATAACCCCGTGGTAATGACAGGCCAACTGAAACTTAAGAAGAATAGAAAGACGAACCCCCCCCAAATGGAATTTCAGTAAATTAAAGAAAGATGGCAAGGATATCAAAAAGTTCAAAGAAGCTAATAACAAAATTAGTACTGAAGTACTGAATGTTAAGGAAAGATTATGCAACCAGGTGTAGGCCTACTTCTACACTTTTATCTTACCGTCAGCGTGTCTGGAGCACTTACCACTACACACTGACGTTTTAAATTTGCTGAGTGCCAATCAACAACTAACTTAGTTATGCTGGCCACTTCACTGATTACAGTCCAGGTTACCTATGAGTTTGCTTAATTAATTACATCATAAAATACTTTCCTTAAACAGCTTTCTTACTGAACATAAAATCTTATTCAAGTTAACTTCACTTTTCCAATGGTTCGCTATCCACACTAGTTCATTTTGCTTGCATATTTCTTGTTGTTTCACACTTCGAAACAATGCCCTCAACTTCTCTGTCTCTGTACAAGAACATAGTAAGTGCAAATCATCAGTCTTTTCCTCACACAGGATACATTGTGAGCTCTCTTTACTCCTAATCCATCCCTTATTTCTATACAATCCCATCAGCCACCATAAAATCCATCCTTTCAATCTTCCTTTCCAAATCTTATGTTTAACTTAGAGATTGGGAAGACCTTATTAAATAGACTGAGCGAAGGCCTTTCCCTAAATTCTCCTAAGCATTTTTGCATTTGTATATCCTTCATTCTCGTTATCATAGCCCTCTGAGTTCTGCTATCCTTTCCCTTCCATATCTCCCGCCAAATATATCCCAAACCCAAATTCTCAACATAGGTTTTAATTTTTGCTAGCCAACAATCGTCATACATCCCTCTCAATTCTTGTTTGAATGTTTCCTGCAGCAAAATACCGCCTTCTGTCTTTATAAGTCTCATCAAATAATTCAATACTCTTAACGCAATCCACCTCTATATACTCTTCGCATATTATTAATGCCCACACATTACTGTACACTGCGCTAATCTCATAACTGTCTTACTAAATTTGTGTATTATTTGGTTCAAACTAACACTTTTCTTTTCTAGTCCCAATAATTAAATCCCATATAGAGCTCTACTTAGGACTAATGTCTTTAACACTACTCTCAGTACTTTATAGCTTATCCCCGGGTATTTAGCAACTAGAACTTTTATTGCTGCGACAGCTGCAATCCCTCTCAGTTTACTCCTCTTGATGTGATCATCCCACACTCCTCTGCTATTTAGCAGCATTCCTAGGTATTCTAATCTCTCTTCTTGCTCAATGTTTTCCCCCTGAATCATCCATTTCCTTCCTTTTTTTGTCCTACTCTTCTTTGATTAGTTACAATTTTTAATGACCACTTCTTTTCATATTCCACTAATTTATCCATACTTCTCTGCAATCCCCCCCCCCCCCTGTTAGAGCCATTAACAATATATCGTCTGCGAATATAAAGCCTGGAATCTCTATATTGTTCACTGCCGAAACAGCCCAATTTGCTCCTCCATGACCATCCAGTATATCATTTATAAATAATAAGAATAATATAGGCGATAATTTGCATCCTTGTTTTAGACTCAGCTTGCACTCTATCGACTTCCTAATTAAATTATCCTCTAGTTTGACGCTACTATCTACTTTCTGGTACAACACCTCAATTGCTCGGATCATCTTCCTAGAAACTCCCAACCTCCCTAATTTTTCTGTTAACGCTCTTCTACTCACAGTATCAAAAGCTTTCTCAAAGTCGATCGCTGCGAGAAATATGCTACCTCTTTTCCGAACCATGTATTTTTCTGTTATCTTGACAATCATGATATCTATTGTTTGCCTCCCTTTCCTGAATCCTCCTTGGAATTTAGATATTATATCAGTCTCTTCAGACCAATCCCTTAATCTATTTGCCAAGACTCCTGTGTAAATTTCACTCAATGAGTCTAAGAGAGTTATTCCTCAGTAGTTGTTAGGGAGGTTTTTATTCCCTTTCTTTTTATATATTGGGCAAATAATCCCATATTTCTTTTGGTACCTTGCCCCCATTAAAAATACTGTTAAATAATTTTACAATTCCCTCACCTATATGACTGTATTTACTTCTTTCCAAAATACACTGCTGATACCATCCCCCCCACTAATCTCCTCTTAAATTTACCTATCACCCCCTGAACTATTTCTAGTGTAAATTCCTTATCTAGTTCATGTATACTTACATCCATATTACTCCATACGACCTGTTTCTTACCCTATACCCCCATTCGTCTCTTCCTCCTAATAGCTTGCTAAAATATGTCACCCACCGATCATAATCTATATTCATTTTCTTATATCCCTTCCCTCCTTTATTAATTATATTTATTCTGTCCCATATTCTTTCAGTCTGATTTGCCCTACATTCCCTATTTATTAGCTCTGATTGCTCCTTCATCCACTGCTTCTTCTTCTTCTCCACAATTTTTTGTTTGTACTCTTTCCTCAATCTGCAAAAGACTTCTCGTTTTTTGCTCCCTTCTTTAACTCTATATTTTTTTAATGCTCTCATCACTGCTTTTCTGAGAGCCTCACATTCCTTGTTATACCACCCTTCATCTTCCATCTTTTTCCTTCTACTACCTTGGGCTGCCCGTGCCACTCTCCTATGGGTTATTCTATTAACTCTAACGCTCTATCTATGTTATATTTTCCTCCAGAACCCTTTCCCATCCACTTCTAATTAATTGTATCTCATTATCCATAAGGGCATCTAGTTCCTCTTTTGTGTTCTCTGTCCATATATAGTATAGCCACTACTCATCTTTAATGACTTTTTTCTGCCTCCCTCCTTAAATTCCTCTCTCCTTCTCACTAATCTAACCCATACCGGAGCGTGATGCGATTCAATCTAGTCATCCACCCCTATACTTTCGATGTTCTCTAACTTGTCTTCCGAATTCATTACTATGTCAATAACACTCCCCCCATGTTCAGTAATATAAATCATTTTGCCTTCCCTGTCCCCCTCCCAGTAACCATTTAAAATAAAAAAATTCCCAACTTCACAAATTCCAGTTTTCCACCATAGTTATTAATTACCGCATCACTACTTCTTCTTCCTACCCCTATTGTTAACTCGTCTTCCTTGCTAAACCTTGGACTTCGCTCGCCTATTCTGGCGTTCCAATCCCCAAGTAATAATACTCCGTCCTCCTCATACCTCCCTCTAACGATACTGGTTTCTACTAGTAGTTCCTCAAAGAACTTATTTGCATATGGAGATCCTCTGGGGTGACAGCAGGCAAAAGCCAAGCAAATATGGCTTTCTCTTCCTACCTCCCTGCCCATGCTAAATCTTATCCTCGTAACTCCTTCAATGTCGCTCTCAATATCTTCTTTAACTAGCACAACTATTCCTCCGGGCGAACGGCCCTTTTATTCAATTTTTTCCTGACTTGTGCCTTACCAATAAACCTTCAATATTAACAAAACCTATCTTCCAGTCTAGTTACTGTGACAAGAATTAAAGCTACCCTCATTTATTGGACATATGTATTTGTGTGTGAGGGAGTTTATCTACCATAATCGCCCATTGTTTGAATTGCCGTTAATTTATGTGATTGAACTATGCCTATTTAAATGTGTAATCTGCTATTGTTGAGTTGATAGCTTCAATTTTTCTGATTCGCTCAATAAGCTAAATGAAGTGCGCGCACAAGCGCTCTACTCCTTCGAACTGAGCGATGTGTTTCTTGCTGGCCGCAAGCTAGTCTGTTCGTGACTCAGCACCATGATGGACGCATTTGGTAAAGCTGTTCTGTGCAAGACGTGATGGAGAGTTGGTGGAATGGAGTCTGATACTCCAGGCTAATAGCCATGTGAACTAGGGCGTTTGCCTTAGTTGTAGTGTAACTATGGTTTAATGTATTTCCTATTTACCATTCTTTAGTATTAGTGTGACCGGAATATCCGAGTGAGAGTACTTCATTGCAAAATAACCTAACAACGTAAGCTATCGGATTATATTAAATTGGACACCCAAAGATGCAAGTACAAGTATCTTCTTAATTGTTTCAAAGCTGTTCTACTGCCAGATTATTTGGAGAAGAAGAATGTGAGTAATACGCTATCATTGACATTAATAATGTGGGAAATTTCAGCAACGCTATCAGAATTGTTTCAAGTCAACTTGCAACCGTAATTGAAATTACACCTATCTTTAATGGACATGTGTGCCACAGTTTTTAATTAAATTAAACTGGGATTTCTTCTGCATCGGACATTTTTATGATATAATGTGAATGCTTAAGCTATTAAAATATAACAAGATTTTTTTAAAATTCTATATCCAAATTATATTTAATTATGTAGTAATTCTGGAACTCTGTATATGCGTGGATGAGGGGCAAAATATTCCATTCATTTCATTTAATCGAGATTATCATTATGATACCTTTTTCTGTTTTTTAATGTTATTGTAATTTTTATTATTATTAATTTTGGTTGGTGTACTTCCTTCTACTTTTCCCAGTTCATATTTGTGGTATCTATTGCACTGCTATCAATGTACTAGATGATGCTGTGTGCTAGTATAATTTTCGTAATGGGATCACTCTAACTCCTTAATGGGATGGTTTGTTCCCTCTCTTGTTCACACATTACCGTTTTTCAGGGCCTCCTATAATTTAAATTTAATAACCAGCATTTTAATCCTCTATTAATATTTTGTTGGAGGAAATGACAAATTCAAAATACTATACATTATTATTCTAATATTGTGGTTGTAGGGAACTGAAATTTGTTTGTTAATAAACTTAACCATGATAGGTTAATATTGTGTTTGGTCCGTATTGACTGGTCTGAATGTACAATATAACTATTTATAATAGTTTATTTAAATCCGCCTTGATCAATACACTCATTACATGAAAGAAACATTATTTATTAAACCATACATGTTTCGGGAAATCTCAACCATTCCCTTCATCAGTGGTTAGATCAAAGAATAACATAATATGACACAATCTTTTGTTTTACAATTTGAAGGAGTATTGTGTCCCAATACATCATGTCAAAGAGTAAAGAGAACTTATGAAATATTATAAAAATGATCAATACATACAATTTTGGTTGAACTGAATGAGAAACACTATACAAATTTATGATCTTCAAGTTTTTCTTCTTTTCTTTTTCATTTAAGGAACAAAAAGAAAAAGAAAAGAAGAAAAACTTGAAGATCATAAATTTGTATAGTGTTTCTCATTCAGTTCAACCAAAATTGTATGTATTGATCATTTTTATAATATTTCATAAGTTCTCTTTACTCTTTGACATGATGTATTGGGACACAATACTCCTTCAAATTGTAAAACAAAAGATTGTGTCATATTATGTTATTCTTTGATCTAACCACTGATGAAGGGAATGGTTGAGATTTTCCGAAACATGTATGGTTTAATAAATAATGTTTCTTTCATTTAATGAGTGTATTGATCAAGGCGGATTTAAATAAACTATTATAAATAGTTATATTGTACATTGAAATTTGTTTCTCGGATTCCTTAAAGATACTTACGTTTACGCTCCTCAGACTATTCACGTCCATGTTTTCATTTTTCCTTCATTATTTCGTGTCATTTATCTCCCTGTATGCTAATTTTGTGTGGGCCTTGCCCGTTTTTTTTATGATGGCTGTTGGCTTGGTTTGGGAAGCTGTTGGCTTCATCCTGTGTACCATTGTTCAGTTAACTGGGAATTTTAATATTGTCTCCCTTCGTAATTTGTAATTCATTTGGGAAATATTTTCATTTGGTTTCCTGCTATTCTCTTGTCTGTTCATTTAATTATGTATGCGTGGAATATTTGGTTGGCTATCGTTGCTTTTAAAATTGAGCGTGTTACTGTGTTTCTGGGATGATTGAAATGTTTATGTAGAGGGACTGGAAACAAATTTCAGTTTAGTGAGATTAATTGTAGTATGCCTACTTACAAAAAAAAAACCTGGCCAGTGGTGTAATTAATATTTAACGTACGGATCCGTTTCAACATTTGTCATTTATTGATTCTGATGCGAACTGCAGACTCCGCTTATTTCTCGGTACTGTAAGAGTTACTTTAGTTTGTAATCCAAGTGTGTTTTCACAATTTTAATTATTTTAAAGACAGACATTTGTCTCCTTTTTGAAAATTTAATAAGAACTTTTTCTTTGGGTATAAGTTCTTCATTTTATTACATTGTAAGAATTATTTTACATTGTTATCTGAGTGTGCACTCATAATTTTAATTATTTTAAAAATATGTATTTAATGCATAATTTAAAGAATTAATTTCAACATTAATTTATTTGTTCTTGATTTTGTTTATTTTTCAATATATTGTAGAGAGTTATAAATCTTATTCATCAATTTTTTTCTTTTTTTCTGATTTTTAAGTAAAGTTTGATTTACCAAATTTTAATTTCGCTTTCATTTAGTAGTTAGCGATATTGACCTGGCAACCCCTCAAGTAGTAAGTTAAGATCCTGCCCTCTTACCCTTTATGTTCTGGCCCTCCACGTCGGAAAATTTAATGCTGCTCCCCCCAATGGTAAGTATTTTGTGTCTTGTGCTCATTTTGTCATTTCATATGTGTTTATTGTTGTGTATATACTTGGGCGTTGCAATTACAACTTTTTTCCCTTGCTTCCCAATTGCCATGTTTTTTTTTTTTTTTTTTGCTTCTCGTCAATATCTCCCTCTCTCCGTCTGCTTCCATTCCATCATACTTTGATGTTTTATTATCATCTTTCCTTTCCTTATCATCTAAGCCTTTCCCCCCTCGCCCCCACTGGGCCTTCAGCCTCCTGCTTCTTCTCTTCAACATAGAATCTCTCCCTTTCTTTTCCTCCCTCAGATCAACATCACTGTATCCGTTTTTTTCTTTAAGAACATTATCTGACAGCACTACCTGAACCTGCGGACTTAATTTTTCACTCTCACTACACTGGACTGCAATGATTTCTTGACTTGGCACTTCAAACAACGTTACCACGTCTCCTCCCTCCTCTTGGGCGTTCTCCTGCCTGTCTTTTAGTCGCTTCATTGGTTCCTCTTCCTGTCTGAGCTCTTCCTCCATGCCTTTTAATTTTGCCACAGACCAAACTCGCCACCAGACACCATTAGATACCATAACATTTGATCCTTAATAAATGCTCTAAGACCCTGGTGCCTAGCTCGACCTAGATGCTTCTTCAGGATTTTCATGTTTTCGATCCCTTCTCTTCCCAAGTCTCTCTTGACCCAGACCCTTTCACCTTGCAAGTTCCTTGGATTTCTTAACACTACGTCCGCCATCATGGTTGATACCAACTTCACTTTAATTGGTCTCTGACCTTTCACTTTACCTACTCTTTCAACATAATCAATGTCAACTTCACTGAAATTGATTTTCATTTTATTTTGGACAATGTCCACCACTTTATATAAAAGGTTCACCTTTTTATGCACTCCTTTCTTCCTGCAACCCATAAATATATATACATTTCTTCATCCTTTCTTGGTTAACGTTATTTATCTCCTTAAAAAACACCTCATTTTCCAGATTTTTTTACCTGCTCCCTTAGCACTCCAATTGTGATCTCATTACTTTATACTTTTTTTACTGTGACTCCCCATTACTCCTGCAACCATACCTTCATATTTTCAAATCCCTTAGCTTGTTCCTTTTGCATTCCCTTTACTAGTTTGTCTCCAGCATTTACTTTAACAGTATCCCCCATCAGCTCCTTAATCTTTTCCCAGTCCTCCCAGCTCATGTTTGGGCCCAGGTTCATTTCCACACCTCCTACAATTAGTAGCATGGTTATCACTGCCGCTACCAGTAGTGCCTTGTCCATCTTCCCCTGCACGTCCTGCCTTTGCTGCCAGCTCCCAATTGCCGCCCGGTATCGCTCATTGCCTACCATGTTTCTCCACACTCACCATTCAACACGACCACTCTGGTTGCTTGCTCAAGTTGAACTGCTGAAGTACTGCTCACGAAAAATCAAAAAAAAATCAAGAAACAAATAACTAATACAGCAGACGACTGTTTTGGAAAAGAGAGGAAAATTTATAAGCCACGGGTTATACCCCACACTTTGGAACTAATGAACGCAAGCCAGGTAGCCAGAAGGAAAGGAAATCATGAAGAATACAAGAAAATAGGAAATAAAATCCATCGAGAAACTAAAAAAGCAAAGGAAGAGTGGATCGAAGCACAATGTAAAGAGATAGATGTAAATATTACCAACAGTAATAACGTAAAAGCTTTTTCAGAAGTCCGGAGGCAGTTCCAAAGAAAGATAAAGCCCTTGAGTACAATAAAAGAAAGCAATGGAGATGTGATAATAGAGCAGGATAAGATAGCTATAATATGAAAAGAATATGTAGAAGGCATGTATGAAGGACAAATAGGCGACGATGTAATAGAAAATGAAAGTGAGATAGACATTTTTTTTTTTTTGCTAGGGGCTTTACGTCGCACCGACACAGATAGGTCTTATGGCGACGATGGGATAGGAAAGGCCTAGGAGTTGGAAGGAAGCGGCCGTGGCCTTAATTAAGGTACAGCCCCAGCATTTGCCTGGTGTGAAAATGGGAAACCACGGAAAACCATCTTCAGGGCTGCCGATAGTGGGATTCGAACCTACTATCTCCCGGATGCAAGCTCACAGCCGAGCGCCTCTACGCGCACGGCCAACTCGCCCGGTAGTGAGATAGACAATCTGGGACCATATATACTTAGAGAGGAATTTGATAAAGCTTTGAATGAGCTAAAACAAGGAAAGCTCCAGGAATAGACTCAATTCCAGGTGAAATACTACAAGCTCTAAAGGATAAGGCTGAAACTTCTTTATATCAACTATAAATGATATTTATACTAGCGGAGAAATACCGGAAGATTTTGAGAAAACTGCATTGATAACTATCCCAAAAAGTAATCCTGCAAAGAGATGTCAAGATTATAGAACGTTAAGCCTGATAACACATGCCTCCGAAATTATTACAAGAATTGTTTACCATCGCATGGAGAAAAGAATAGAAGAAAATCTCTCAGAGGATCAATTCGGGTTTAGAAGAAACAGAGGAACAAGAGAAGCAATTCTGAGCCTTAGAACAATTATTGAACAAGCCTTAAGAATCAATAAGAACATCCTAATTGCTTTCATTGAT
Source organism: Anabrus simplex (assembly GCF_040414725.1). Taxonomy (NCBI): domain Eukaryota; kingdom Metazoa; phylum Arthropoda; class Insecta; order Orthoptera; family Tettigoniidae; genus Anabrus; species Anabrus simplex. The sequence continues at coordinate 101,604,227 of NC_090267.1, read as the reverse complement.
ATAGAGAAAGCATTTGTTAATGTTAACTGGAATATTATTTTTAAAGCCCTCGTCTGAAAGTGGACTACAAAGATCGGAAAATCATCTATCAGCTGTACAAGAACCAGACAGAGCTTATAGGAAAGGAGCAATTCAACACAAAAATAAGAAAAGGAGTAAGGCAAAGATGTGGTCTGTCACCTCTATTATTCAATGTGTATTTAGAAGAAGCAATGAAAGAGTTTTCAGCCACCTCCACCCATAGAATAAAAATAAATGGCCAACTATACCAAACAATACATTTCGCAGATTATATTGCCCTCATAGCTGAAACTGAAAGAGATAGAGACCTCACCTAAGAAATTGAATGATCTAATACTAAAATGTAACATGAATGTTAACAAAACAAAAACCAAGATAATGAAATGTACTCCGGATGGTAAACAGGATCTTAATGTTTGGTTGGAAGGATAAAAATTGACTCAAGTAAATCAGTTCAGTTATTTGGGAAGCATCACTGCATCTGATGGGAGGTGTGAAAAGGTCATTCATTCTCTTAATAGCCCAGGCTAAAGAAGCCTTCAATAAAAAAAAATCCTGTTGACCTGCAAGGCAATATCCCTACCAGTGAAAAAGCATTTCATTAAGAGCTTCATATGGAGCATTACGACCTACGGCTCTGAAACCTGGACTCTATTACAGGCTGATAAGAAAAGAATAGATGCATTCGAAATGTGATGCCAGCGTCAAATGTTACGAATACCCTGGACTCCCAGGCTAAAAAATGAAGTTCTCAAGAGAGCTGAAGAAACCATCACGAAATGAAGATATAGTTGGATAGGTAATTTACTCCAGCATTTATTATGGTGCACCACACTGCTTGAAGGGAAACTGTATCATTCTGCAATGCGATTTTATTTTATGTAAATAATTATCACACGAGAACACGTTCACTTCCTTGTATAAATTACTTTATTTACACTGTACGACACAACACACAATTATACACAGTAGCAATTGCCACTACAACACTTAATAGCAGAGTACCCTGAAGTTGATTCTGACAAGTACAGATATCAACAACACTGGCTCGCGCACTATAACATCCACTCTCTTGAACTCACCGACCCCACCTCAGAGCCGAACAGCACTCGCAGTCCATAACTTGCCTTCCGAGTCCAACCTGACTCCGAGTCGAACACTTGACTGAGTCCTAAGAACCAAAAACTGACTTCACTGACTGACAGCTCGATATATATACTATTCGATCAACCATCTAGAATAATCGAATTCCGAAAGAGTTCTTATAACACTCGAATGGAACACACTCGAAACATCGATCGACCAGCCAGTCGAATGGGTACTCAAACTTTCGTTTTCTGTTTACCAATACACATGGAAATATCTACAACATTCCTAATGTCTCTACATGTATCTGGATAATAAAACCTTACAGTGAATTTCCACCACCCTTCATATATACCAAATTATAATACAATACGTCTAACATACGAACATTATGGAATTTTCTACCGCTTTCGACTATATAAATTGTGAGGTTAAACTTATACACAATACGTATTTGAGGTTATAAAAAGTTTATAATACATATTTACAGGGGAACCATGTACTGGTCATGTTTAACATTTATATGGAGTTCATGCCATTTAACATGGTTAATTGTAACCTATCATTTTTTTAAACATTAATATTTTTTATCTTCCCTCAAGATTGTTATTCTGTATTATTCTGTGTCTTATGGCAAATCTAGGGTGTCCTGGATCAGACTAAATAAATAAATAAAATAAATAGCATTAAGTAAACTATAATTAAAATATATTAAACATAGCTGTACCGGGCGGTACACCCCTACGCCGCAGTTTTAAATCTTGCGCCAATAAACCCTCCTCTACAGGAGAAACTCTGAACTTTAAAAACTGGATCAACTCATAAGTTTCTCAGAAGATGTCACTACCGTAAATTTTGTGATTACGAAGTTGTCAATACTGTGTGGATTTCAACTTGTTTTGTTTTCCATTGATCAAAAAGTGTGGACATTCTCTTACAGATGTCTCTACTAAAAAACTATGATCATGCACCCTGGTGCGAAGTGAAGGAACTTTTCTTGAAGATATTTTGTACTCGTAAGTTTTCTTATTGCTAAATTTCGTTCTTTCATTTGTGGGTTGACAATATTAATCTTTTCTTTCCGCCAGTTTTGAAGTCAGCCAATCAATTATTTCTGTAATTAATTTTTGACCAATCGTGTCTTTCTTCTTCGATTTTGATGTGTAAAGTTTAGCTAGCCAATAAAAGCCTGTGGGTGTGGGTGTTTTATTCATGAAAGGTCTCAAATTTTCCTCGAGGGTATAAAAACTGCTGATTTCCTTGTCTCTCGGCCACAGCATCAACATCTAACTTAGTGCATGGACGTATAGCGGGAGGCGGGAAGCGCCTCTTTCTTCAGGCTGCAGCTCTTCAATAAGGTAATGGACGCTTAACATCTTTCTTTCTTGCTAGCCCAGCAGTTTAACCCGCGGGGAAGGTCTGAAACCTTTACTATGTAACCTATCTCTTAAACATGTTAAATTCTGTAAAAACTTCATATATCTTTAACGGTAAATCGGGGATAGAGAGTGCTTTACCCTCTCGAGCTCCCCTTCATTTTGGATTTGAGGTGACTACGTTTTTGTAACCGTTTTTCTACTCTTCCTTCATGTGTTAAGTTTATTCTGTATACGAGTCACCTCCATAGCTTGGGAATAGCCCCTGTTTCATCGGCCTAGTGCCTTTTAGGTTTTAAAATGTGTATTAGGAGTGCAAGTACTCGCCTCCATTCATTTTGTATTTTGGGCCATTAACTTAACCTATTATTTTTCTACTAAGGCCCAGTAGGTTGGGTACAAGATACCCCTGTTTCTTTGTAAGTGTGCCTTGAGAGCAGTTAATGGTAAAGTCCGTTGTGGCCTTTGATAGGCTCAGAACATTGAGAGCGGGTCAGCTCTTTTATTTGTGGTAAACGTGAATCAGAGAGGCTTGATATTCAAAGGTTCGAGCAAGTGCTCCATGTTATTAGGGGTTTTCTGCCCTTTGGTAAATATGTGGTTGTGAGCTGAATGCTCAGAAATTGTAAAAAGTGGGGCTTGAAGCCCAGATTGTTAATTTGTCCCTAAATCTTGGCTTTCCTGGTCTTGTACCTGACTTGACTTCTTGTTATTTGTTAAAGTTTCAAATTCTATGTGAAAATTGTTAAGTTTTGCTATTTTCGAAAATATAAGCTTTAATGAAATTTATTCATTTCTCGGCTTTGTGGATAGACCCATTCCAACCCGCACCTTCTTTCACCTCTGCTGTTCCACGGGTATCCCCGTAACAAGTGGTAGCAGAGCGTGGTTGAATGGGTCTCATTTAAGCCCCTTTTGACAGCTAAACATTGAATTTAATTTGAACTCTAACAATTTTCTCAGTTGCTGGAATTTTCTTTTCCAAATTTCTAATTTGTCAAGTTTTTGCCATCATGTCCGGCCCTCGCGAAGTCCTCCATCCCGGCTATTTCCGCAAGGAGGAATTGATTTATGAATTAACCATTAGAAATGTTCAATCTGGAGGCACGGTTGCAGCCGATACCACCAAACTTAAGGATTCCCTTGATTTGCCGATTAGTATCCCAACCTTGGGAGAGACATATCGATGAGGCTCTCTCCACGATCACTGATAACACTACTGAGCTAGCATCCGTAGTTAGTTTTTTTGAAGTAGGTGATCCATCTCCAAATGAACTTCAGAGAGTACAGGCTAGACTGTACCATTTTTATAATAGGGTGAGCGATCTATTGAATCTCAAGTTAAACGACGTTCAGGGTAAGGAGGCTAGTGCCCTTGTTGAACATCTTTCTAAAATGTCCAGTAAGATCAGTCAATTGTTATCTGGATCTGCAACTCCCAAATCCGACCAGCCCACTGTTGTAAACATAGCTAATGAGAAGGATTCTTCCAAGGGGGAAGAAAGTAGGAAATCCGTAGGAGTCCAACATATCTCTGCCCCATTAGAAACCGAGTCAGGTCGTCTTACATCCATTCCTCCATTTGTTTTGAATAACGCACACTCTGAAACAGCTTCTCCGCCCCCTAGGCCGTTACCTACTATGTCACCTGGGTTCAGTAGTTTGTTTCATCCTCTAGCGATGCTGCTTAGGGGTATTTCGAAGATTTCCGTTAACTCTACTAGTGATGTAATTTCATTCCTAAGATTTTTGGTCAAGTTTCAGGGTCACGCTCTGGTGTTTTCTCTTTCTCCGTGTCGAATTGTTCAAATTATCTACCCCTATTTCATAGGTCTCCTCTCAGACAAAATTGTAAGAGCAATCGCTGAACAATCATCTATACAAGACTTCCACGCCCACCTGTTAGCTAATTTTATTCCGGCTAGGGCAAGGTCCTCTCTAATACAGAAGTACTATTACCGTGTACAGCGACTGGATGAAAATGTTGCCAACTTCATCCAAGACATTAAATTCTACACCAGGGTATTTGCTCTTCGTTTCCCTGAAGATCAAATTGTACAGGTAATTGTGGAAGGGATTTCACCTCCCTACAGGTCATACTTGTGTTTTGCGTCGCGTCCACAAACCTTTCCTGAATTAGAGGCTACGGCTGTATCAGCCAAAGGGGTTAGATACGCCGACACCTTACGTGTCACGAAGGAGCCCCCTCCGTCCTCGAGTAATTTTCGGCCTCCACCTCGCCGAACCTTCTCAACCCGCAAATGTTATGCTTGTGGGTCGACAGATCATCTCCGGAAAATGTGTCCTTTGGTTAAATCTAGCGGGACAAGGAATGGAGCAGGGTCATCCCAAGGCTGTATTAAATGCGGCTCGTTTTCCCATATAGCCAAGAATTGCCCTAATACTAATAGCACCCCCTCCTGCTCAACTTCTGGTGCAACTTCCAACAATAATCAAAGGTGACTAGTGGCATCGGCTGAGTCGGCAAATTCATCTGTCCTAGGCTCAGCCCCGGTTAAAGCCTCCGAAAGTTTGGAACAGAATAGAAGTTCTTCTAAACTGGCAGCGGAATGCCCTAAAGAATGTCTTAGGATTGCGACGGAGACCCCCGCACTTATACCTTTTCTGAAAATTGAATTGAATAATGAACCTGTTACTGCTCTATTAGATTCTGGGAGTGTTTGTTCCGTTATTTCGGCTGAATGGTACTCTAAATTAAAATCTGTTTGTAAATTTTCTGATTATTGTTCGTCTTTGGTTCAATGCATTTCGGCAAACTCCTCTCCATTAGAAATTTTAGGTTTCCTATACGCCAAAATTCGCATTTCGAAATTCACTTGGAAAGTAAAATTGTTTGTGGCTACGCATTTGTCTTGCCCCATTATATTAGGAGCAGACTTCATGTCTCACTATGGTTTTGTGCTCGACATTCAGAGCAAGTTGTGCACCTTCAAGTTAGCCAATAATTGTAAAATCCCCTTCTTGAAATGTAATTCTGTGTCATGTTCATCTGTTTCGCCTACCCAGGATGAGATGTTGTTAGACCTTAGACATCTACCTGAGGAGCACGCTGAAAGTGTTCGTAAGCTGTGTCAGTCGTTTCCAGATGTTTTCTCTGATACTCTTGGTTTTACTGACCTTATCGAATACTAGATTGAAGTTACGGATTCGATTCCAGTTCAATTTCCACCTTATAGGTTATCTCCACCTAAAATGAAGGCTTTGAAGGAGATCATAGATCAGATGCTGAAGGACGGTATTATTCGACCCTCTAAGTCGGCGTATTCGTCGCCTATCTTCCTAGTGCCGAAACCTCAAGGCGGCTTCAGGCCTGTGATTGACTATAGGGCTTTAAATCGGAAGGTGGTGTTACAATCTGTGCCCCTTCCCGACCTTCACTCTTGTTTTTCATGGTTTCGAAAAGCTAAGTTCTTTACCATCTTAGATCTTAATCAGGCGTATAATCAGATCCCTCTAGCTGAAGAATCCAAACATCTTACAGCTTTTGCCACGGATTGGAACTTGTATGAGTACAACCGCGTGCCTTTCGGGCTCCCCACGGGAGCAGCTGTACTTACGAGACTGCTAGACAGGGTCTTCTCCGACATCAAATTCGAGTATTTATACCATTACCTTGATGATAACGTATTTTCTGAGACCTTTGAAGAACATCTAGATCATCTAAAAGAGGTCCTTAATCGCCTTCGTAAGGCAGGGTTAACTGTGAAGTTGTCTAAGGTGGCTTTCGCTAAGCCTTCCATGTCATTTCTAGGGCATATTGTGTTGCCCGATGGTGTCGCAGTGGATCACAGGCCATCCGTGATTTCAAACCTCCCAAGGACATCAAAGGTATTGCCAGATTCATTGGCATGGTGAACTACTTCAGGAAATTTATTCCTAACTTCGCTAACAGAGCGACGCCCTTGAACTTACTTCATAGGAAAGGCATCGAATTTGAGCGGGGCCTTCTCAACAAGCCGCTTTCGAAGACCTCAAATTAGTGCTTTGTAACGCCTCTGTCCTGGCTATGCCTGATTTATAATACCAATATAAATGGTCCGTTATTGGACATTATAAATTTTCCAGTTAACTCACTCTTGGTTGCCAGCGTTTCGCCCTCGTGTGCTAGGGTGGGCTCATCAGTTGGTACCTAGCACACCTACCAATACGTTGGCTAGTGCATACCGTGGAGGCCACTGCGTAGGCTAACTGAAGCCACCGGCAGTGCCAATGCACTAAAAGACTTTGTCCCATCATCAAAAATTGATGCCTGCTTGGCCATCAAACGATATAGATGTTGATTCCCATAGGAAATCTGAAATATTTGTCCTGAATGAGTAAATTTATAATACCAATATAAATGGTCCGTTATTGGACATTATAAATTTTCCAGCTAACTCACTCTTGGTTGCCAGCGTTTCGCCCTCGTGTGCTAGGGTGGGCTCATCAGTTGGTACCTAGCACACCTACCAATACGCTGGCTAGTGCATACCGTGGAGGCCACTGCGTAGGCTAACTGAAGCCACCGGCAGTGCCAATGCACTAAGAGACTTTGTCCCATCATCAAAAATTGATGCCTGCTTGGCCATCAAACGATATAGATGTTGATTCCCATAGGAAATCTGAAATATTTGTCCTAAATGAGTAAATTTATAATACCAATATAAATGGTCCGTTATTGGACATTATAAATTTTTTTTTAGCCTACGCAGTGGCCTCCACGGTATGCACTAGCCAGCGTATTGGTAGGTGTGCTAGGTACCAACTGATGAGCCCACCCTAGCACACGAGGGCGAAACGCTGGCAACCAAGAGTGAGTTAGCTGGAAAATTTATAATGTCCAATAACGGACCATTTATATTGGTATTATAAATTTACTCATTCAGGACAAATATTTCAGATTCCCTATGGGAATCAACATCTATATCGTATGCCTGATTTCTCGAAGAAATTCATCGTCCAAACCGAAGTGTCGTCGGCGGCGGTGGCTGAAGTCCTTCTTCAAGAGACTGAACTAGGGAGGCGACCCATCGCCTATGCATCTAGGACATTATCGGCTCAAGAAGCCAAGTATTCAATCTATGAACTTGAGGGTTTGGCTGACTTATTTGCGCTAGAGAAGTTCCGCCTCTATCTGGAACACATCAAGTTCGACTTGGAAACGGATAACCAAGCCTTAAGTTGGGTCTTAGCTAGGCCGCGTCGTACTGGTCGCAGAGCCCGCTGGGCCATCAGCATTTCTGCCTTCCAGTTTGATGTTAGGCATATATAGGAGGGTCTGAAAATATTGTGGCGGACGGACTAAGCCGTATGTTTTCTAATGAAGTAGAGACCTCTGAACAGGACGACGGTTCTTCTCTTCTCGAGTCCATACCTCTTGGTGTAAATGCCATTCTAACTGATGCTCCCATGCTATTTAGGGATATTGAAAAATATCAACGTGAAGATCCGACGCTGGCCCCTATTATGGAAACCCTTTCTTCTGGGGAACATGTCATCCCTTATGTGTTGAGGAATGGTATTTTATGTTACCCGTCGGGGCATGATAAGAAAATGAAAGTTGTGGTTCCAGCCGTTCTTGTACCTATGATCTTCAAGTACTACCATGAGACCCCATTGGGGGGGAGGGCATTTAGACATCTTCAAAACCCGGGAAAAGATCCGAGAAATGTTCATTTGGAAAGGTACGGACGGTGAAATCCTTGAATTTGTAAAAGCTTGTAAATCTTGTTTGCTTAGTAAGCCTACCATGTCCACTAAGCAAGGGCTATTGTCCTCTCATCAAGCGTCGCGCCCCATGGAACGACTCTATATCGACTACGTAGGACCCTTCCCCCAAGCAAAGGGGAATGCCAACAAATTCATTCTTGTGTGTGTAGATAGTTTCACAAGATTTTCCTGGTTATTTCCGACTAAGCTGGCTACCGCTCAGTCCACTATTTCTTGTTTAAATTCCATCTTTGCTTCCTTTGGTCCGTGTCAATATTTAGTGTCCGAAAATGCTAAAGCCTTTACCTCCAATCTCTTCCGTAAATTCTGTTTTGATCTATCCATCTCACATGTAACAACATCAGCGTACTATCCTCAACCATCTCTGGCTGAACGGGTCAATCGTAATCTGAGGTCGGCTCTAATTGCCTATCATCATGATGATCATTCTAGGTGGGATACATCCCTGCATTGGTTAGCCTTCGCTTTGAATTCAGCGGTTCATGAATCTCATAAATTCACTCCAGCGTCATTGATAATTAAGTTTGTACCCAACACACCGCTCTCTAACCTTTGGTCTCTTAGTGATATTCTACCTGAGACAATAGATCCCAATAGTATTAGAGATCTATGGAAGAAGGCTAAGGCCAATCTTATTAAAGTTTCCCATGAAAAGTTTAGGGAGAGATATGATCGTGGACGGAGGCCCACCAATCTAAAAGTAGGAGATCAAGTCATGATTAAGAACTTTGTTCCCGCGGGCAAGCTTGCCCCCAGATTTCATGGGCCGTGCATTATTTTAGATTTCCTGACTCCTGTTACATTATTAGTGAGCAATCCAGCCATCGAGAGGATCTTTAGGGTACACATGTCTCAGGTGAAACCTGTGCAATGTCATCATTAATTTGCTATCTACGTTTTGCAACAGTGTGAAGGTTATATTTTGTTTTAGAGGCCTTCTGCCCCAATTTATTTTAATTGTTATAGAAATATGTTTTTGATGTACGATCTTCCCCTCTGCAAATTCTCCTGTCCTTTTCCTTGCGGCCATTACCAAGCTCCCATCTCCTGCTAAACCATACCAGTGGCAAATAAAAGGTTTCCACGCCGCTGGCCCCTCTGCCTCTCCAACAAAGCTCGTACCCTAAAATAAAAATCACCAACAAATTCTGCTGCCGAGATCTGACTGTTTCAGTGCCCCGCAGCCGTTCATCGCAGTACAGCAACCGAAGTGGGGAAGGGCCCACTCCACTCCCGTGATGTCTTCCTGTGTCCGGCGCGCCGGACTGCATCTCCCAGCAAAGGCTAATGTGCGGCGCACCAACTGCCAGCTTATGTGGGGACTGTAAATAAACTTCGCATATGCAGCATCCTTCACCACGACTACCCCTCTCATAGTAGCGGGAGAGAGGTATCTCAGGGTACTTGAGGGGTCCGGAGGACCTCTAGTGGACATAGGAAGCGGCGGCTGGTCTTGCCGTCAAAATTATCATCATGTACTTGGCATTCTACGGCAACAAAGACATTCTAAATCTGGAGCTTAACTAGCTATCCACAAAAAGGCCTTTGAAATTAATTTTTTTAGTTCTTTTGGTCAAAATTCCTCTACCAACCAACGTTATAGACTTGGCAAATTTTTCTCCAGTTATTAATGTTTCTTCCATGTTCTTCCAACAATCTATTTACAAGGAAGTAGAAATTTTCTTCAATTGACGATTGATTTTTGGTAAAACAGCAAACTACTTCTGTGTCACCCCTTCGAAGGACATTTCAGAGGGGAGGTCTGTACCGGGCGGTACACCCCTACGCCGCAGTTTTAAATCTTGTGCCAATAAATCCTCCTCTACAGGAGAAACTCTGAACTTTAAAAACTGGATCAACTCATAAGTTTCTCAGATGATGTCACTACCGTAAATTTTGTGATTACGAAGTTGTCAATACTGTGTGGATTTCAACTTGTTTTGTTTTCCATTGATCAAGAAGTGTGGACATTCTCTTATAGATGTCTCTACTAAAAAACTATGATCATGCACCCTGGTGCGAGGTGAAGGAACTTTTCTTGAAGATATTTTGTACTCATAAGTTTTCTTATTGCTAAATTTCATTCTTTCATTTGTGGGTTGGCAATATTAATCTTTTCTTTCCGCCAGTTTTGAAGCCAGCCAATCAATTATTTCTGTAATTAATTTTTGACCAATCGTGTCTTCTTTGATTTCGATGTGTAAAGTTTAGCTAGCCAATAAAAGCCTGTGGGTGTGGGTGTTTTATTCATGAAAGGTCTCAAATTTTCCTCGAGGGTATAAAAACTCTCTGCAAATAACCTTACTCCTTGTGGGTGGGGTTAATTTCCAATAAGTAACCAGGGGAACCTGACCCCTACAGAGCGCGTCCCCAGGTGGCGGATAGGGGGCCCCTACAGTATGTAGGGCTGGTTGAAATAACCAATACAACCCACGGACCAACAGGTAGCCCAATTCCTGGGGGTTTTAAAATACTGGGACACCCTCTCTCCAGGGGTCATAAATATGGAGGGCCCTTGCCCTGGGTTAAGGGTGAAGACCTCAACGGCATCTACGGCGGAGAAGATGGACTTCGGTACGGCGGAGATGGCGGAAGAGGCAACCCATCCTTCTGGGGTGTACAGATGGAACCTACTGCCTTGTAGGACGAGGAAGGCATCCTCAAAGGCTAAGGGAGTAAACCCTGAAAGAAAATCCTCTTATGCGTTAGGCCTTGCAAGTCAGCAGGAGAGTATTGAGTATAGTTGCTTTCAATAAGAAAAAGAGCCTCGGAAAGAATATTATAGACCGGACTGACACGTCCTCTCAGACAATTGTAAAGTATGATGACCGTAAGGCTGATGATATACAATGTTCTGAAAGAGACCCAAATACCGAATTGGAACTATGAACATTCTATCATTAACTGGAAAGTTAGAAGAACTCCTAGACATGATGGATAGAAGAAAAATATCAATATTGGGATTAAGTGAGACCAAATGGAAAGGGATTGGAAGTAAGACACTTCGTGGAGGTTATAAATTATACTGGAGAGGACAGGAGAAGGTAGCGAAAAATGGTGTTGGATTCTTAATTAACGAAAGGACTGATGCTACAGCTGAAGTTATCTGCAAAAGTGATAGAATCATTAAAATGTCCATGAAACTGGAGAACACTAAGTACACCATCATACAAGTGTATGCCCCACAGACAGGCTGCAGTGAGGAAGACAAAGAGAAATTTCGGCAAGACCTGGAAGATACAGTTAATGAGGAAAATATTATTATTGGAGATCTAAATGCGCAAGTTGGGGTAGACAGACTTGGGTACGAGAACATCATTGGTCCACATGGATTTGGACAAAGGAACCCAGAAGGAGAACAACTATTAGATCTGTGCAGAAGAAATGATCTTATAATCAAAAATACATTCTTCAAAAAAAGAGACAGTCACAGAATAACAAGGTACAGTTGGGATGGCCAGTATAGAACATTGACTACGTAATCACAAATAAAGATGGTGGCAGGTACATCACAGATGTAAAGGTCATCCCTAGTGAAAGCATGGACAGTGACCACAGATTGTTGGTAGTAGACTTCAAACATAAGACAAATGAAACGCAGAAACTTATTACGAAAAAACCAAGGATTAAAACTTGGAAGTTACAAGAAGTCCAAATAAAGGAAGAATACAAACTAAGGATTCAACAGAGTTTGCCGAAGTGTGAAGTAACCAGCGTTAATGAAGAATGGAAGGCCTTCAAAGACACCTTTGTGGGAGAAGCCAAAAACCTATGTGGAGTTACAAGTTCTATCAAAAGAAAAAAGGAGACACCATGGTGGAATGATAGAGTGACAACAGCGGTGAAAGAAAGAAACCAAATAAAGAAGGCACTGGACAAGGAGAAACAAAAACAGGGACAAGAACAAAATGAACAAGAAATACAAAGACTTCAAGGAGTATACAGGAACAAGAAACTTGCTGTAAAGAACATTGTAAGGGAAGAAAAAGAGAAGAAATGGAATGAGTTTGCAGACAAACTGGAAAAGGACAGTAGAGGAAATATGAAATTGCTATACAGAGTAGTGAAAAACAAGCGAAGGGATCAAGAGACCATAAAAGCAATAGAACGTGATGATGGAACTCTGGCACAAGAAGAGGGAGAAATTAAACAAGAACTCAAGATCTATTTCGAAAAGCTGCTGAATGGAGATACAGAAAACATAACAACGGATAGAGGAGAACCAAGTCGAGGAACCACAACTGAACCACCAATTACATGGCTTGAGGTTGAAAATGCGCTCAAGAGCATGAAGAAAGGAAAGGCAGTGGGCGTAGATGAACTAAGTGCAGATATGCTGAAAGCAGCGGGAGTTCCAGAAATCCAATGGCTCTATAGACTGCTCAACAAGATATGGGAGGAAAATACTATTCCTGAGGACTGGAAGATGGGCATCATTGTACCTCTGTTCAAGAAAGGAAGCCGACGAAAATGTACTAATTACCGTGGTATCACACTACTGTCTCATGTCCTGAAAATATTGGAAAAAATAAGAGACCAGAATCAGAGATATTGTTGAACCAATTTTGGAAGAAGAGCAGTATGGTTTCAGACCAGGAAGGTCAACTACAGACCTTATATTTGCAATTAGGATGCTAATGGAAAAATACTGGGAGAAGAACAAGCCTTTATTCCTAATATTTTTGGACATTGAGAAAGCATACGATAGTGTACCAAGGGAAAGAATTTGGCAATGCATGAAAGAACTTCAAGTGCGAGATAGCCTCATAGACAAAGTGAAAATATTGTATAGTGGGAACAGAAGCTGTATTCAAGTAGGATGTGGTTTGTCGGACTGGTTTGAAACAAAGAGAGGAGTGCAGCAGGGCAGCTCATTGTCACCACTTCTATTTATTATTGTAATGGATGTAGTAATGAAATCTATTAAAAGGAAAGAACATGGAGATATCAAAGCCTTCACATTTGCAGATGATGTTGCGATCTGGAGTGACTCAGAAGATGAATTGGGAGAGAGAATACAAAGCTGGAATGAGGAGTTTAAGAAATATGGTTTAAACATCAGCAAGACCAAGACGGTGGTGATGAAAGTGTATGGGGAAGGAGCAGAACCAATAGTCATGTTAAATGAAGCTCAGCTGGACAGCGTTCCAGTTTTCAAATACTTGGGTAGCGTTATATCAAATGACAACCTAGCAAAACATGAGGTGAACAATCGAATCAATAAGGCAACACAATTCTACCACCAGGTAAGACACCTGCTGTGGGATGAGCAAATACCCATGAAAACAAAAATGACATTGTACAAGTCCTATTATACACCAATTCTTACATACAGTCTCGAAACCACAACACTGACCAATAGAGATAATTCCAAACTTCAGGCAGCTGAAATGAAATTCCTACGCACTATGATCCAGAAAACCAGGAAAGACAAGATTAGGAATGAGAAAATTAGAGAAGAAGTAGGAATAGACAATTCTCTCCTAAATAAGATTCAGATATCAAGACTGAAGTGGTTTGGTCACATGAAGAGGATGCCAGTAAACAGAACTTCAAGGAAGGAATTTGACAGAAAGGTAGAAGGAAGACGACCCGTGGGAAGGCCACGAAGGAAATGGATAGATTTAGTTAAGAGCGATGTAATGCTGAGAGGTCATGATTGGGACAAGTTGGTGGAGGAAGAATGGTACAAGGACAGGATGAGATGGAGGAGGCTCATATACCACACCCGGGAAACTGGAGATGGTTTAGGATGATGATGATGGTATAAAAACTGCTGATTTCCTTGTCTCTCGGCCACAGCATCAACATCTAACCTAGTGCATGGACGTATAGCGGGAGGCGGGAAGCGCCTCTTTCTTCAGGCTGGCAGCTCTTCAATAAGGTAATGGACGCTTAACATCTTTCTTTCTTGCTAGCTCAGCAGTTTAACCCGCGTGGAAGGTCCGAAACCTTTACTATGTAACCTATCTCTTAAACATGTCAAATTCTGTAAAAACTTCATATATCTCTAACGGTAAATTGGGGATAGAGAGTGCTTTACCCTCTGGAGCTCCCCTTCATTTTGGATTTGAAGTGACTACGTTTTCGTAACCGTTTTTCTACTCTTTCTTAATGTGTTAAATTTATTCTGTATACGAGTCACCTCCATAGCTTGGGAACAGCCCCTGTTTCATCGGCCTAGTGCCTTTTAGGTTTTAAAATGTGTATTAGGAGTGCAAGTACTCGCCTCCATTCATTTTGTATTTTGGGCCATTAACTTAACCTATTATTTTTCTACTAAGGCCCAGTAGGTTGGGTACAAGATACCCCTGTTTCTTTGTAAGTGTGCGTTGAGGGCAGTTAATGGTAAAGTCCGTTGTGGCCTTTGATAGGCTCAGAACATTGAGAGCGGGTCAGCTCTTTTATTTGTGGTAAACGTGCCTCAGAGAGGCTTGATATTCAAAGGTTCGAGCAAGTGCTCCATGTTATTAGGGGTTTTCTGCCCTTTGGTAAATATGTGGTTGCGAGCTGAATGCTCAGAAATTGTAAAAAGTGGGGCTTGAAGCCCAGATTGTTAATTTGTCCCTAAATCTTGGCTTTCCTGGTCTTGTACCTGACTTGACTTCTTGTTATTTGTTAAAGTTTCAAATTCTATGTGAAAATTGTTAAGTTTTTGCTATTTTCAAAAATATAAGCTTTAATGAAATTTTAATTCATTTCTCGGCTTTGTGGATAGACCCATTCCAATCCGCACCTTCTTTCAGCTCTGCTGTTCCACCGGTATCCCCGTAACAATAGTAATTGAAGGTTTTATACCAGTTACGATGTCGTACGTACGACAACTGGAAGGAAAGACTAGAAGAGGACGACCAAGAGCAGGGTTCCTCGATGGCATTAAAGGGCGACGTCCATATCAACTAATCAAGGAGCTAGCTCAGGATACAACGTCGTTGGACGAGGACAGTCATGCTACCCACCAACCATCAAGTTGAGAAGAACGAGAGAGAGAGAGAAATGCTAATTCAGGGTAAGGCACCTAAAAATTAATTTTTAAATAACTATGTTATTGGTCCTATCAAGAAATACTATGTAACAAAAGTTACAGAGAATACAATTTCTGATCATTTATGTCTTATACAGTTTTAGCATACTGACTATGATAATAGAATTGATAAATTTAGAATTTTGTTGCTCAGTCCACATCAATGCTGAGCATTGCTAATGTGGAAATATTGTTCAAGCGTGTTAAATGGTGATTGATTCTTTGTCATGATTGTCTTAAGGTGTAAAACTGTGTGGTAACTGGTCCATAACAACAAGGAAAATTGTAAAGATGATTATAGAAAGTAAGAAAAAAATTGTAAAGCAAGGTCGCTTGAAGAATAAGACAAAAGGGAGTCATGAAAGAAGGAAGGACCCCTTCAGATGAGGTGTCCCAATATCACAAAGACTGGAGAAAACTAAACATGAATGCCTACAATATTGAAAGCTCATAAAACTGATCAAGAATAACTTTACATTGACCATTGTTGTGATGTGACTTGTCCCTTCTTCTACCACTTATCTCGAATATAGGGATTACTGCCGCATCCCAAGTAAAATAATATGACCGAATACTAGGGAAAAGTAGCTGCACATGCTATATGATTGTTCCATCAATAATGGGTATTACGGCTAATAATAATAATAATAATAATAATAATAATAATAATAATAATAATAATAATAATAATAATAATAATAATAAAGACAGACAAAAATTCGGCATTACAACACAGTCATAAAACCAACAGTCCTTTACGCAAGTGAAACATTGTCAATTAACAGTAAACAAGAATTAGAAGAAATAAAAAAGCAAGAGAGGAAGATCATCAGGAAAATCCTAGGAGCAAGATATAGCCAAGATGGTTACAGGCTACAATCAATCAAAACAACAGAAAAAGTTTCAAACATTGAAATTGACATTAAGAAAAGACGAGTGAAATTCTTTGGACACCTCACAAGATTACCAGAAAATCGACTGTCAAAAAGAATATTAAATTATGTTAGCTCACTTAAGAATTCAACACCTTGGCTGGACGAAATTCGAAAGGACCTCAAAAACGCAAACATATGTGCAACAGACATTTTAGAAAGAGACACCTTCAGACACAAAGTCAACAAGTGGGAAGTTACATCAGAGCAACCAAAGCAAAAACAGTGCAAACCGAAATGGTTGGAAGAACGTAAACAAGCCTTCTCAGAGAGAATGAAAGCCTATTGGAAGAACAAGAAGAACCCAAAGAAAGCTTGATTGAGTTGTTTGCTTAAGGTCTTCCATTATTGGGAGAATACGCTTATAATAATAATAATAATAATAATAATAATAATAATAATAATAATAATAATAATAATAATAATAATAATAATAATAATAATAATAATAATAATTTGGGGTTCATGTTGTGGGTTACTGTAGTCACGTCCTAGTTCGTGAACCATGGGCAATGGCTGAGTGGCCTAGTAAGTGGTCCTGAGAGTCGGGATACCAGTTGCTTTGGAATGGGAGTGGGGATCTTGGACATATTCTGAGTCATGGCCCTCCTTGTGCTCAGGCGGCTAGGGCTATACAATTCACGGGTGGTCCATAACCCGTTAGCGTAGAGATTCTCACCTTGAATATGTGTAAGCAGGGTAGCATCCTGCTTCATGAATTTACCGAGCTCAGAACATTTTAAGCAAGCCTCGGACCTATGGGAGTAACTGAGTTCCGCTCCCATTTGACAGGCGAGGGACTCCTTGGAAACAACTTGGCGAACAAAATGGAATTCGATGGGGAGCTATCACTATTAATGGGGCTTAGGGAAGAAAGAAAGTAGAACTGGCTGAGTCTACAAAGAGGATGCATCTGGATGTGCTAGGAGTAAGTGATATTCTGGTAAGGGGAGATAACGAGGAAGAGATAGGAGATTATAAAGTGTACTTGACGGGTCTTAGAAAGGGAAGGGCAGAATCTGGGGTAGGCTCTTTATCAGGAATACCATTGCACGCAACATAGTTTCTGTTAGGCACGTAAATGAGCGAATGATGTGCGTAGATTTGTCAGTTGGAGAAATTAGGGCTAGAATTGTGTCCGTGTATTCACCATGTGAGGGTGCAGATGAGGATGAAGTTGACAAGTTTTATGAAGCATTGAGTGACATCGTGGTCAGGGTCAACAGCAAGAACAGAATAGTGCTAATGGGCGATTTCAATGCGAGAGTTGGGAATAGAACTGAAGGATACAAAAGGGTGATTGGTAAATGTGGGGAAGATATGGAAGCTAATGGGAATGGGAAGCGTTTGCTGGACTTCTGTGCTAGTATGGGTTTAGCAGTTACGAATACATTCTTCAAGCATAAGGCTATTCACCGCTACACATGGGAGGCTAGGGGTACCAGATCCATAAGACTATATCTTAACCGACTTCGAATTCAGGAAATCTGTTAGGATTGTATGAGTTTTCCGGGGATTTTTCGATGATACAGACCACTATATGATCTGTACTGAACTAAGTATATCTAGGCCTAGGGCAGAGAAAGTGAAATCTGTCTGCAAACGAATAAGGGTAGAAAATCTCCAGGACGAGGAAATTAGACAGAAGTACATGGATATGATTAGTGAAAAGTTTCGAACAGTAGACAGTAAGTAGGTTCAGGATATAGAAAGTGAATGCGTGGCATACAGGGATGCTGTAGTAGAAACAGCAAGGGAATGCCTAGGAACAACTGTGTGTAAAGATGGGAAAAAGCGAACATCTTGGTGGAATGATGAAGAGAGAGCAGCTTGTAAACGCGAAAAGAAGGCTTGTCAGAAATGACTCCAAACAAGGGCTGATGCTGATGAAAGAAACAGAGCGAAACAAAGAGTTGTATAATCCAAAAAGAAGTCGTGGGAAGATTTTGTTAATAACCTGGAAAGGTCTGGCCTATGTGGATGACGTGGTCTTAATGACAGATTGTGCTGAAAGCAGCAGGGAAACCTTTCTGGTCAGAAATAAAGAATCTTAGGAAGCGATGGCAAAAAGAAATGAACAGTGTTTTGAGTAATTCAGGTGAACTCATAATAGATCTCAACGAACCACTGGACAGGTGGAGGGAATATTTTGAAAATCTTATCAATGTAAAAGGAAATCTTCAGGGTGATATCGCGAACAAGCAAGCTCATGGGGAGGAAGAAAATGATGGTGAAATTACACTTGAGGAAGTGGAAAGGATGGTAAATAAACTCCATTTCCATAAAGCCACAGGAATAGATGAAATTAGACCTGAAATGGTGAAGTAGGAGGCAGGGATGAAATGGTTTCATAGAGAAGTAAAATTGTTATCCTGACAGCCCCTCTGTGGTCTGAAACCACACTGGTTTTTATCCAACTTCCTCTCAATGACTGATCGCACCCTCCCTTCCAAGATGACAGTGAATACTTCGCCTGGTATACTAATCAATGAGATACTTCTATAGTTGTTGCAATCCTTCCTGTTCCCTTGCTAATGGATAGGTGCAATTACTGCTTTTGTCCAATCTGAAGGTACCTTACCAACACTCCACGCTAATTTTACTTCAGTATACGCCAGGTAACTGAAAAATTTTACGACAGGAATAGGCAGTTGTGTTTATGTTTCATAGATCTAGAGAAAGCATATGACAGGGTACAGAGGGAAAAGATGTTTGCCATACTGGGGGTTTATGGAATTAAGGGTAGATTATTCAAATCAATCAAAGGCATTTATGTTGACAATTGGGCTGCAGTGAGAATTGATGGTAGAATGAGTTCTTGGTTCAGGGTACTTACAGGGGATAGACAAGGCTGTAATCTTTCACCTTTGTTGTTCGTCGTTTATATGGATCATCTGCTGAAAGGCATTAAGTGGCAGGGAGGGATTCAGTTAGGTGGAAATGTAGTAAGAAATCTGGCCTATTGGACGACTTGGTCTTAATGGCAGATTGTGCCGAAAGCCTGCAGTCTAATATCTTGGAACTTGAAATGATGTGCAATGAATATGGTATGAAAATTAGCCTTATGAAGACTAAATTGATGCCAGTAGGTAAGAAATTCAACAGAATTGAATGTCATACTGGTGATACGAAGCTGGATCACGTAGAAAATCTTTATTTAGGTTGTGTGTTCTCCCAGGATGGTAATATAGTAAGTGAGATTGAATCAAGATGTAGTACAGCTAATGCAGTGAGCTCGCAGCCATCTTCCGTAAGAAGTAGATTAAAGAAAATTACACACATACATGATATATGCAGCAAATAACATCAGCACTATTCTCAATCTCTTCTATAGTTATCATTCATTACCGCACATTGACTAATATGACAAAAAATTATATTTTGCTTTACGTCCCATCAACTACTTTTACGGTTTTCGGAGACGCCGAGGTGCCGGAATTTAGTACCACAGGAGTTCTTTTATGTGCCAGTAAATCTACTGACACGAGGCTGACATATTTGAGCATCTTCAAATACCACCGGACTGAGCCAGGATCGATCCTGCCAAATTGGGGTCAGAAGGCCAGCTCCTCAACCGTCTGAGCCACTCAGCCCGGCACGACAAAAAATTCCAACAGTAATTTGAATTACAGAAAGTAAACCAGAATATAATTTTACAGGCTATAGGCTAATGGAAAGCATTTCTACCACCTGCTGCAGATTTTTTTTTTTTTACATTCGCTTTGGCCTTCTATGGATCACGCTTGGCTTATGCTTCTGCTTCTCGGCTTCCTGTCACTTCTGCTCCCAAAACCTATTCATATATTGACTTCTAGCTTCCCTCTGTTGGTCTGTCAAAGTTCGTTGTTGCTTCTCTGGTTTCTGAAATTCCTTGTGTCTCAACTATTTTCTGGTATTCGTTTTTGTCCAACATGCTTTTGTGTTTAGACCTAGTTCAGTACGATCTTTGATAACTTCTTTTATTCAGGTTGTGGTGCTCTTGCATTTCCTGGTGTACTCCCATATCCTCTTAGCCAATCTGTCGTTACTCACCCGATTAATGTGTACAGTAAAACTTCAGTCTCTTTCTCTTTTCATCAGTCAGTTCATTAATATGTTTGTACAGTTCTTTATTCCTTCTTTTCTTCCTGATGTCAGCTGTCTTCCTAGGACCTAATATCTTACATAAAATTTTCCTTTCTATCTTCTTCATCTTCTCATCTTCTGTTTTTCTGTTGTGGGTTACACATTCCAATGCATACAGTGCTTCTGGCCTTATTACTGTATTGTAGTGTATTAATTTTGTTCATATCGACAATGATTTTTTATTGTATACGCTTTTTCTTTATTGTTAGTGGCTTTACGTTGCACCGACACGGATAGGTTTTATGGCGACGATGGGATAGGAAAGGCCCTTAATTAAGGTACAGCCCCAGCATTTGCCTGGTGTGAAATTGGGAAACCACGGAAAACCGTCTTCAGGGCTGCCGGCAGTGGGATTCGAACCTACTATCTCCCGGATGCAAACTCACAGCCGTGCGCCCCTAACTGCATGGCCAATTCGCCTGGTGTACGCATTTTGTGCGAGTTTGTAAGCTAATTCCATATTCCTGATCCTACTCTTATTCGCTTCATTATCAACGCCACTGAACTGTATCCACTAACCAAGATACTTGAATTTGGATACTTTACTTGTCTTACTTTGTTCCGTTTCCCAGTCTGTCAGTGTGTTCATTACTCAAGTCTTATCATATGATATTTTCTGTTCTGTCTTTCTTGCAATTTCTTCAAGATTGCGCGTTCAGGTTTTTATTTTTAATAAATTTTCACTTATTAACTCAGCTGATGCTTTGTGCCATGGGAGTGCAGGTTGTGTGTGTAAGACCATACTTGTTTTTCATTACTCGACAAGCAGAAAGGTCAGAGATGACCTGTCACGTATTAGACCCCTTTTTTCCCACTTTTACAGCCAAAAATAGTAAAGGGGGGTCCAATATGCGACAACCTCAAAATTTTGTGCAGCGAACACATGACTTCTAGCCTATAAAGAGCTATAAATTGTACATGTAAATATTCTATACTATTATTTAACAAACTTAGAATGTATTTAAGTTTTATTGGCTATTTTCGTCGGAAGGCAGTATTTCTAAATGTAAAGACAATAAATGGTGAACACGACTTTTAGGCCTACGGTACATATAAAAGTCCATTTTAGTTACCATAAAGTGGGGTAACTTCGGCCATACACGGTAACTTCGGCCACTGACGAATAGCAACACTTATTTTCTCCTTCCACCTATACTGGAAAAGATGAACCACTTGCAACAACTAAAATGCATATACAATAGAATGCTCTATCAACACTCAGTAGTCCAAATAACATTGTGGCGGGCTTATTGTTGAGTCAATCGATTTTTTTTCCGCAGCCCTGACTATTGTCTTCTCCGGTAACAGCAGAAAACAAACTGTTCTCTAGCCCCAACATTCGATTCTCCATTCCAGTGCTTTATGGGGTCAAAATGTAAGTTCGTCTGGTAGGTGATCAACACAATTTGATGCATTTTATACAAATAGGTTTTTCAGGGAATAGTTTTGTGATAAAAGTTGTCCTCTTCCGGGGTAACTTCGGCCATGTCAAGAACATACAGGAAAACATAACGCGGCCACGGATATTGTAATTACAATCCTGTTTACTTCAAGAATGCTTTAGAAGAGATTAATAATGGCACAATAACAATAAACGGCAAAGTTTATCCTGACAGAGAGGGGAAAGACATTTTCCATTTTCAATGATAAATAGACTGATATTAGTTGACATGGACGATACACATTTAAGAACTTGATTGACGGCTCAGATATTTTCTAATTTAGAAGACAGTGTATTATGAGGACAGTCTACAAGATTGCTTCTTTTCCAGCTGCCTTTTCTCTCTACACAATTGGGCTTTATTTATTGTCTTTTGTACCATTACAAATATTTATTCAATGCAACATGTAATTTGTAATATCATACAATGCTTGTATGCTTAGGCTAAATAAAGTAGTTTCTTCTTTGGGGAAAAAGTGAATTTGATCAATATATATATCTGCTTCACCATAAATCGTTTTAATTTGTTTGCGATTGTTGATACAGGGCGTTTTGCAGGTTCTTAAAAAAACATTCACGGTGGCTGAAGTAACACTACATAGAAGAAAACTTCGTATCTTGAGTTATTTTTATGACAGCCGAAGTTACCCCAAAACATGGGGTAACTCCGGCCACTCTGTTGATAATCATTATTCATTACTGAATAACAATTAAAATTATGTTCATATTTAAAAATGAAGAACAAACATAGCAGAATTTATATTATATTTTTCAGAAAATTAGAGGGAATATTTCACTTTATATTTTTAAAAATATATGAAAAAGTGGCCGAGGTTACCCCCATTTTACGGTACTCATATAACGTCATTCGTTACATCTCATTAATTCCTATGGTGAGGTTGACGTCAGGAAGGGCATACGGCCATGAAAACTCACTAGGAAGATTTGTCTCACTTCATACTCGACCCCATAGAAAAAAGGGATACAAAAGAAATTAATGGCCAGCCATTTGTCTCTGTCAGTTCAGCAGTAAGCCTACCACACAGTAAACCTGATCACTGCTGTCATTTGAATTATCGCCTTGCGCCGCCAACTTTCCCTGCTCTGCTACCGGCGTGTCGGCATTCCAAGTGACGTCATCTTCACTGCCATCTCGTCAGTCGCGTCAGCCATGCTTCATTCTCTTTGAGCCATACACTGCAATCGTGAGCACATGAGGTCCTGTCTTTAAAACCTTTTAAAAATGATTTTGTTCCCGACTATAGAGTCTAAACAGTATGAATCTATTCCCAAATGGTTTCTGGAGATGGTCTTGTATTCCCAGTTCGTGTATATGTAGCAGAAGCCACTCTTTCCGAATAAAGCCGTGCTGTAGAAGGCATGCCAAACCATCAGCTGATAACTAGCATATGTTACGAGTTGTACTTCCGAATGTAATACATAGTGACTGCAAACTTTCTTTTGATAACTGTGACTGTTGAAACACAGACCCTTAATTTTAAGTACATTTCATGCTTGTTCTCTACATTTACCACATCAGGATTTACGTAAACAGCTGTCCATGAGATATGACAGACCACATTGTTTAGGTTCGGTATATTATTGCCCTGATAGTGCCAAAAGTTCCTCGACGGAAAGAATAAAAATAAATAACAGGAAAATATACTGCATTTATGGATATCTACAGATGTGGCGGTAATGCGTTTGTCATAATGTTTAATTTCAAATGTTCGTTGTCTCTTTTTTTATTAACTCATACCCTAGTATGTTTTGTTTGGCGTCTCTAAAAATTGTTTAAAGTAAGCCTATGTGGGGACATAAAATTATCATCATTATTTGTTAGGTACGCTGGCGAGTAAAACAATCGTTTTAATTGGATAGCTTTTATCAAGTTTCAAACTTACTTCTCTCCAAATATATACCTATATTGGCCCAAGTTACGAGATATTAAACAACCACTTTGTTAATGACCTCGCCTGCTGTATAAATAGCAACAACCGCGAATATTTCTCAACTAAAGTAAATTAGTTTCCTCATCCCGAGGTGATACAGCTCTTTTAAGACACACCCCCAGTGGAGGGGAGTTACATGTACCGCTTTTACCGCATATCAACCTTACTGCCATTTGTAAATCTCTGGCAGTACAGCACTGGGAATCGAAGTCAGACTCCTGAGAACAGCAACTAATTGTGCTAACCATTACGCTGGCGGACATATGTAATTCGTTACATCTCGTAAATTCCTATGGTGAGGTTGACGTCAGGAAGGGCATACGGCCGTAAAAACTCACTAGGATGATTCGTCTCACTTCATACTCGAGCCCATAGAAAAAAAGGGATAAGGGTATCGTGTTATTATATAATTAAACACCGACATATAGCATGACTGATTCATGCTCGCAATGCGCAGGTCGGGCACGAAGCTAGGCCTATTCACCTATTTGTGCGGCGTCATCAGAGCTGTAGTAGACCTACGCTACAGAGGTGGACATTTCAAAACACAGATGTACCGCATGGATTCGACGCGTTTTCATTGCGTAGGTCATACGGATGGAACTATTCACAAATTTGTTGGATGTTATCAGAGTTGCAATAAGACTTGTACCCACTTCGAAACGGAATCGTTCTTTTCTGTCGAATTACGTTGGGGGTCTTATATGCAAGTTTTTTTTTTTTCATTTTCTTCATCTCGAAAAGCCAGGGGGGGGGTCTAATACGCGAGGGGGTCTAATACACAAGTAAATACGATAATCTATTCAATATGTACAATATACCCTTTAACAATCCATATAAAAATCAAACATTCATTTTAAATCCCATAATTTACTTGGCTTCTAGAACAATCCATTCTGCACTGTTAATGTCAAGGACACCCGCTTTTACTTCATCGTATAAAAACACACACAACTAAAATAGCAAGATATGTTCTACTTACCAGTTCAATATTAGAATTTGTTTCAACAGGATGAGATGAGACAGAGTATGGAACAGGACTTGGGGATGGACTTCTTTCTGTAACAAAAAGATCAAGATTCAACTTCTAGCTTGTCAGCATTAAAAATATTAGGCACCCTAAGAAAACTGCTTTAATTTCTAAGTACTGGCATGAGGATGCTTCCACAGATTTTGGTGGATAAATAGTATGATGTTGTTTATTGATGCTGAATAATCCAGGCATTCTGCGCAAATACATGTTCCTCTTACAAAGCAAAACATAAATAAAAAATAAAATAAAAATAAAAAATATAAAAATAAGCAATCTACTATGTGGACACTCACATGGGCAGAAAACCGGGCCACATGTAAGCACCATCCCTATAATTCTAAATATCCTAACTTAATTCTTGTGACCTCTCACACATGCAGAAACCAACCCACACATGAGATGCCACCCCTATAACTACTGACCGGGCGTGCCGTCCCACCCTGGTGAGGAAGAAGGAACCACCCTCCCTGGAACGACACATCCAGCTCTCTATACAGTTGACCAAGTTAACATCCTCACCATTCCGTTTGGCGACAGGCTAACTGAGTGCTGAAGTCCAGCTCCACATGTACCCTGCCTCACTCTCTCCTTTCCCGACCTCTATCTATTAACATTTGCCAACTACATTTGGGATAGGACCGCCCTATCCCTCCCTCTTATGACTTTCCCTTCCCCCTCCCCTTCCTACAAAACAATAAAAAAATAAAAATATACTAAGTTTACTGTGTGGTCACTCACTGCAGCAGAAAAACCAAGCCCCATGTAAGCGCCACCCCTATTACTAACTTACTCTAAACTCTTAACGTTATTTAGTGACCCCTCATACCAGTGGAGACCAGACCACACTTGAGGTGCCACCCTTAAAACTACTGGCCGTCCGTGCCGTCCCCTCTTGGTGAGGCACAACACGTCCGGCCTCTCATTATAGTAACACTACCCATTCATCTCTCTCTTATACATCTGCCTTAACTCTTACACCACTTATTTACTCAAGACCTGCCATCCTCAGCAGAGCACTGTTTTCCAGATCCACTGACTTAATACTGACTTAATGCTCTGTCATTATCTTCATGTGTCCATACCATCTAAGTCTAGATGCCTCTATCCTATTCTGTAGTGGCTCTTCTTTTACTATATCTTGAACCTTCTCATTTCTCATCTTATCCCATCTTCCACTCATATCCTGCTTCTCAGAAATCTCATTTCACTTGCCTGTATTCTATTCACGGCTCTCTGCCTCATTACCCAAGTCTCAGCTGCGTACGTCAGAATAGGTATATAGTACATCCTGTGTATCGCCCTTTTGCTTCTCTGAGGGACAACCTTGCAACAAACCAGGCTTCCGACACTTTTCAGAAATGCTCCTGCTTGTCTTCCATGCTTGATTATTTCCTTATAATTTCTTCCACTTTCCTCTATGATACTTCCTAAGTACCCGAAACAGTTTACCTTCCTAAGCTGTTCCCCTCCAAGCATTA
This sequence comes from Anabrus simplex, assembly GCF_040414725.1. Lineage (NCBI taxonomy): Eukaryota > Metazoa > Arthropoda > Insecta > Orthoptera > Tettigoniidae > Anabrus > Anabrus simplex. The sequence continues at coordinate 101,578,029 of NC_090267.1, read as the reverse complement.
TCCCTCTCGTAGGTCTCCCACAAGTCCAAACCCTCGTCCACGTGATGGGAGATGGGCAACATTATCAAGTAGGGAATAGCCTGTGGGGGGTGAAATACAGTGGGGACTGAGTGGGCCCCGAGACCGCTAAGGTAGCTGTGAAGGCCCTACAGGAATCCTGAAAAAGATGGCGGTTTACGGGGCTCTGGTGAAGTCACGACAGACCTAGCAAGCCTGTGATGGATATTAACTTGCTTTCAAGGAAACTTACTACTATGGTGGATAAATAGGAAAACAGGATGACTATAATGACAAGGCTATGTATTTCAAATTCATAGGTTTCCCCAAATGTTTTAAAAGACAACCTTCCTGCATTAAAGGAAAAATCAATTACTACTTGCATTAATGGAGGTGTTTTCAGTGCAGTTACTTAGCCGCTAGTTTTCTACAAAGATGGCCGACAATCAAATCCAGATGAATCCAAGGAGAGAATTTTCACATGGTAACTCATGACGCATCAGGAAGTACATCCGGCCTTACAATTTCATTCAAAATTCAAAACGAGCCAGGATGACTTTAAAGACCCAGAAAAAAGTAGGATATGTTGAAGTTTAATTTTATTTACATTCATTCCAAAATGCAGGACCTCTTGCTGATTTATGTTAGTTATGACGAGCAACTGATTATGCAGTTTGGCAAGTATGTAGCCTATGTACAATATTTCCAACAAGACAAATACTTCAAGATATACTTGTAAATATTCCAAAACAGAACTTTCAGAACAACGGTGAAATGTTCCCTAAGTATGAGGAGGTATTCAAAAAAGAATTATTTCATTGTGTTTCAATGTGCCTGCACTTGCCTTTGATACAGGCAGTACTGAAGAGGCCTGAACTTGAGTGACATTGCTATGCATGTCATTTGCCTCGAGCTGCTTCGCTGGAAGGAAACAGCTGAAGTGAAAGGATATATTTACTGTACTCAACATGGATCCTAAGCTGCTGCAGCACACAATTAGATTTAGTGTTTCTCTTGACAAAACTCCATCATTAACAATGGAATGTTGCAGCAAGCCTAAAAAGAGCAAGCCATGGGTAAAACGCAAGATCAAATGGCATAAGCTACTTAGCAAGGGTAAAACTGATCTTGGGGATGCTCCATGCCCTGGAAGACTTCAACTTTGGAGACCGAACGCAGTGTCAACATACTTGATGATCATCCTAAGGGAAGACCATAAGTGTATCAATAGCACAGATTGCAGGGATTATGACTATACCCTATGGATCAGCTGAAGATATATGCAATGTTCTAGGCTAGAGCAAAGTTGCACCAAAGTGAGTGCCTCATGTATGAAGAATCAACAGCAGGCTCTCAGTGTGATGGCATGTAAATAACAGATAGGAAGACTTCTGCGAGGGCCAAATTTTCTGACCAAAGTTATTGCATGCGATGAAACCTAGTTCCATCATTATGACCCAGAGACAAACATGAAAATGTCCAAGTTCAAAACCAAAAAAGGCAAAGGTTGAAGCAAGTGCAGGATAAGTCATGCACATCGCCTTTATCAATCAACAAGTCACTGTGTACGGCAGCATGGTGAAGAAGCAATCCACTGTTACTGCTGATCACTATTGTGAGGTACTGAAGGGATTTCTCCAGACAAAACTTGCACAAAAAAACGACCACACCTTGCTCAAATGGGATGGGATCTTTCATCAGTACATCATGCCCACTCATCTCACCATCAAGACTCAAGAAAGAATCATCACACTGGGAATGAATACTACACCCCCCACATTCGCCAGACCTACAGTAGTACCATGTGACTTTCACCTATTTGTCACAGTAGAAAAAGAAGTTTGGTGTAGTCATTTGATGCTGTTGAAGAGTTAAAAACAACAAAAGTTTGGTATACTCAACAGACTATCTGGATGCACTTGTGAACGGTTGGCTGTTGAGAGAGCTCTTGCATTATTGTAGTGAAAAAGTAGTTAAAACCTATTAAAATTATTTAAATTTTGTGTGTGCATGTTCCATTTAGTGCTATTTATATATTAGTGTTTAGTGCTTGTTGGTAGAAATTGGGAGTAGTATTATTTATTTGAATTTTATAACAAGTAATTCAATTGGTGTTCAGTAGATTACGTTTTCTAGGTTAAGTAGGCTAGCTAGGTGTACTTTATTTCGAATTTAGGTTTAGGAAATACTTTAGGTAATAATATTATTTAACTTTTAAAACAATATTCTTAAATATCTGTAGGTTCTTTGGTATAATGGCCTACTTACAAAGGCAGATTATCATAAGGAGTTTTAACCCATTGAAATTTCTGCCACTACTTTTCCAATATTTCATACAGATATCCGTTCAGACTATCACGAAGGTAATAATTTATTACATTAACCTTCTAGCGCTCGCGTTGGCGGCAAATTGGCAGCCAATTTGGAAGAAAACGCGGTATATGTAAATGGATCGGAGAAACTATGCGGGGACCAAGAGTATTCTCAAGTTGGCTATCTTGCCACTAGATCCCATTCACATTTGGTCTTCAACTCGCCGCGGCTCGTAGGAAGTCGGTGTCAAAGTTGTCCTGGTCATGCAGGGCCGCACGGAAAGCCACAAAACCGCCTTGCGAGCGCGCGTGGAACAGAAGATCGAGTGCTCCTCTAACGTAATAACCAAAATAAATCTCTTTCACTCAGGGCCCGATACTGCCAACCTGACGACATTCTACAAATACTCCAAGATCTAGAGTACGTAGGCGAAGATGGAGAAGATAACGAAATCGACCATCTAGATGACATAGATTCTGAGCCACAACAAATTGAAGAAGACAGGCATAGCAGTGACTTTGAAGTGGATGTAGACAGCCCTGATGAAGAGGATGACTATGACATCGACAGTGTTCGCTACTTCATTGCAATGGATGGCGAAACGTTGTGGGTAAATAAACCTGTTTCAGCAAATTCCAAAATGAAATCAAAAAACATAACAAAAATTTTCCCTGGCCCTAGGGGATCTGCTCGTCAGTGCAAAACTAGACAGGAATGCTTTCTTCAAATTATAAGCGAGGACATGATTGATGATATTGTCAAATATACAAATATTTTTATTGCTATGAAAAGAGTGGAGCATCCTCAAGGTCGGTAGAGGGACTACAGAGACACTACAAGATCAGAAATATTAGCTGTTTTTTGTGCTCTCTTTTGATGGCTGTAAAAAGGGGAAACCGAACTAATTTGTCAGAACTTTTCACTGATAACGGGACTGGAATAACAATTCTGCGTGCCAATATCAGTGAAAATTGTTTTCGATTTCTGTTGAGGAGCCTTCGCTTCGATGATGTGAAAACAAGAACTGAACGTTCGGCTTACGATAAGCTGCCCCCTATATGGGAATTATTTACTAAATTTGTTGCCAACTGCCAGCTTTCATATAATCCTAGCGAATTTGTGACAGTGGATGAAATGCTGATAGCACACCGTGGTCGTTGCGGTTTTATACAATATATGGCCAAAAAGCCGGCAAAATACGGCCCGAAAATGTATGCGTTGTGCGATTCCCGTACATTCTACACTTACAACGTGGAGATATATTGTGCGAAGCAAAAGCCCGGGTCTTATGTAACCTCCAATAAACCTTTCGATGTAGTGAAAAGATTGACCGAACCAATAAAACGTACAAATCGGAACTAACTACTGATAACTATTTTAGCAGTTACCCACTTGCCGAGTACTTACTGGGAGTAGGTCTGACATTTCTGGGCACCCTGAAGAGAAATAAAAAGGAGATTCCTCCTGAATTTGTGACAGAAAATAAGCATTTAGTTCCTGGAAAGTATCAATTTGCATGCCAGGATGATAAAACCTTGATTTCTGTGGTCACAAAAAGAAAGAAGGTTGTACTACTGTTGTCCACAATGCACGATACTGACGAGACTGACCAGGAAACCGAGAAACCTCTGCAAATGGCGGATTATAATTCTACTAAAGGAGGTGTGGACACAGTAGACTTGATGAGCTCGAGATGCTCTACCTCTAGAAGAACGCAAACATGGCCGATGGCTGCTTTTTTTCGCTTACTTGATGTCGCTGGAATAAATTCGTTGAAGATATTCCAAGAAAATCACCCTAACAACACCACTGTAAGGAGAAAATACACCTTCAACTTAGCGATGGACCTAATGGCTGACAATTTGAAAGATCGTGCGAAACTTTGGTGCCTTCCTAAAGAACTGTATATCTTCTTGGAAAAGTACAGAGAACAACCACCAGCAAGCGCCGGAACTTCATCAAACAGGCGACCTATTTGCTATTACTGTGGGTCTAAAAAAAACAACAGAACTCAGTTGATGTGCCACAAATGCACAAGATATGTCTGCAAAAAATCATTCGTCGCTTCAAGTAACCTGTAACATTTGCGACGAAGGTTTTGAGGACAATGATAACGATATGGTTTAGCTTACTCCAAGAAAGTGCATCGTACCTGATATAAATTCAAAATGTTTGTGTTCAGTGATGCTTTCTCAAATTAGAGACGGATTTCAGTTCCTTACTTTTCAAATATTTATATTTTGTGTTCAAGATAATTTTTGTGACTGACTGGTGAACTTTACTTATGCTATTTGGAAATTGTTATTTTTAAGGGTTCATCATTAACTTTTCGTTTAAATATGTGTGAATAAAGTTATTTTAAACATTTAAATATGTGTATATCAAGTTATTTAACTATATTGACCATTATTAATTCATAAAGAACTGAGTAAAACAAAAAAACTTACAACTAAAAATGGGCGGTCAAAATGCCGCCTCGCGATCGCGTGTGTTATTCCAAACAGCGCGAGCGCTAGAACGTTAAATAACACGATAAGCCTGTAAACATCGATTTAAAGAGAATTCACTGGATAATTACGGTACTTAACAGTTTTTTTGGATTGTTAACGATTGTTGCTACATGCACATGATAGTTGTGTAAATAAATACAAAGTCAGCTGATTCATTATTCCCATAATTTGTAGTCTTAGTTCCCTGCATACTTTATACTTTCCACCTTCGTTTATTCATTGAGTAAAAGTTAATAATCAAATTCCTATATCCCAATAATACAGCATTTCAAGCCCCCGGCGTGGTTTTGACAGAAATTATAGTAGACAACCTCTTATTCTCAGCATTTAAGGACACTTTTATTCTCCGTCCCGCGTAGTAGGGAAAATAATACTAATCTAGCAGCAGTAAAAATTCATATAACCACACTTCACCTGAAAACAGTAGTGTAGATACATTGTAGTGTAGATACAGCATATTTAGATAGTGCCGTATCTTGCCTGCTATATTCGTGTGTTATCTTTCGTGTGTATCTATTAGAGCGTAGTTCTAATAATAATTTGCCTAAGCATTTAGCTTTGTTGGTAATCTTTGAGTACAGTAGTTCTTGCAAATTTCATTTCTGTTTGTGCTTAGTAGTGACATACGGTACCGGTATTGTAATTAGGATACGTCTGAAAGTAGTTTAAAAATTACTGTAGTGTACTGTACAATAGTATACGAGTAGCCTAATATCCTATCAGAATTTAGTGTGCTTATTTTATTATTGTAAAATATTTGTGTAGTACTGGTGTAGTAGAGGTATCTGTAGAAACTCTTACTAAAATTCTGTTGTAATTAGGATAGACTTAATTGAAGTTTGGAATTGTGTAGTTCTTGTGTATTCCTTTCGATATTCAGTAATTAACAACAGGTTTTTTTTCCTGTTAGGGGTTGTAGGATAAAAAATAGAGTAATACTGTAGTGTAGTCGTATATTAATTACTTTATTGTTGTGTGATCTTTGAGTACTATCCCAGACAATATATCCATCCGTTCATTTATTTTTTGCAAATAAGTTATTTTATTTTTATTTTCATTTTCATTTTTTTCCATAAAGAATCGCTAAAGGGCGTGAGTGTACGAACTGTGGGTGTGGCGAGGCATTGAGGGGTATGAGGGAGGAGTTGGAGAGTTTGAGGGAGATAATTAGGATTCTCACAGAAGACAGCAGGTGTACAAGAGGGATGGGAAGGAAAGGGGGGAGTTGTAGAAGACAGGTGATCTAATGTCCTAAGGGGAAGGAGATTGCAGACTAAGGTCTCCATTCAGGATCAGAATTCAGGACAGGTGTCTGTGCGAAATTGGTACGAGTCACTCCAGGTAGAACAACAGAGGGAAGATGAGGGACAGGGAACTGTTGCTGAGATGTGTGGAACTAGGAGGAAGGGAAAAAGTAGGAAAGGGAAATGTAGAGTAGAGGATAGGAAAAGACAGGTGGAACAGGGTCATGGGAAGGAGAAAAGGGAGGAGGAAGTAGCTTCTGCAGCTATCAGAAAAGATAAGGCTGACCAGGAGGGGAGGGGATCAAATGAGGTGGGTAGGGTTGAGGCTCTGGTCATGGGGGATTCCATCGTTAGACACGTGGGGAAAGTGTGTGGAGGAAAGGGAACCAGGGTAGAATGTTATCCAGGAATTAGGTTGAGGCAGATGTTGAGAAAAGTAGAAGAGAGGGAGGAAGGGAAGGAGAAGGTGGGTAGTGTTTCACGTTGGTACCAACAACGTAAGGCAAGCTGATATAAGTACCAACATAGTTGGAGATGTGTGGGATCTGGTAAATGCAGCACGGGTGAAGTTTAAGAAAGCGGAGATTGTTATTAGTAGAATACTGTGTAGGAGGGATACTGACTGGAGGGTGATTGGGGATTTAAATGAGACTATGGAGTGGGTATGTGGGAAACTGGGAGTGAAATTTCTAGATCCTAATGGCTGGGTACGAGATAGGGATCTGCGCTCAAACTGCAGTGGTACGTATAAGTTAGGAAATTTGTTTGGAAGGGTAATAGGGAGGTACATTCAGGGAAACGGGGTGGCCTAGGGAGCGATAAGGGAACAGGGCACTGTCGGCAGCCCTGAAAATGGTTTTCCGTGGTTACCAATTTTCACACCAGGCAAATGCTGGGGCTGTACCTTAATTAAGGCCACAGCCACTTCCTTCCCACTTACAGCCCTTCCCTGTCCCATCGTCGCCATAAGACCTATCTGTGTCAGCGCGACGTAAAGCACCTAGCAAAAAAAAAAGGGAACAGGGAACTGGAAATCAAGTAGGATGACATAAGATTGTTAGTGTTGAACTGTAGAAGTATTGCAAAGAAAGGAACAGAATTGAGTAATTTAATGGATATATATTTACCAGATACTGTAATAGGAGTTGAATCATGGCTGAGAAATGATATAACGGATGCAGAAAATTTCCTCACGGAACTGGAGTGTGTACCGTAGAGATAGGACAGGAATGGTGGGAGGGGGAGTATTCATTCTGGTGAAAGAAGAATTTGTAAGCTACAAAAAAGTTAAAGATGAGACATATGAAATTCTAGGTGTAAGGCTCATTTCTAAAGATAATAGGCAACTTGATATATTTGAAGTGTACAGACAGGAGAAGGGTAGCACTGACACGGATTAAGAATTATTTGATAAGATAATCAGCTATGCAGGAAACAAGGAAAGAAATGTGATTGTAGCGGGAGATCTAAATTTACCAGATGTCAATTGGGAACGTAATGCAAACGACAGGAAGCATGACCAACAAACGGCAAATAAGTTAATATGCGAAGGACAGCTGATTCAGAAAGTGATGGAACCAACCGGAGGGAAAAATATCCTGGATGTGGTGCTGATAAAACCAGATGAGTTCTATAGAGAAACTGAAGTAATAGAGGGTATTAGTGATCATGAAGCTGTTTTTGTCGTAGTTAAAAATAAATGTGATAGAAAGGAAGGTCTTGAAAGTAGGACTATTAGGCAGTACCATATGGCTGATAAAGCAGGCATGAGGCAGTTTCTAAAAAGTAACTATGATCGGTGGAAAACACTAAAAAAAAATTAAACAGACTCTGGGATGGGTTTAAAGAAATTGTTGAGGAATGCGAAAACAGGTTTGTACCTTTAAGGGAGGTAAGGAATGGTAAAGACCCACCTTATTATAACAGAGAAATAAAGAGACTAAGAAGGAGTTGCAGACTGGAAAGAAATACGAGTTAGAAATGGCTGTGGAAGTAAGGAGAAATTGAAGGAACTTACCAGAAAATTGAATCTAGCAAAGAAGGCAGCTAAGGATAATATGATGGCAAGCATAATTGGCAGTCATACAAATTTTAATGAAAAATGGAGGGGTATGTGTAGGTACTTTAATGCAGAAACAGGTTCTAAGAAACACACTCCAGGGATAATTAATGAACAAGGAGAGTGTGTATATGAGGATCTTCAAAAGGCAGAAGTATTCAGTCAGCAGTATGTAAAGATTGTTGGTTACAAGGAAAATGCCCAGATAGAGTAGGTGACTAATGCTAAAGAAATATTAAAATTTACATATGATAACAATGATATTTACAGTAAGATACAAAAGGTGAAAACTAGAAAAGCAGCTGGAATTGATAAGATTTCTGGGGATATACTAAAGACAATGGGTTGGGATATAGTACCATATCTGAAGTACTTATTTGATTATTGTTTGGTTGAAGGAGCTGTACAAAATGAATGGAGAGTTGCTATAGTAGCCCCTGTGTATAAAGGAAAGGGTGATAAAAATAAAGCTGATAATTACAGGCCAGTAAGTTTTACATGCGTTGTAGGCAAGCTTTGGGAAGGCATTCTTTCTGATTATATTAGACATGTTTGCTAAATTAATAACTGGTTTGATAGAAAGCAATTCAGTTTTAGGATAGGTTATTCCACTGAAGCTCAACTCGTAGGATTCCAGCAAGAAATAGCAGATATTTTGGATTTTGGAAGTCAAATGGACTGTATTGCAATTGACCTGTCTAAAGCATTTGATAGGGTGGATCATGGGAGACTACTGGCAAAAATGAGTGAAATTGGACTAGACAAAAGAGTGACTGAATGGGTTGCTATATTTCTAGAAAACAGATCTCAGAGAATTAGAGTAGGTGAAGCTTTATCTGACCCTGTAATAATTAAGAGGGGAATTCCTCAAGGCAGTATTATCGGACCTTTATGTTTTCTTACATATGTAAATGATATGAGTAAAGGAGTGGAATCAGAGGTACGGCTTTTTGCGGATGATGTTATTCTCTATAGAGTAATAAATAAGTTACAAGATTGTGAGCAACTGCAACATGACCTCGAAAATGTTGAGAGATGGACAGTAGGCAATGGTATGTTGATAAACAGGGTTAAAAGTCAGATTGCGAGTTTCACAAATAGGAAAAGTCTTCTCAGTTTTAATTACTGCGTTGATGGGGTGAAAGTTTCTTTTGGGGGACCATTGTAAGTATCTAGGTGTTAATATAAGGAAAGATCTTCATTGGGGTAATCACATAAATGAGATTGTAAATAAAGGGTACAGATCTCTGCACATGGTTATGAGGGTGTTGAGGGGTTTTAGTAAGGATGTAAAGGAGAGGGCATATAAGTCTCTGGTAATACCCCAACTAGAGTATGGTTCCAGTGTATGGGACCCTCACCAGGATTACCTGATTCAAGAAATGGAAAAAATCCAAAGAAAAGTAGCTCGATTTGTTCTGGGTGATTTGCGACAAAAGAGTAGCGTTACAAAAATGTTGCAAAGTTTGGGCTGGTAAGACTTGGGAGAGAGGAGACGAGCTGCTCGACTAAGTGGTATGTTCCGAGCTGTCAGCGGAGAGATGGCGTGGAATGACATTAGTAGACGAATAAGTTTGAGTGGCATTTATAAAAGTAGGAAAGATCACAATAAGAAGATAAAGTTGGAATTCAAAAGGACAAACTGGGGCAAATATTTTTTATAGGAAGGGGAGTTAGGGATTGGTATAACTTACCAAAGGAGATGTTCAATAAATTTCCAATTTCTTTGAAATCATTTAGGAAAGGGCTAGGAAAACAACAGATAGGGAATCTGCCACGTGGGCGACTGGCCTAAATGCAGATCAGTATTGATTGGTTGATTGAAGGGCTTCAGGGAGGGTTTTGAACAAAGGACTGGGCACTGGAACTGTTGTATTGTGTTAAAGAGAGAACACCATATTTACGTGAATGATATCCGCATTTTTTTTTTTTTTTTTTTTTTTTTTTTTAACTGATGCACGAAATTGGGGTGTAGGTTTTATTTGAGTCAATGTTGGCTTTTTTTTTTTTTCCCCCCCAAAATCAGCCTTCCTAAAGTTAGGGTGCGGGGATTATTCGGTGGCGGGGATTATTCGCGTAAATACGGTACTTTGAAAGTCCAAGTGAATGAGAATACAGGTAGCCTATACATTCCAGTAATAAAACACCATATTTACCCGGCTATAGGACCGCCTCACCTACGGCACCCTCAATTTTTGGGAGTCAAAATACAAAATCCTTGGACACTGAGAAATTCCTCCAGTTTCCTGGGTGCAATGAAATTCCTCACTACAATTGTGCTGAATCCAATGATGTCTGTTTAGAAGAACACGGTGATAATGATAAAACCCATCTCTTCCTGGCTCCAGCAGCATGGATAGAGTCCACTGGAATGTGGCCTTGGCTCCAGGCTTGCTTCAGAACCACCTCCCCCACAGTTGCCCATTTGTTTGGCTGTTTGTTTCGCACTGTACCTTTCTTCACACATACAATTTTTATTTTAGACACGTACTGTGATAACTTGGAAGACAAGTGCCAGTAAACACAGAATAGTTTTATGGCCTCTTTTAAATTAAGTAGTGATGAGTTCACTGAAAAATGGCATAACAGCAGCATCTTGCAAATTCAATGTATAACCTAAAACGATTCGCTATTGGTGTACAAAAGAAGGAACAACAGAAGTTAGTGAACAAGGAGTGCAAATCTTTTTTGGGAAAGAAGGAAGGAAAGTACAAAGATGTCTATGAAAAAGTGTTCAAGTGGACTAATGCAAAAAGATACGGTAGTCATGCTGCAATGCACGAAATATTACAATTCAAAGCACATTAAATTGCGAGAAAACAAAGGAACTCAGCTTTAGAATTTAAGGAGAGCTGATGCTGGACTGTATGATTTATGTATTGAAAGAATGTTTGAGTAGAACTTCAATGTCAATGGCTTCCAGATGACTACAGAGATAGGGATAGAATTACATCATTTCATGATAAGACTAGCGAAGATTATAAATTTCTTCTATCGCCAACTGGCAATGCCGATCGGACGTCAGTTTACTTGAACATGACAAGAACAATGATAAACACAGCAGGTGCATCAAATGTTTTAGTGAAAACCACAGGAGCAGAGAAGATTCAATGTACAGTTATGCTAGCTGTGACAGTACATCACAGGAAACTCCTGCCATATTGCATTTCTAAACTAAAAACTCAGCCTAAAGGAGTCTTTCTGAAAAGAATTCACATCTGTGTACAGGACAAATGGGTAGATGGAGGTGGATCAGATGATAAGACTGGCTAAGAACTGTACTGAATGATATCCAGGAGTACTACCTAATAAAAAAATCGATGCTTGTACTGGACAGCTGATTAGTTGACTGCATAAAAAACAAATGACACTAAAACATATCCAGCGATTATCCCAGGAGGACTTACATCAGCTTTGCAGCCATTAGTCGTCTCCATACAGAAGCCTTATAAGGACCATATGAGGTTTTACTCCACCTGGATGGTGGACAATGTGCACGAGACAACAAAAGCTGGATTAATCAAGCTGCCTTCACTTGTATGTATTTGCGACTCGATCATGCGTGCTTGAGGATTAATCACTCCAGAAATTATTGAAAACAGTTTAAAAAAGACTGGAATAGCATATGCATTTAGATAGCTTCTATGGAAAGAACACAAAGAAAATGAAGACCCAGATTCGAACAACAATGACGGCAGTGAAGATGGTGAAAAGGATGGCCTGTGATCCAACATCACAAAGGTAGGCCTAATTTTAATATTATTTTCCTCTTGTAAAGGTCTAAATATTTTTGTAAAGCATGAACATACACCAGGATTAAAAACAAGGATTTTCGTGTTACAGGTAGCCATTTTATATTCAAGCATGAAGGACAAATTGTATTCTGCAGTTCATGCTTAATTTTAACTTCAGAGGAATGTTTTTCTACGTCATTAGCCAGTATACCTGGGTCACAATGACTAGGTTCAGGTTTCCCTATTCCCATGGAACAAAACTACAGTCATGTGCTTCCTGCATTTGGCTTACTGGCTAGCTGTTGGCAGTGAGAAAATTTCCTATTTCGGATTACTACTTTAATTTTACTGCGTAGAGCCTGATACTGTTCAAACACATTAGGAGAACAGGTTCGTCTACACAGCAGATGGAATGCACTTCAATAGGGCATCGTAAGTTTAATGTTGTCAGTTAGCCATGGGGACGGAGGTTGAAATACTTTACTCTTAAGTTTCAGAGCAGCTTGTCAAGGAGACCAAGCAAGAAGGAATTAAACTTTGTAGTTTCATGTCACTGTAGTTTATGTTAAGTCCTCCCAAGGGGAATTAGATGTGTCCAGTCTAAAGACATGTATATTTATATGTTTAAAGTCACTGAAAGTTATATATTTCATTTTATATTTTGGCACTTTAAAAGAATATGGCATGTATATCGAATCATGCTTAAAAATACATGAACAGGAATCTGACCATGCAACAAAATTTTATGAGGGTTATAGGTAACCTTTAAATCAAGAAGGGCATGGGAGAACGAGTTTCCGATAGTGTAGTTAGTTTGTTGTGGTAATACTGTCATGATACATGACTGGAAAATGTTTAGTAGTTGCTTTGCGTCGGTTGTCTACTTTAATATGTTGGTACTGGAATCTCCAAATATAATAAATTTGTTAGTAAGTTGGTAATAATCAGTGTAGAAAAGGAAGAAAAGGAGAAATATTGGGGAGAGTTTACCAAGAAAATTAAGCAAGATAGTCGAGGAAATCAGAATTTATTATACAGAGTAATAAAATTGAATAAATCAAGAAAAAATCAAGGTATTAGAGAGAGAGAAGATGGATCCATAGTACATGACGAAAAGGGTCTTCAGAAAGTGATGGCAAAGTATTTTGAAAAAATTTATAATGAGGATGACTGCTCGGAGGAAGGAGGAGATAAGAAAATGGAAATAATAGATGGAGGAAAAGAAGAGAACCCGGTAACATGGTTGGACCTTGAAAGGGCAGTGAAAGCAATGACTAAAGTTAAAGCAAGTGGAAAAGATGAATTCAATGCTGATATGATTAAGGCAGCAGGAAGCATTGGACTATAGTGGCTATACAGAGCCCTCAATGGCATATGGAAGGATGAAAGGATACCTAAGACTGGCAACAAGGAAGCATTGTACCACTATTCAAGAAAGGAAATAGGAAGAAATGTGAAAACTATAGAGGTTTAACCCTATTATCACATGGGCTAAAAATAATTGAGAGAGTCATGGACAAAAGACTGAGGGATATAATAAAAACACAGAGGAAGAACAATACGGCTTTAGACCTAATAGATCAACAATGGACTTGATATCTACAGTGCGAACGATAATGGAAAAACATCTGGAAAGGATGTGGATGACCTTCAGACTGGAAGATATTTACTTAGCAACTGACTCACAAAATATATCAGATGTTTGAGAAAACACTGGTATTTATAAGCTAACTTGTACTCAATATAAAAAAACTTACGTGGGACAATCTGGAAGGAACTTCTTAATTAGATATCAAGAACACGTCAATGCTGAAAAATACAAAAGATTATCTGCCATGGGATCCCATATGAAAGAGTCCAAACACAAATTCACCAATATTAGACAGGACCTTCAAATTATCTGTATGATAAATAAAGGAAATCTAATGAACAACCTTGAAAACATCCACATCGTTCTTGATAAATTAGAAAACGGTGAAGAGAATCTTAACAAAAACGAGCAAAAAAACATCTTATACGAGAACATTAGTAAATACTTGGAATGGGTAGACATAAAACTGACAAGACGGACAAGAGATATAATCAAACACGACATCGCAGAAGCACAGCCCAATCTCCCTCCTCCCTCACATATTTTAGATGACGACAATACTCTACTTCCCTTCTCTCCAGAGCTTTCTTTGCATGAACTGTCAGACTTTGTCACATCGTTACTTCACCAGGTCGCGCTCAAAGACAAACCCTCTAGACAGCGCAGAATAAACATCTTTTCCAAACAAGAACGAGAGGCAAGATGTCCTGTTCTGATGACCTCCATTTTTTAACAAAGGAGTCTCCAAAGAACTTTTATTATTTGTGCTTACTGTCCTAATGTAGAACAGTTTACATATCTGGGTAGCATTATTAATGGAAGTAATGAAATCAACCCTGAAATTCAGACTAAGTAAAGGTACAACATTTTATCATTAAAGCTCTTATGGGATGACAAAGTACCCAAGAGGACTAATTAACGCTGGTAACTAATAAGAGACAAGATAGAAAGATCCAAGCAAGTAGAAATGAAATTTCTAAGAACATCGTTTAAAAAGACAAGAAGGGATAGAATTATAAATATTAACATCAGAGAAGAGCTAAATATAGTACAGAAGATATAGAAAGCAAGACTGAGATGGTTCGGACATGTAAAAAGAATGGGAAAGGAACGGGTAGCAAGAAGGGAATTAGAAAGAGAAGTTAAGGGAAAGAGACCAGTTGGAAAATAGAGTAGAAGGTTGATGGATCAGATTTGGAAGGAGATTAGAGAAGCTGGAATGGATGTGGCAGAAGTAATGGAGCAGGAAAAGTGAAAGGACAGAAAGGAATAGAGGAGGCTTGTAAACCACATCCGGGCGACTGGAGTGGGACATTGACGATGATGACCGGAGAAATAACCGCATCTATGAACATGAACTCAGGTCTTGGCTTAGTGGAGTGGCTAGAGGTGTAAACTAATTTACAACTGATAGTGTCTCTCCAGTGTAAAGCTACCTTACTGTAGACTCTGTCATGCTTGTATAGACGGTATGCACTTATCTCAACCATGTCATTAGGAATGGACTTCCTCAACCAAGTTTCACTCTCTACAGCAATATGCATGTTGCTGTCTTGAAGAAGAGCTATAAGTTCATAAATGTGGTCCCCCCTGTGGGTGGGGGCAGTAGAATAACACCCACGGTATCCACTGCCTGTCGTAAGAGTTGACTAAAAGGGGCCCCAAGGGATCTGTAATTTGAAGCATGGGTTGGTGACCACGGGACGCTTAGCTGAGTCCTGGCATTGCTTCCACTTACTTGTGCCAGGCTCCTCACTTTCATCTATCCTATCCGACTTCCCTAGGTCAACTGTTTTTTTGTTTTTTTTTCCCGACCCCCTTAGTCTTATTTTCATGCTTTTATTGGCCCCTGTCGTCTTCCTTTGACCGATACCTTCATTTATCGAAATGTTGGATCCCTTCCCTTTTTTCTCTCTGATTAGTGTTACATAGATGATAGTTGCCTCGTTGTACTTCCTCTTGAAACAATAATCATCACCACCACCATCACCTCACAAATGTGGGCTGGGGCAGACTGTGTATTTGTATCAATACAATTCATAGAATGAGGCTTAGTCTCAAATATTTTTACTAGCATGTTACAAAGCGATAGTAGTGAAGAGGAAGGCCGCAAGTGCGAGGATGGCGGGGAAAGGAAAGGAACAGGCCCGCTTTCTAACTGAAAGTCATTGCTACACTTAGGGGAAGGTAAAACAGTACTCTGTAAAGCTCCTTACCTTCATACCTCTGTAGAAGAATTACCAACTTATCTTTGCTTTAAAAAAGTACATTTACTCTAACAGAAAAATTAACTGAAATAAAGCACATGCAATGTAACACAAACCTATCCTAAGAGTAATACAAGATAATACACCCATAGCTGACTGATCAGTCCACCCCTGCACCAAAAACGGAATATAGTTCAGAAGGTTTATTTACAAAACTGTTTTTGCTACAGCTGCCCATTAAAATAACACATCCATCTTGTGACCAAGCTAGCCTTCCACACATTCCCTGGCTTTGTGTAGCATCTCCTTACTCGCCTGAGTATGGGACTCTGTTAGTAACAGCTGAGTACCCATTGAAGCCAGTTTAGCATGCCACACTGCTCGAGTCTTTTTCATCAACTACTGCATCTGCCACTGTCCTCCTACGAACACCAAGTCTACGGCACCAATCAATACTGGCCATTGTCAGTTCTACATTTAATTTCTCCTTCACAGTGTTTAAAACTTTTGCAGCTTTGTCCTCATTAGGTCACTAACAGCTTGAAGAAGACAATTCTTCCTGGAGTACTGTTCATGAACGTGCAGTATCTCATCCTGCTTGTTAGTTCTCAGCTGATGTGCTGAGAGTTCTTGCTTAATGGATACAAGCTCAACCCCTATAGATGTGTGAATTTCAGTAAGTCCTAGTAGCGAGCGTCCAGTTGTTCTGTAGGGTTGGTGGCCCTGTCTGCAGCCATGGTTGCTTGTTCCAGTAATTTCTGAAACTCATTTATGTGATCTTTGAATGATTATATAGACCGTAATGCCTTTATGTTTATGATGTTCATTCAAGACATTGATATTACATTTGTTCAACATTTACTATCACGTGCAATTAATAACTGGTAGTTAAAGTGAGGATATCGCTGGTGTTAAAAATGGAGCGACTTCTGAAGTGAATTACAGGGGATAATAGAATAAATTATTTTTGTGATAATTTGCTTATTCTCAAGTGAACATGTCATCTTAGTGAGTTAAATATAATTGTGCTTGCAAACTAAAGAGACTTGTTGCCTTATTATTACATAAGAATACTTCCATACCAATACTCTTGACTATCAGAATATCAAATGGAGAGGATGTTATTTCTTATTCAAAATTTATCATACAAAACTTAAGGGGTTGAAAGTAAAAGATGGCTTGTGCAATAAACTGCAATGACTTGTACAAAATTAAACATGCAGGGTGAAATATAAGACTGCTACCTTGGCTGCAAGCTTCATTATGCTGCTCTGTAACCTGGGCCATATTGGAACCAGCCGGAGGCCAAGTGGGCAGAGAAGCCTTCCTACCCACTGTTGCAGGTGATTGCACTTCTACTGGAGCAGACATGGGGTGAGGGTTAAGGGAGGCACGCCGCAAACTATGCATCTGACCAGCAGATGTATTCTGTTCAAATACTGCACGTGCATTGAAAGTCCTCTGGGAGATTACAGCCTGAGCTTCCTAAAACATACAATATTATTTGATAATTGAAAGAGCATATTATGCTTCTCAAATATACAAACTGTCCCCCATACCACACTATAAGACCAAGAACATAGTATGCATGGAAGTGTATTAACAACCAGGGCTACGCTACCCTAAGTGGTTGTGGTACGAGACAGTGGTTGGGCAGGAGAAGGAGACACAACAACAACAAAGTAAATACAAGAAAATAAAAACAGAACACTTACCAGTACCTTAAATGAAATTATCTTCTTCAAAAACACCCATGTGGGAAACAAACTGAATCCCATTCCGAAATACAGTAGAACCTCGATAACTAGAAATCTGTTAATTCAAAATCCTGCCTAATTCGAAGCAGCTCACATTGCATGTTATCTAAATTGTTTAATTCGAAATATGGATAATTAGTAATTCGAAGAACAATGTTGGTCCCATTACCGAAATTCACACTTTTAATTCAAAACTGCCTTTACATTTAAAAAAATAGTACTTTACAGACTAATTTAAATTCAAAATTTATCCACGACATGATAGAACGAGTCTTCCAGAACGTGCAGGGGGTAGCTTTCCACACTTTCACTCACTTTGGTGTGTCTACAGTGTGCTTCATATTTGGTAAGTTTGAGTGAAATATTAATTCTTTTGTACTGAGCATTTTAAGGAATGCCACAATATCATGTAGCAGAAACCACAAACACTGGTGATGCCAACAGTTCGTGAAAAAGCGTGGCCCACATAATCAATTCGTACGCACCGAACAATATTGCCAATGCCGATGAAACTGCATTTTATTTTTTGATGCCAAGCCCAATCGGACTTACGGTTTTAAAGGAGAGATGTGCCAGCTGGGAAATCGTACAAGGGTCCTTTGTTGAAATGCACACGGAAGCAAGAGACTTCCTCCCCTCATCATAGGAAAGTTCAATAAGCCACGATGTTTTAAGGGCATCGGGCACTTTCTGCGCAATTACAAGGCATTTAAAACAAGCAAACAGTACAGTAATCCAACAAATAAAGTATCTGCACAGGGGAGCCAGCATAATTTGACCTCATCTTCGAATCGTGTGTTTGTTTCATTGCATGAGGTTATGTTTGCCAGTAATTTATCCAAGTGCATTATTTGAATAATGTAAATGCACTTTGTTGAACACTTTTCAGAAATAGTTTTTTCGATGGCATGTGAAAGGCTGTAAATCAAGGTGATTCACGCATTAATGGGCCTTAGAATACTTTGTGACGCGACAAGGGTTGGCATTTCTGAATTACGAGTTGGCGGTTAACTCGAAATCACGTAATTCGAAGTCCGATTTTTGCGTCCCAACGACTTTGAATTAACGAGGTTTTACTGTAATGCAAAGAGGTTGGGAAAATATAGGTTTGCTACCTTAAGTATCTGACCTATCTACCATAAAAATGATAACCTAAATAAATTTTGGAACTAATTTAATGATGCTTAAAGAACAACGTTTAAATAAATTTAAATACACTCACTGGCAAAAAAAGTAAAACGCTACATATTTCAGACAAAATTCAATGTTGGTCCATTTGAAACCTTGTACAAATCAAATGTTATGCCATTACAACAGCGTTAGTGGAAGATCGGTGCAGTATACTTTATTGTCACAGGTGAACAATGTAGTGGAAGTGGAAAATGTTTATTGAAGACTTTATTTGTAAAGCATGGTAATATGTTGTATTTGCAATGACCTAACCTGTACTGTGTAATATTTGTAACATATGGTGTTTGTAAATAGTAGATTTCAGTTCTGTACTTACTGGAAGTATCCACAAATGTTACATGAATTTTTGAGCAGGGTGTGTTGTATTTTGTTGGTTATGTCTTCTAGAATATATTTTCTGACTGTTCTGGAAATGGAAGGTTCGCAAGCGTGTATATTCGAGAATGTTAATTAAAGTCCGCGACGGAAAGTAGGAATTGTGATTGGTGAATCTGGGTGACTATAGGCGGACTCATGCATTCTGATTGGCTACTCCAAGGCCAGGGTTTACCTATATAGAGAGAGCAAGGCAGCGTTCGTGATAATTCGGTCTGTCTTGTCTTGTCCTGGTCTGTCTTAGTCTGTGTTGGTCTGTCTGAAGTTTTACGTCGTGTACGACACCTCGCTACCAGGATGGGGCACCTTCGGGTAAGCACTCTTGAATTCTGTTCCGGCTAAAATTTCCGTAATGTTTGATAGTTATTTAGTATAGGAATCTGCCCTAGCCTAACCTAGATTCGTCAAATTAATTATTTATGACGCCTTAGCTTTTCAACTGGGCTTGCCTGTTTGTTTTCGAGGCATTCCCATTTCTTGTTTCACTAAATATGTAGATTGTAGTTTAATATATTTACCTTGGGGTTTGCCTCTGGTAGTTCAGTGTCACTTGATGTATACTAGAGTTTTGGAGAGTACGTTTACTTCACTGTAAATTGCATTGTATAACTGGATTTGTAACTAGAGTATAGTTGGTTTGAAATTTGAACTTGTAGAAAGATATTATCAAAGAACCTCTAAGTTATGTGTACCACTGAGAATATAGTTTAAAGTTGCAAGTTGGTGGATTTTGTTCAGAATGTATTTGTAAAATTTCTTTTGTAAATAACATTTTTTAAATTTAAGGATCACGGCGAATTATTTAGGAAAGCGCAACCTAAGCCATGTCCATGCCCTGGGTAGGTCGTAATTCCTTCCACCTTTCTGGTCTATTGTCCACTAGTTGGTCCTACTGACATTTACGTATTATGATGTTGTTGGCAGAGATCCGCGTAGTCCAGCTGATGTTTCGCTGAGTGTGTAGTGTTTTCTGATATCGTGTAGTTGTTCTTACTTCCCCCCCTTTATTGTGTTTAGTGCTTTGTTTTGTGTAACCACTGTAGCAGCGGTTTCAGTTATGTTTCAGAAGTTAGAGGCATGTCTTGTTCTAATGTGTACAAAAGTGTTTAAAAGGTACAGAGAGGACAATATCTAAACCAGGAGGCCCGGTTCTGGTTGTACGAAAAGCACTTGTGAGCGTGATGATCGCTTTCTCATAATGCAACTTATTCGTGATGCACACACAAAAGCTATGGAGGCCAGAAATCATTTGCAAGTACAGGGCGCGAACATCATCGAAAGGACAGTAAGAAGGATGTTGTATGAAGTGGATTTGAAGTCCAAGAAGCCCGCCACAAGATCTCTGCTTACACGTGAGCACTGCGCCTCTCAGATGCGATTCGCCAATGCCCATTGAAACTAGCCTGTGGAACAATGGAGCAAAGTGTTGTTCACGGATGAATCCAGATTGTAATCTATAATCTTTATTTCCGTATTGACGAATTGCACAATTAAAAATAGGAGAGGATTTCTACCAATCAATACTTATTTATTGCTTATATTAAGCTACAGGACCGGTTTCGACCTCATATACAAGGTCATCTTCAGCTGAACCATAAATACATATTTATATAATGAAGCTTTGATTAAGATGATGCCCCATTTGTATGTGACTAAATGTACATCATCATCATCATATAGCATTCCTTTAACAACACATTCTTAATCAAAGCTTCATAATATAAATATGTATTTATGGTTCAGCTGAAGATGACCTTGTATATGAGGTCGAAACCGGTCCTGTAGCTTAATATATGCAATAAATAAGTATTGATTGGTGGAAATCCTCTCCTATTTTTAATTGTGAATCCAGATTGTTTGAGGGCACCAAACGGAAGGTAGAGGGATGAAGAAGATCCGATGAACGTTACTCACCCTATACTTTCTCTGCAAGGAAACTGTTCAATGGAGGCTCTGTGATGGTCTGGGCTGGGATTACCACTGATGCGTGCACGGAGCATGTGTTCATCCAGAATGGAAGTCTGACAGCCCACCAATACATCAAGGAGATTTTAGTGGATCACATGGTGCCTTTTGCACCTATCATCGGCGAGAACCTTATCTTATGCATGATAATGTTCGCCCACACATTGCTGTTTGTGTACGTGAGTGCCTGGATGAAGCCAGAATTGAGAGCATTGTGTGGCCTGCTCGTAGTCCCGGCCTAAACCTGACAGAGCATGTCTGGGACATGCTTGGGAGAAATGCTAGGAGTCAATCTCCTGACACACTGGTTGAACTTCGGACTGTGCTCCAGGCAGAATGGGAGCTCATATCACAAGGGAATATTTGAGATTGTATCCTGAGCATGCCTAATCATATCACAGCTGTAACTGCAGCTAGAAATGATAATACCCATTACCATACCCACCAACTTTTGAAAAGGGCTATCAGTAAAACTCATGCGACGAAAAAATTTAAGGATTTTCGACATACCCCGGCTTCACTACTAAGTTTTGTTTTTTTTGTTTTCCACCTTGTCGATACACTAAATTGCTTAAGGCAACTTATTGGTTAAAAGTGGTCCATGTTTCGTATATTATAAACATCTCCAGCCACATAATACTGTTTAAATGAAAAATTCATATAATGACAAAGTATCAATGCTTTAGAGGAAGTGTCCTTAAAATTAACATAACAAGATTGAGAATATTAAAAACAAAATTCTTAATACCCTGGCTTGACGAAAATAATAATACTTCTGGGCTACAAAATACTTTAATTCATGCTTTAAACAGGATATTTCAATGAAATCAAATCTACTTACATCATAGGCCAATGATTTGTAGGTGAAAATAACAATCAAGAAGAAATCCATGTTAAACAGCAGCAGGCGTGGTGAATATTAGTTTGGAGCATTCATAACAGGACTTCCTTGATAAATTAAGCAGATATGTGATAATTGAGAAAGGCTTTACACAATGAAACTTGTTTAACATAACACAGGCAAGAAATAATATAATACACACTGCAAATCACACGCCAGTTCGACTTTAAAGTCATAGTTGTGGCCTTTATAGCTTCCTGCAAAAAGTCTTGAGAAAATATGTTATCATAACAGGGACCAGAACTCTTGGTCTTCAAAATAGAAATAGACTCCAGAGATTCATTCGACATGGATGATCTGAACTCTGTTCTATTTTTCTTCACAAGGCTAAAAACATGTTTACATTCTGCATTGGTGAGAACAGAGAGCATTACCCTAGAAATTCGGTTACACTTGAGAAGTCCATCGGCTCCACGAATTCTTGATATTTGTGCCCAACTGGAATCACTCGCACCATCGTGATTTGCAACCAAGGTGTCATCTACCTGAAGAGCTGTGAACTGCCCCCTGAAGCTCATTCACCACATCATCTGTAGTTTCCTTCTCTTCCTTGCATAACATGATAGGAAATTTTTCCAAGAAAAAAACGAATGGAAGAAAACTGCACATCTTCAATTTTGTCTAACCTAGCAACTTGAACATGTTAACACATCATTCTTGAGTGGAAACTTGATGATGTGGTCACAGGCAGTACAAAAGTAGTTTCTCACTGACGAAAAAAAAGATTTATCTGTATCTTGGAGATCATTCACTATGTTCGAAGTCTAAATGCCAATAACTAACTCATCATCACTTCTTTGATTTTGAATCAAGTTGTACTCAACTTCAAGCAATGAGGAGCTTTCAACAATTTTGGACTTAACAAACTTTGTGAACAACTGCTTTAGCAGTAGTCTATCCAAACATCAGCCTAAAGATAACCACCTAGTACATGTTTCAGAATTTTCTTTGCCTCTTTATTGAGCAAGTTCTGAAATTTCTGAAGGCGTTCTTTCCTTTTGACACTCTTCTCTACAAATTAAAATATATCAACAAGGATCTCATCCACTTTAAGTGGTTATCTTCCAGCACCTTTTTCAGCTGCTAGATTAATCAGGACCGGGCGAGTTGGCCGTGCGCGTAGAGGCGCGCGGCTGTGAGCTTGCATCCGGGAGATAGTAGGTTCGAATCCCACTATCGGCAGCCCTGAAAATGGTTTTCCGTGGTTTCCCATTTTCACACCAGGCAAATGCTGGGGCTGTACCTTAATTAAGGCCACGGCCTCTTCCTTCCAACTCCTAGGCCTTTCCTACCCATCGTCGCCATAAGACCTATCTGTGTCGGTGCGACGTAAAGCCCATAGCAAAAAAAAAAGATTAATCAGGTGGCAAATGTAACCTATGACGATAATACCTAGTTGAACTTCCTTCAGTACTGCTGAAACCCCATTTTTGTGTCCTATCATAACAGGAGCATTGTCGGAGCAGAAAGCCACACAGTTTTCAATTGGTATGTTATGAGAATTAAGCTGTGATAACATCAGAAACCTATGTTTCTCCCTGTTGAGCCCCGCTAACGCTGGTATGGATAGCACAGTGCTCACTACTTTTTCCTGCAAAATATCGTAGAATGTAACAACAACAGGATACAACTTGGCATTTGTATCATTGCTTCCATCCGCTGCCAAAGAAAATGGTCCGTTCTGAAGGCACTTAACTTCAGATGGTACAATTTTTGCCATTTTATTTACAATGCATGCCATTTACGTGCGACCACAACTGTATTTCTTTGCAACTTCTGATGTGGGAAATATTTTCTTAAATAAAGCACCAGCATGATCAGCCGCACATAAAGGCACATTGTGTTCCACCAAAAAGACACTCGGCCCTAATTACGTCACTGTCAACGTTTACAGACTTGGCAAAAACGGTGTTCATTTTCTTGTTATCTTCCTCCGATTTAACGTACCTTACATGTTTACTGCACTTCACATGATTACTTAAATCGTTTCTTCCACCATGTGCAATATTAATATCGCACCCACATACCGTGCAAAACGCAAATTTTTCTCCCTTTCTTCATTTTAGTACGCACGGAAAATCAATAGAATATGATTCTTTAAATGTCTGGAAGTACTGTTTCTTGTTGGATTTATTCATGATAATCTATAATAGGAATATAGCGTATGAAAATGTCCGAGGGAAAATGTGTCTATATCCATTGAAACATCGAAAGGAACCTGGATTACTGAACGTCACATAAAATTATAACAAACACTCAAGGCAGTCAAACACTTCATTATAGCATGGCAAAGCACACAAAGTTTTAAACCATTGCCAACCTCATGAACGAAGTATATGCACATGGTAAAAAAACACACACACGTGGAACGAATGTAGTTCTTCTTCTTCATTATAACTGAAGGGGCGTCGCTAATAGCCGTATACCCAGTCACTGGAACAAGTGTAATTAATCCAACAAATATAGTGTGCCATTTCACTGTCACGTAAAGTCCCGTCCGTAGTAAGAACAAAGATGGAGTCTAAACTTCCGAATACTAAATATCAAAACGTCTGGCGATACCGCAAGCTAAGGTGACAACATTTACATCAGGCGCTTGTGAAAGGATTAAGATACAGGAGGCAGTGCAAAAAGAACGAAAGGAGAAGATTGTTACGGACAATTATTGAGAAAAAAGAAACAAATTGGAAGAGAGCTACTTTTCAACTGAATCCTACACGGAAAGCAACATTGTTTACTAAATAAAGAGGGTATCAACAAGAGATTCATCCAGCGGAAACAAGGAGTGGATTTTACTGATAGCTGCACTGCAGATCATTAATAGAAGATTTTTATTTCGCTCCACGAAATTTAAATACGTGGGAATCCAAGTACAAGGCTACGACAGGCTTACGTCACCACAACCTTTGCTGACGTATTACTTGATATTGTCAAATCTAAAGAATTAAAGAAGTGGGATTTCAATAGTAAACTCTAGAAAGAATATCTGAACATAATCTGTTTGTTTCGAACGTCACATTCAATCATTACCCCAGAGTTCTAGTTGTCGATAAAATCAACTCTTTCAAGGAGACAATCTTTCGCTATAAACAGATAATAACACAGCTTTTCCTATGATTATAAAGTTAATTAAAATTATATGTTATTCTGTTTCAACTAGTCCAGAAATGAGCAAGATGTTCTAAGAAGATGAAGGGCTAGACTGCCCAAGTGAGCGCCGTCAGATGATATTGCCTGCCGCAAGATGACCAAGCCCAGAGGAGACGTAGTCAAGCCTTCCCAGTTTACATAGGGAAATGAAAGGAGGCGTGTCCATATGTCCTGTCACCTGGACATAACCGGCTACAGGAATTGCGGAAATTCAGATAAGTCTTTCTTTTAAACTAATGTATTAATGATTGAAGTTCTTTTCTTTGTTCATTACAAGTTTATCGAGTTATTCAGTGTATAAATAATGAGACGACGTAAATAGTGGATTATGAACTAGGTTAGAGGTGGTCAGGTAATCTTCACATTCTAAATGTCAAATCCCTAGATAGGTGATCCGTCAGTGATAAAAGCCTACGCTCGAAATATGATCCATTTAATGTGAGAAAAGTTGATTTCGCTAATGTGTTGGTAAATGGTGTACCATGTCAAGAGTAAACTCAGGTATGTGTGTGCGATGGTTATAATCAAAGAATGTCAAATTAGACAATCCGTAGGAAATGCTTGCCAGATGAATATGTGTGTTTACAATAATTTAGGGTTATGACAGAATCGAGGTCATAATGTTGTGAATAAGTCCACAAGCCATGGTAGAAATAACAGATACTTCGTGAGAGTGAGGAATAAAATATATTAGGTAAATAAAATGAGTTATATGTTTAACGAGTAGTATAATAGTTATTTAAAGAGATGTTGATATGAGATTGGTGATTAAGAATGGTGATAGTTATTGATTCGTCGTGAATACGATCATGGTTATGTAGTGGTGGACTTAATACCTCCCTTGGAACCTGGAAAGGAAAATCCGCGAGGCTATCGAAATCAAGAAACATCCGAATAACATAAATTTAGAAGAAGGATACAAAATCAGTAATTCTTGGATGCCCATCATTCATCGTTTAATACATACAGACCACAACATAAACACACGGGCCGCAACCCCATTACATAACAGCGCGGGCAACCCCCCACTACCTGGCTGTGACATAAACTTTCCAGAAGCCTCGCGAGACAGCCAGGGCTTACGTCAGCCAGATAGGCTAGGATATAAAAGGCCAAGATCAAGGCCACTCTAGTAGTGTAATTTCTGCCTGGGAGACTGATTACCTCAGATCGAGTAGGGGTATTTCAGTCGCCTTGACAAAGAATACTGCAATGTATTCGAAACGTCGGCAAACTGTACGTGATATGCGTACAAGTACAACACGGTTCAACCCGGAAAATAAATTAAATAATTAAATAATTAAATAATTGTTTCCAAGTTGAGTTTTATGGAATGGTAATGAGTTCGTTGTGTTTCCTTTGATTATTTCGTTAGTGAGCAAGCATAAATAGATTGATATATAATCGGAGTGACACCTGTTGGTTAACCAGTATACCTGAAAGTACCAATAATTTCACGGTTAGGAGGATGAAGCAAGTGATAAAAATCATTGTTATCCGTATTGAAGATACTGAATGTAGGATGCTAAAAGGTTTGTTTTATCACCTATTCAATACATATAAATTTTATAAATTAGGAATCAATAATAAATAATAAATAATAATAATAAATTCCTAATTTATAAAATTTATATGTATTGAATAGGTGACAAACCTTTTAGCATCCTACATAGGAGGATGAAGTCGAACATGTTCATACCACTACAGATATTTTTCAATTCTGAATTTATTCTCAAGTAAAAGGAATGCAGTATACTTCTTAGACAAAATCCCATATCACTGATGGCTGACTGTAGGTGCATGAGTTATCACCATGTGACAGAATTTTCACACAAAGTAGACCACACAAGCCAATGCGTTTCAGATGGAACTAAGATAGTATCCACTAGAGAATATGATGAAATTGCACTAGTACTCATTTAGAGTAACCAGTATACTCAGGTTAAGAGTGGTATTTAAGCTCACGGGTACTATGTTGAATCATTTATTGAACGTATGCATTAATTTAAAAAAAGGACTTATCAGTATTCACGCAGCAAAATAAAGAAACATGAACATTCATACCTCTTAAGATCCAGTACTTGTTATAATACTAGGAAAGGATTCTCCCGAATCAATCTGAGTGTGTATCTGTATCACTATAAACTGAGAGGGAAAAGAATTACCATATTTAAGTAGGCCAATATAGGCTCGAATCAAGAAAGAACAATTAATTCGAAGGCTTCAAAATGTAATATAGGAGGATTATGATTCCAATTTTTAAGATTTGGTTCTAAACATGAAAGTGCGTCCTGCATATTTGAAAACCACCCTCAGTCTACAGCTTTATATACAGTGTATTATAATGTAAATATTATTTCTCGTCAGATGCATCTGACCTTATTTTAACTTAGTATTTCCAATCTAATATTTTCAATTTAATATTTTTTAAATCTAGTATTTCCTATTTAATCTAATATTTTGAACCCAACATTTCTAACCTTATACTCCTAGTTTAGCATTTCTGAGCTAAAGGCTTAGTAATATTTAATTTGATAATTTACCTTACGTACCTTAATGATCTTTTGTTGAATTTCATTCCTGACATTAGTCAATTTTTCGACCAATCAAGGCTCTAGCACTTGATATATTACAGATACAATATTCTTGTTGAGGAGTATTTAACTCAGATGATCATTCTATTACTAGGCACGACTGAGGTCGGACATATTGAGCACTAGCGTACTTATGGTGAACTTCACCAACTTCTTAGTCCGATACTGACATTTTTTAAATTATTCCTTTCATACCAAAAAGGAAATCAAAGGTATTCTAAGCCAAATAGTGGTAATGGAGGATTTTAATGGAATATTTAGGAACTACATCAAACATTCTGATAGGAGATATATTATATTTTAGGAATTCAAGGCTAATCCCGTCGAGTATGAATATAATATATAGATGAAGCCTGCAGAGTCTAAGGGAGAATAATTCAATGTCCGATACTTGGAATGAAAGGAATGCATAATAAATATGGTATGTGAAACATGAATTCTTCTTTCAATGTGTATCATAGTATAGCGACCTAGTTTTTAAGTGGATATGTCGTAACAACTTGATAGTTAAAAGGAATTCTAGCCAGTAACGTGTAGGAGACGTCCTTCGACGTGGTTTAGGGATTCCTTGGGTTCAATATGACGTGTTTTTCTCAACATTCGGAACTCATAGCCCGGGTAGATGATTATGTTAACCATTACGATCGCCAGTTAAGCTAGCTTGGATCTTATGTGTCCTCTCCTGGACGCAGGGACGGCGCAATAGGAAACTGCGAAGCATGAAGTTACAACTCAAAAACTCGAACCCTTCATTAAAATATGTTATAACCTCAAAAGGCCAACAAAGAACAACAATCATGTGGTCAAAGAATATAGGTTAAATCACAACAAGCGAATGGAGCGGAACAGAGAATTTGCGGAGCAGAGCCCGTCGACACCTAAGATTCACAAGGAAGAACTGTTATCTCGGCGTTAAATTAAATTCCAATAACGACACAAACATCACACAATTAAAAATACCAATCATATCAAAGAATGAGTTATCGACTAACGTGGACTTGCCTTCGACCAAGACTGAGCGTGCTTCGACCCATGCAAACAATCGATTGTACGGAAAGGGAGCGATAAGCTAATGTTAATGTTTCAAATTTTTGTCCGCAAAGTCGTAAAATGACAACGTCCATCAGTAAAACCGTAAAATGCTGCAATTTCCGTAAATTTTACAGACGAACCGTAAAAGTTGGCAGGTATGCATTACTGAGGCAATGGAAATGTGTTGACATATAGACAAATGGACTGCATACGAAACTGTACAGAGCTCCAGGTTTTGACACTGCCAAATTCGTGTTGGTGGACTGTTGCGATTGTCATGATAAAAAATCTTCATGAATTATTGCACCGAAACTTCTCAAATGGGTTACTTACCATAGTTACTCGCATATTAGACTCCATTTTTTCTCACTTTTATGGCCAAAAAAGGTAAAGGGGAGTCCAATATGCAATAAACACAAATTTTGTGCAGCGAACACATGACTTCTAGGCCATAAAGAGCTATAAACTGTACATGTAAACATTCTACCCTATTCTTTAACACACTCATGAATGTATTTCAGTTACACTGGCTATTTTCATTGGAAGGCAGTATTTCTACCTGTAAAAAGACAATAAATGAACACGACTTTTAGAACTACATATAAAGTAAATATAATCAGTTTTAGTTACATCACGTAATTCATTTCATCTCATCAATTTCTCTAATGAGGTTGACGTCAGGAAGAGCATACGGTCGTAAAAACTTGCTACGAAGATTCGTCTCACTTGATACTAGACCCCATAGAGAAAAGGGATGGCAAATCATTTGTTTTTGTCAATTGAGCAGTAGGCCTACCACACAGTAAACCTGAGAAAACCTGATCACTGCTTTCATTTGAATTATCGTCTTGTGCCCCCAACTTCCCTGCTACCGGCGTCATTATTTCAAGTGACGTCATGTTCATTGCCTTCTCGTCAGCCATGCACTGCAATCAAGAGCATTTGAGGTCCTGTCTTTTTGAACCTTTTAAAAATAGTTTCGTTTCAGACTGTAGAGTCTAAACAGTGTGAATCTATTCCCAAATGGTTTCTGGAGATGGTCTCTGAAATTTCCAGTTGGTGAATGTGTAGCAGAAGCCACTCCTCCTTCCAAATAAAACCGTGCTATAGCAAGGGTGCCAACCTACCAGCGTACATTATGCGTTGTACTTCCAAATGTAATACATAGTGACTGGAAGCTTTTTCATAACTGAGGCTGTTTAAAGATAGACCTTTATTTTTAAGTGTATTTCATGCTTGTTCTCTATATTTATCACATCAGGATTTACCTAAACAGTTGTAAATGGGAAAAGAGAGACACCATTGTTTAGGTTAGGTACTCTATCGCCCGGATAGTGCCTAAAGTTCCACGACGATAAGAATAAGGATAAATAACAGGAAAGTTTGCCGCATTTATGGATATCTACAGGTGTGGTGGTAATGCGTTTTATTATCAGAATGTTTAATTTCGTATGTTCATTGTGTCAATTTTATATTAACGTATACCCTAGTAGAGGAGAATCGGGTAATGTGGAATACCATTTACTTTTGGCAGTATAACTTCTTACCAAAATCAGTTATGAAATATAAATAAATATGGTTTGAAAATTCAAATAATTAGCCAAGATTCTCTATATTTTTAAATTGTAAATTGTTAATGTCTTCACGTCAAAATTATTTCTTTCAAAAAGTTGCACTTGGTGGGTAATACGGAATAGTCGGCTAATATGGAATAGTAGGGTAAATAATATGTAAATTAAAATACAGCTTCAATAAATTCTTTCAGTTATATTTAAGGAACGTTCTTACAGGTGGACGTACAGAAATTTTTAAAAATCGAAAGAATAAAATTGGTAATTAACTTAAATGATAATCTGTATACACTAATTATTCAGAGTTTTCTTTTTACAGTCACTTGTTCATTCAGTGACAAACGTCACAGATGCAGAAACTGAGATCTATAGGTAGTTAAATGTTATAATATACCAGGATTAATGCAATTAATTTTAATTAATTTTAAACGTCATTTTACTTTGAAACTAAAACAGTATTCCATATATCACGACACACCATGTTTGAATTAAAGGATTTGTCATGCCATTAACTTTGCACAACAAGGAAGTTACACTGGTGTAGCAATATAAGCAACTCTTGTACAATATGTAACATTGGATTTCCCAGGACTAAACTCAGTGTTGGTAATTAATACAAGCTTTAAAAGAGTTACCTGCAAAAACTTTTCAAGTATGAAAAATATTCTTGCTCCACGCACTAACCTCACTCACGAGCATGTCGAAACTGAATACAAAGCATCATGAGAACATTTACCGTAATTCGACAAGTTTCCACCTGAGAAGAGTACCTTACAGGCAAGATATTGTGGTATTCCATATTGCCCGACTATTCCATATTACCCGATTCTCCTCTATGTTTTGTTTGGCGTCTCTGAAAATTGTTAAAAAAGTGGGGACATAAAATCAATGTTATTTTTATTTGGCAAGTAAAACAGTCGCTATGATTGGATAGTTTTTAATCATGTTTTAAACTTACTTCTCTCCAAAAAGTACCTAGTTAAGCGATACCGAATTACGAGTTACGAAACATTAAATGATCATTTTGTTAATGATCTTTTTAGACATGCCCCCAGCGGAGGGGAGTTACATGTACCCTTATTACCGCATATCAACCTTCCTGCCATTCGTAAATCTCTGGCAGTACGGTACCGGGAATCGAACTCAAGACTCCCGAGAGCGGCAGCTAATTGTACTAAACATTGGCAGACATTAACTACAAAACACAGACATATAGCATGACTGATGCACACTTGCAATAAGTGAGTTGGACATGAAACTATTCACCTATTTGTGCAACGTCATCAGAAATGCAGTAGGTTTACATTACGGAGTCGGACATTTCTTAACTACGATACACAGATGTACACATGACTTCAACGCATATTTTCATTGCATGGGTCGTACGGACGAAACTATTCACAAATTTGTGCGATGTTATCAAAGTTGCAATAAGACTTGTACCCGCTTCAAAGCAGAATCGTTGTTCTTCTCCGAAGAATTATGTTGGGGAGGGGTCTTGTATGCAAGATTATTTTTGCCCATTTTCCTCATCTCGAAAAACCAGGGGGTTCTAATACGCGAGGTGGTCTAATACACGAGTAAATACGATAACTTATGATACATTGCCATATTGTTGTAATGTCATAATATTTGATTTTTACTATATTTCACATGGATTAGCAATAAATACGTAGTGTTCCACTTTTTTTGTCAGCGAGTGTAATCTTAAGAGCAAATATTAAATAGAAAATCCTGGCATATGTCCTCACCTTTCCCATCATGTTAAACTCAATAAACAACTGACAACCTTGCATAATACCTTTCAATAACAACCATCTCACAGTACTGATTACCATTATGTTACTTTTTTGATGAATAGAAATAATGTTGCGATATCGCTTTTTCAAAATTTCAGCTTTCACTTAACTCACGTAAGACTATGGGAATAGTTTACATAAACAGAGGCCTCCTATTTAGCACTGTTTGGTATTCATAATTTTCATTAAATCACTGCAATAACCAGTCAAATTTTTTACGATAATTCATAAGATATAAACGTGGCTTTCACTGAGGCTTACGTACACCAGTTCTAATACTTAGTAGTATCAACAATTCACTGTCATCAACTATCTTGCATCACCTTTAAATTACACCAAAAATTTGTAAAAAGAAATTCAAATTATATCACGTTCATAATTTGCTGAACCACACTCTTAGTAGTATAATACCACTTCACAAATGAGAATTTTTAACATCCAATTGATACCACAATGAGCCACATAGACAGCAATACCGGTCATGCTAAGCACAATATCATAACTGACAGTTATTACCTACACAACATAATAATAATAATAATAATAATAATAATAATAATAATAATAATAATAATAATAATAATACAAGATAACAAGAGATAAGGATGTTAAGATAAAGAATCCCATCCCAAATTACGTAACAATGTACAAGAGTTGCCGACGGTTACTTGAATCATAGTTTTCAAACCAAGTGAAACAATGTAAATCCAATTAAATAAAGTACTACTTAATAATAACACCACACACGTACTAATATCTATATAATAAGCAAAGCACACGGCTCTGAGAAAAGCAAGACACTCCAAACACAAATTTAAAAATAATAATATATATATTGGCTTTCAGCAATTACAGGTTGCGACAACGGACAAAGTAAAAAGGTTATTATCATATAGAAATATAGTGGTAATATGGATTTTTTAAATTATGGAGGTCCGAACAAATGAGATTTCAGGATGTGAATAGAACCAAGTATAGTGGTGGTATCTATTCTTTCAATGCTGTTCATGGGCAGGTCAAACTTCTTCCAGAATTCTACAAACAAGGCAGGTATTGTGCCACGAGCACCAACCATTAATCCGATAATCTCTACTTCATTCAGCTGGTATTTATTTTTGTAGAATGGGATGGGGGCACGTAAATGTTCTGTTTTTCAAGATGAACTTCGGTAGCCTGGCCGACAGCCGACATGTTGCTCGAATCGGATGGTTGGTTGCTGGACAATACAGGTTGCGAGTATGAAAGAACTTTATCAGAAAACCGAATGACTGACGGAATCCATCAAGAAGTGACGACTCAAATTCTACGGCCACATATTTAGAATGGAAGGCAAACGGTTGACTAAGAAAATTTTTACCATACTCGACAGCAGACCGAACACATGTGATAAGTGGTTCAGGGAGGTCAGGAAGGATCTGAAAAAAATTGGACTAAATCATGAACACATTGTTAACAGAACCAAGTACCGACACCAGATCAATAACTTCAAGGACTTTCATGAAGAACAACAGAACAGTGAGTAAGACTCCTTTTGAATGCTGGCCCGTTAAGTTGTTTTTGAAGTTTTCAGAAAAATGTTTGCTATTGATCTGATAATGGTGAGCCCATGGCTAACCCTCCTTCTTGGCAATAGATTTTGTCATTGAATGCACAGCAATTATGGTGTAGCGTTGTTCTAAGAAGGCTAATAACTTCTTTGGTTTCTTGCAGTGAATTATTTTCTTTAAGAAGGTTTTCGATAATTTTAATGGATTCATCAATTGGTATGTTGGTGTACATGTTAGTGATGACATGTTAGTGATGTCAAAGGATTTTATACGTGTGCTCTCTGCTATTTTATTTTTATTTAGTTTTTTAATTATTTCTAGGCTGTCTTTAATTGATCTGTCTTCTTTAGGTGAGATTTTGTCTTTTAGAATGTGGTTGAGTTGTTTGCTTCATCTTTAAAATTTATTATTGATCTAATGGGACACGAGTTTTTGTGTATTCTGGGGAGGGCTCAAAGTGTGCGGAGTTTGAGATTTTTATGTATTCATCTTTCTTCATTAAGAATGTTGTGTTCCCTTTATCTGCTTTTGTCTGATTAGGTTGTCTTTTTAATTTTGTTCTTAACTGTTCTTCATGCCGAATATTGAGTGGCACAATTTGGTTGTTTGGTGGAATTTTCTTGTGTGATTATTTTTAGGGCTTCATTGGTGGCTACATTTTTTATTATTTCTCATCGTAGAGAGGGGATTTTGTCAGAAATTTCTACGTCAGTGATGAGCCTTTTTTTTTTTTTTTTTTTTGTTATGACGTTCCTGGCAATTGAATTTGAGTCCTTTCTCTAGCAGATTTATTTCATTCTGTGAAAAGGTAGTGTCTGATTTGTTAATTAATGTACGGTGAAAATTAGCAAGTTTGTCATGGTTATTGTTTTCTAGATTTTTCTGTTTATTCATTGTTACGTATTTTATTGTCAATGACCTTCTGTTTGCTGATTGCTTCTTTTTTAATGTAATCATGTAAAAAGTTTGAGTAGGATGTCCATTGTGTGTCACGCCAGAAGTTGCTTAGGTTTAAATGGATGCATAGAATTTGTTTGTTGCTTTCCTGTTTCTTTATGTACAAAAATTTCATTTCATTTCTGATCTATAATAATGTGATTGAGATGTTAATATTTTAGCCAAAGTTGTTGTGGGTTTAGCTTTTATGGGTATGTACTTAGGAACAAGCTTTAATTCTAGACATTTCTGATTAAATGTAATTGATTTGTCAATGTTCATGATTTTTATTTTAAGTGACTTGAGTTTGTTTTATTTCGTAATTTGCCTCAATGGCCGAATAATTTGTTAAGAATGAGGCCATACGTTCCAGTGTCGAGTTAGTTAAATGTAACATAAAAACTTTTCAGTCTGTCAAACACACAACAATTTCAATATAAATTATAACACTATACACATACCTATTAAAAAAAACACACACACACACACTATTATACAAAGGACGACATTTCGTTCCACAAGAACATTCTAATAATAATGTTATTTGCTTTACGTCCCACTAACTACTCGCTTACGGTTTTCAGAGATACCGAGGTGCCGGAATTTAGTCTTGCAGAAGTTCTTTTACGTGCCAGTAAATCTACCGACATGAGGCTGACGTATCTGAGCACCTTCAAATACCACTGGACTGAGCCAGGATCGAACCTGCCAAGTTGGGGTCAGAAGGTCAGCGCCTCAACCGTCTGAGCCACTCAGCCCGGCAAGAACATCCTCAGATTCTATCAAATCACTTAAAACATGCGTATATATTGAACCATTTTGTTCATGGGCCGATTGGGGTAATATTTAATGCACTGAGAATAATTATATGAGACCACAAATAAAGGGCGCGAACTGGAGCAATAGCGAGCTTTTGGGAGCATCACCACGTCGGTTTCGGGTGTGGATCACTGTATGACAAAGACAGAGACAAGGAACGCCAACCACTTGATGCTATTGAATTTTCTGATGCCAATCTGAAAACAAAAAACGCGGGAGATTCCAGGCCTGATCAGAAAATAAACTTGAGACGTATCTCTGCTTACAGACGGAATCTGGAGAGGATAAAATAATAGAAATATCAGAAATAATTTTCTGAGTGATATGATATGCATGGCTATGCTAATTATCATCTCCTGTAATTAATTGATGATCACCTCAAGTACCGCGAGAAGCACGCCAGTTCCATACAAGGGACTCAAGTGTATCTGAAGTACCTTGGAGGGAGAGAAACTTGGCTTGGCTTGGGTTATCAAGCTAATAAATAGTGTGCAGACGCGGTCAGGACCCCACTCTACACTCAACTCCGATCGTGAATGTACGTGATGTGGGTCGATCGCGCTGAAGCATAATTTTGTGTAACAAAGCATTTTAGAACAGAGTTAGATATTTGGAGAATTTTTTTCTGCGCGGTTAAAATACCGGTCAGTTACTTCAAAACTGTATTATAAAATCGAGCAGCAATTAGTTAATGTTAGTGCGAATTAGAGACATTCTTATTCTAGCTAGGATTGCCCGTTGTGTAGGCATAAATCAAGTAAAGCCTGAATGCCAACTTGCTCTCAGAACTGTGTGAGCTCACACTCAACTGTGTAGATTAGCAGTCTTGTATTTGAACTTTTCATGTGGACAGGAATTAATCTGCCGATGTACAGGGCACTAAGATAGGAGAAGCTAGGTGAATCGCTCTAACAATAGTAAGCAGGAGGGAAAATGAACTAGCACAGAACCTTGCTGTACAAGTTGCTAGAATAGAGATGCGTGTGTGGTTTAACACGTTATTTGATTGAAAACTTCCCGTCAGATAAATGACGAGTAACGCTGCTGTGCGATAGTAAGGGAATATGCACACAACCAAACCAAACCCCATGGCACTACAGCCCTTGAAGGCCTTGGCCTACCAAGCGACCGCTGGTCAGCCCGAAGGCCTGCCGATTACGAGGTGTCATGTGGTCAGCACGACAAATCTTCTCGGCAGTTATTATTGGCTTTCTAGACCGGGGCCGCCACCTCACAGTCAGATTGCTCCTCAATTCTAATCACGTAGGCTGAGTGGACCTTGAACCAGCCCTCAGGTCCACGTAAAAATCCCTGACCAGGCCAGGAATCGAACCTGGGGCCTCCGGGTAAGAGGCAGGTAGTTACCCCTACACCACGGGGCCGGCAATATGCATATAAACAGACACAGATCTTAAAACTGCACTTCCTTTCATTTAACATTATACCATACATACGTTCGTCCGTAAATGCTAATGCATAACTGCGCATCCCAGTTGTACGAGAGGGTGCCAGAAGACGTCGGTTGCTGCCGAGAGAAGAAGATTTAGGATCAAACAGAAGCCAGGATCAACGCGGTCTTGAATGAGCCAGCAGCCCAGGAGCAACGATCAAGAAGAAGCAAGACCATGGGGAAGCCACTAGAGATGAACCAAGGACCGCTGACCTGTGATAACAGCTGTATTATGGAGAGTTAGAAGCCTGTTGTCCGCCATGGAAGACCGCTAAGATCAGGAGATATTAAGGTGGGACAGACTATTTTAAGCCTGGGTTAGGATAGGGTAGCTTTGCAGATGTTTGTAAATTAATTTCGTCCTTCAGGCAATAATTATGTATTTTTCACACTCAGGACTTGCATGCGTAGATAGTGTAGTTTCTTTCATTTTGGGTGTGTTAGTTCATATTTGGTAGGTAGCAGGTAGGGACCCTCTTCAGAGGCAGCCCTACCCAGGGAGTGGCGCCCCTGCCTATGTGAGTCCCAGAGCACACTGACCCAGTGTGCAACATCTGATATGGGTCCCAGGTCAGGGTTACGAGTGAAGACCTCAACGGCATCTACGGCAGAGAAGGTGGACTTCGGTACGGTGGAGATGGAGGAAGGGGCATACCCGTAGCGTCTGTACTCCACAGGAGCGGCTACGAAAGGCGTCTGTCTCCATGTTAGGGGCGGCCTAATTTTGAACCTGGCAGTAGGTATAAAATGCCTTTGGGTGTGGCGAGCCCATCGTAACAATAGCCTATATGGACAAAGCAGATATGGTGCCTCGGAAAAGGTTAGGGCGTCCCCTGCTAAAAGCGACTTGCAGCTCTTCAGGTGCTGGGGGAACTGTGAAAAATGGGCAACCAGCACCAAACTACATCAAAATTGCAACAGTAAATGTACTGACACTGACGGGAAAGACAGAAGAACTGGTTGACTTCATGATAGAAAAAGATATAGCCATACTTGGACTGTGCGAGACCAAGAAGAGGGGTACATGGGAGATCCCTCTGAGAGAAGGATACAGGCTGTATTACAGCGGAGGACCTGAAGCAAAAAATGGAGTGGCCATCATACTTAGAAGATAAATCCAAGAATATGTGGAATATACAAAGTACGTCAGCGATAGGAAGATGATGATGATGATGATGATGATGATGATGATGATGATGAGACTCCAGTTTGAAAATGGCATAGCTGAACATCTAGAGGACTTCTTAGAGAAAGTGGAGAGACAGATAGAAGATAAGGAAGTACTATTGATGGGAGATCTAAATGCACAAGTTGGAATGGAAAGACAAGGAAAGGAAGATGTTGTAGGGCCCTTTGGATATGGAAATGTAAATCCAGAAGGCGAGTTGTTGGTGGAATTTTCCATGAGGAATCAAATGATTGTTGGAAACACCTGGTTTAGGAAGAAGAACAGTCAGAAGATTACAAAGTATGGTTGGGGAGACAGACGAACAAAGACCATGATTGATTATATAATCATAGAGAAAGAACACCGGAAGAACCTTGTAGATGTAACAGCCATGACTGAAGAAGCCTTTGGTGGAGATCATAGAGTTGTGATAGGAAAATTGTAAGTTGGAAAGATTGAAAAACCCCAATTAAGAAGAGAGAAAAGAAAGTATGGAAGTTGAAGGAGAAAAGCATACAAGAAGAATTTCAAAGGGAAATAATAGCCTTGGTACCCAGGACAGAGGTGGGGAATGTTGAAGAGGAATGGAAAATATTTAAGGAAGCACTGGTTGGATGTGCAGAAAAGGTGTGTGGTAGAACATCAGGAAATGTGAAAGACAAAGAAACACACTGGTGGAACGATAGGGTAAAGATTTAAGTGAAGGAAAAGAAAATGGCATGGAAAGCATGGAAAACATCTAAGACTGAAGAAAGTAGAAGAAAATATGTGGAGGCAAAGAATTTGGCCAAGAAAGTAGTGGAGGAAGAAAAGAGGAAAAGCTGGGCCTTATTCACACAGAAATTGAGAGATGATGCGCAGGGCAGCAAGAAATTACTGTATGGTATCTTAAGAAACAAAAAGAGAAATCAAGTAAACACCAGATTTGTGAAGGATGAAGGTGGCATAATTTTAACAAAGCCAGAAGAAATAAGAAATAGATGGAGAGAGTATTTTCAGAAGCTGCTGAACATAAGAACGGATGACAGTCATTCAATGGATGACCCGGAAAGGCAATTAGTTGATGAAGAAATGAATAAAGAAATTACAATGAATGAAATTGAAATGGCAGTATGAAAGATGAAGAATGGAAAAACTGCTGGAATAGATGAAATTTCAGTGGAGATGATAAAGGCAGCTGGAGCTGTAGGCCTGCAGTGGACATATCGGGTTCTCAGGAATGTCTGGGAGAATAAGGAGGTCCCTGAGGATTGGCAAAAAGGAATAATCATCCCAATTTTCAAGAAAGGTGATAAGAAAGTTTTGAAGAACTACAGGGGAATTACTCTAATATCCCACGTTGCTAAGATAATGGAAAGGATACTGGAAAGTAGAATAAGGTTGAGGGTTGAGAATCAGATACAGGAAAATCAGTTTGGTTTCAGAAGTGGAAGGTCAACAATAGAGCCCATTTTCATTATGAGACAACTAATGGAAAAGCATTGGGAGTACGGGAATGATATGGTGATGACATTCATTGACACTGAAAAGGCATATGACAGTGTCCCCAGGACGAAAGTTTGGGACAGTCTGGTGCAAAAAGGAATTGGACAGGGATTAATAAAAATGATCATGGCATTGTATAAGGAATGTTGTTGTTGCGTGCAAACACAAGTTGGCAGGACAAGTTGGTTCAAATTAACTAGTGGGCTGAGACAGGGAAGTGTTCTATCACCAATCCTGTTTACAATAGTAATGAATGACATCATGAGAACAGCAAAAGCAGCATATGGAGGAAGAGAAATGAACATGATATTTGCAGATGATATCGTGATCTGGGGAGAAGACGACAGGAAGGTTCAAGAACAGTTGAATGTGGTGAATGGGAAGATCGAAGAATGCAGATTGAAAATAAGTGTAGAAAAGAGTAAAACTCTTGTTATGACTAGAGGGGAGAAAGAAGGGAAAGGTCTAATTAGACTTGCAGACAAGCCGCTGGAAGTAGTGGAAATGTTTAAATACCTTGGGAGTGAATTAATGGAGAATGCTCGACGGGATGCTGAGATTAGTAAAAGGATTCAAGCTGGAAGTTGTTTCTATCATAGTGTAAGAAACATGTTATGGGACAAAGATGTGCCAACGGAAGCAAAGGATACTATGTACAAGATGTATTACGTACCCATAACAACTTACGGAGCAGAAACTTGGACAATGACAAAGAAGGATGAGAGTCGAATACAGGCAGCCGAAATGAAGTTCTTGAGGAGTATGATACAGAAGAGTAGAAGAGACAAAATAAGGAATGAGAAAATCCGGGAAGAAATTGGAATGGAAAAAATGAATGATAGAATAGAGAAGAGCCGACTAAGATGGTTTGGGCACATAAAGCGAATGAGCGACGAAAGAATGCCAAAAAAGGTGATGGAAATGCAAATCCAAGGAAGGAGAGGCCGTGGACGACCACGATTGAGATGGAAGGATACCATCCAATGCAGCATTATAGAAAGAAACCTGCACTGGGACACAGTGTTGGAAGAGGAGTGGTGGAAAGACCGAAGAAAGTGGAGAGGAACCATATTTGCCCCTACCCGGCTACAGCTGGATAAAGGGAAATGATGATGATGATGATTTCATATTTGTTCACAGCTGTAGGTTTGATTCTTGTTGTTTACGTAAATAGGTTTGTAATTTATTTCAGTGAGAGGGTTTGCAGTGTAAGATAATTTAAAGAAGGAGACCTGTACGGTCTATTAACATCATACGCAGATCTTGTGAATTAGGTGAGCTAGTTATAGATATATTTGCATGAGCATGTATTACAGATATAGTTTCCACAACTTGATGTTGTCAGCGTTGTAATCAGTAAGATCACTACTATTCCCTCAAATATTCTGACATGAGCATGTTTTGAATGGTGGACCACAGAGTTCAGGGATATGATGCCAAGACCAGATGAATAAGTTTGATCAGCGCATAGGTGGCCACGCTGGATAAGCCTTAATTTGCGTGATTACGCACGACATGAATGTATAAGGTACGATGTTAAACGGTCTGTAGAGAGCTCCGCAGATGAGCTGTATTGTGTGCAGATATACACATGAAGAGAGTTTAAGAATTTATACGTCGCGATATATAATAATATGAAAAAGGGCCAGGCAGTTAAGGGCACGTGTCTGTGAAGACCATAGTAAAATTGTGCAAAATCACTATATTTGCCATCATAATTTGACCAGATACACTTGTTCTAGGTGGAGAAATATTATTATTTGCAATGAATGAACATTGTAGATTGCTGTTATATCATTAATTGTTGGTTAAAGTTCATTGTTAATTTTTTATGAGAGTTTATTTTTTGTAATGTTTTTTAAGACTGCAAAATCACTCTAGCTGTCGGAAGGGTAAACTCGGAAACTACTTGTTTGATATGAATGATATTTTTACAGATGCTACCCATAGCATGTAGCTACAAAGTAGACTACAACCATGATATTTGGTAAAATGGTTCTTTTGTGGGAAAAGTTCTAAAATTGTTATTAAAATTTTCATAAATTTTGTTGAATATTTCATGGCCTATTTTTCATAAATAACTAGCTATGTTCATGATTGTAGTCTACTTTTCAGACAACAGCACACTAAAACTGTGTGCCAAATTTCAGTTGTCTATCATCAACGGTTACTGAGATAGTAAAATAAATATTCTAAAAAAATACAATTTTTCAGGAGAGCCATTCAAATTAAAAATTTAAGTTTGTGACCAACCCGTACAGTTTCGATGCTTTCCAGCTCCATATTCCTCATGATTTAGACACTCTCGTCATAATGCTGTCTTTTCCTATTCCTCCTCTTTGTCCTGGCTTCTTAAGAGCTATCAAATACAGCCCTCTCAGCATCAGTTACCTTACGACGATCAATTGCAGCTAATGCTGAAGCCATATTTTCCCCTGGGGACATTCCTAAAGACTCCAGTACCTTACATCTGGATGCAGCACCTGCATTGAAGCAGATAACTGTATCCAATACACCCATTTTAGGGTATGAAGACCTACAAATACGCTTTTTGGCACACGTTCCCAAATGCAGTGATGGAAACTCTCATTAGGGCTCTGTGTTCGTCCATGCAAACATTTTTCCAAGAGATTTTTGGCACTAAGATCTATATAAATAGGTTTTATGGCTTCAATAACATCATAAGGTAATGAATATTTATGACAATAAAATAATCTTTACCCTCTGTCTTTGCTCTCTGGTACCCACACCAGAAGTCTGGACATGGAGGACATAACACGTGTTGTGGGTGGTCATCAGCTGATGGTTTGTGAAGTAAACTAACCCATACAGATTTTCTCATAGCTTCCAAATTACCCTGGTTTCTCCTTATAGCAAAGCCATAGTACAGTTTTAATAAGCCCTGTAGGATGTTTTCTGTGGTTTCCCATTTTCACACCAGGCAAATGCTGGATGTTTACAAATAGAGAATGTCATGCACGTTACTAGGTTCTGTTTACAACCTTGCACGTTGCGGCTGGCAGGTCTAAGAGCAATCAATTCCTACGCAGGGCAGCCAATCGATAAAATAGTACTTACCGCTTTCCGATATCTTTACTGGTGGAAAAGTTATGACACTTTCAAATGTCTGGCATTTAAAGGGGCCTGGGTAATTTTAGGGCACACATTCTTAAAAACAACATTTATGACAAAATATGCTTGCTAACATATGTAAACTATATATATTCTGAAAGAGAGAATTCCAAAGAATAATAATACACGAAAATAAAAAATTCGATTTTTTTTAAAATAATTCACGTACACGTGCCCTTAAGCTTCTTATTAGCATGTATGCAATGAATGAAGGAAATTGTGATTTGTTAACAGGCCCGAATAGACTGAACAGTCAGTTGGTCAGGCTGGTAATTTACGAGGGTCTACATGGCAAGAATAATGGTCGCTGTTGTGACGTAACATGTCTGGAGAGGTAAAGGGAAGGCAGAAATCTGCTGCTGATGTCATTTGTTTTGGTTCGAGTTCCCCCTCACCCAAGAAGATGGTCAAGAGCCCGTGCAGAATGGCTTGGAAACAAGGTCGTCTGTGTTAGTTTGAAAGCTACAAGAATCTACACATTTCAATATTGTACTTTATTACAGGGGATCGAAGATGCACGTGTTATTCCGTATGTTGTCATTGTATTATGTCTTTCGTTTGCATTTATGTTACACTTAGAGATATTGCACGGATACGAGAAGAGTCCCGCGTTCGTATCCCAGCTGATGAACTGTGATGTCTGCATGTGTAGTTTTTAAGTAGTTTGTTTAATAGGTAACTTCAGTCCTATAGTGCAATGTAAATATTTCCCTACACAGGGGAACTGATAATTTAAGTAATGCAAAGTTATTCCTCCCTAATCCCATGCATACTCTGTTTAAGATAAGCTCCATAATGAGTTAAAGAGAGTCTGTCTACACTAAGACACCATTCCAGCTGAAACGAGATAACTCAGCGGTGAACGCCAAACGAAGATTAAATATGCCGCTTCATGGCAGGATTATTTGTACCACTGAAAAAAATTTTAACAACTATTCAAATGAATAGACATAGTTTTTAAGCTGACCAACTATGTAATCATCCATTCTCATATCATTAACACACTAATCCCTACATTGTTTTTAATATCATTTAATTTAATTGGTATTTTAGTAGTTTTTAAGAGAATCAATGTACCTGCAAATTAACATGTTTAAAATCTTAGCAATTCACCTAAGCTTTAATAACAGCTGAGGATGTTCCTAAGTAGGAACGAAACATGTACTGTTGAAAAATAAAAATTTGCTAAGAGGAAAATAAAAAAGTATCAAAACGGTGGAAGAATTTTAATATTGTAAATCTCAGAGAATACTGAGGCAGAAAATTTTGAATTTTGCTTGTGGATAACGTTAGCACCATCGGTGGAGAGAACCTGACATTAGTTTAGCTATAACTGTAAAACCGAAACAATTAAATAGGCCCTACTTGCGTCAATAGTAATAGTAATAAAAAGAACAGTATATTGACACGATTTTATACTGCTAGCAAACGACTCGTAATGGAATCAATCTGCTTACCCTCCACGGTTGGCTTTTCCCTCAGACTCAGCGAGGGATCCCACCTCTACCGCCTCGAGAGCAGTGTCCTGGAGCTTCTGACTCTGGGTCGGGGGATACAACTGAGGAGGATGACCAGTATCTCGCCCAGGCGGTCTCACCTGCTATGCTGAACAGGGGCCTTGCGGGG
Organism: Anabrus simplex; assembly: GCF_040414725.1. NCBI lineage: Eukaryota > Metazoa > Arthropoda > Insecta > Orthoptera > Tettigoniidae > Anabrus > Anabrus simplex. Next base: position 101,533,876 of record NC_090267.1, on the reverse strand, counting down.
GATGGGAAGATTGGAAGGGATAGACAAGGAAGAGGGAAGGAAGCGGCCGTGGCCTAAAGTTAGATACCATCCACGCATTTGCCTGGAGGAGAAGTGGGAAACCATGGGAAAACCAATTCCAGGATGGCTGAGATGGGAATATATATACTTATATATATATAATATTGTTCCGACGCAATTGTGTACTTGAAGGTATTTCATGGAATGAAATATCATGGCATTCTGGTTTCCCTTTCTCTGATTTGCAGAAAGGCACGTAGCAGTACACCATTTTCACTGAAAACAAGTAGGCCTACAGTACCGGTACTATCATATTTCCCGCTATTTCATTCCAACAGGTCTGGAGCCGGTTGGTGCTGCCACCTGCTGTGGGTATTTGTAAACGAAGTGTTTCATTCAGTGCCATGTTAAAATGTTGTAATGAGCAGGCAGTATAAGCAGCCATCGGATGCAGATCGAGCAGGCAGTGATTTGTACAAATATTTAGGTAATTAATTATTCTATGAGTTACGTTTGATAGTGAAATTTGCATCCATCTTATGTTGCAATAAAGTGTTATTTTTTTTTTAAATCATTTGCAAACTCACACAACAATTGAGTTAAAGTAAAACCCTAGGCATATCTCCTGTACCTCTTAATTTTATTTATAAGTCACGCAAACACCTTTACGACAGAAACAGCCGACTGAGCAGCCTGGTGCCGAAGAGGACAGGACATTGTGGTAAGCTATGTGCCAATATTTACGACACACAAAGGTAGGTATTTCTACGATACTGCAGCACTTCCGATACGTTCTCAGCATTCGCTTGACGTGTACTGGAGGCTGTAGGGCTCAATACAGTATGTACAGTATTGTTAACGTCCGTAAACTTGTCAGTTATAGTTTAGTGATAATATGAACCAGTATTGACAAATAATAAATTTACAAGTATTAATATAATGAAAAAACTTTGGTACTTATCTAAACTGTCGATGCTAAGTCCATCATCACCAAATACTATTTCAGGTCTGTGGTCAGAGAGGCAAATGGAAAGTTTTGGGTATAGCACACTGCTCGCGGAGAGGGGAGGAGAAGCATGGGAGGGGTGTGTGGAGCGTTGTGGATCCCTCCTATTGGATATTAAAATCTAGTATACTGTACCGTGGAGGGGGGAATGGAAATAGGGCGGAGCGAGTGGAGCGCTGTGGAACCTTCTTTCAACATTACCTACTTCATGTTGTAATGTACTTTTATGTAATATGGATGAATGCAAGTTATGATTTTAGGTAAATAAAGTATGGAATTGAAATAGAGAATATCTATGAGATAATATTATGATAAAAGCTAATTTAATGAGTAAGTGTTGTCCAGACATTATGTGATTAGAGCAAAGAGGGGGGAATTTTTTAAGTGTGTATGGTCACTTAGGTTGGATATGTTAGCATTTTTTGCAATGTAAATTTTGATTGCTTCCTTTATATTCAAAGATTTACTTTTATTTTCGATATGTAAAATTTTTAAATCTTTGTTGATGCCTATGAAATGGTGTGAACTGTCGTGTATGTGCTCCCCGAAGGCTGAATGCCGATTATATCTAATCGCATTTTTGTGTTCTTTGTATTTCGTGTGGAAATTACGTTTCGTTTGACCTACAGTATGTATGTGGCATTGCAGTTAGGTTCTTGGATCTTGAGTTCACAGACTCCTGACTTTGAGAAAGGGTCTTTTTTGTTTAGGTTGTACTTGCTGATGTGTCTCTGCAGTGTGTTGCTCGTTCTAAAGACTGTTATTAAACCTTGTTTCTTGACAATATTAGCTACTTTGTATGTGTTCTTGTTAATGTAATTAAGAATCACATATTTTTCCTTGTCGTGTGGTGGCTTCCCAGGGATTTTACTTATGTTTATTTCATAGTTTATCTACTGTGCCTGGAGGGTGGTTGTTTTCTTTTGCAATTTGTCAGCAGACTAATAATTTCAAAAATCTTCTTAAAGAAAACACTTCACTACAAGAAACCAAAGAAATGATTAGCCTTCTTAGAACAACTCTACACCAAAATTGCTTTGCACTCAACGACAAAATCTATTGCCAAAATTTTATTTATTTATTTAGCGTATGGCCCATACAATCAAGTTGAGTTCATAAATGAATTATATACATATTTACATAACAAGAAAACAATGAACAAGAAAAGGCTCCCTACAACTGAATGTCAAGATCATTGATCCACTGTATTGCTTTTGGAATTGCCATCAGAAAATCCACTTTGCTGAATGTGTATGCCCGCGTTTCACACTCTCTGACAATATGATTTATGGTTTGTCGTGCAGCTCCACAGTCACACGCAGGTGTCGTCAACTTGTTCCATTTAAACAACATGTCTCTGCATCTACCATGGCCTGTTCTTATTCTGTTCAGAGCAGACCATGTTTTACGTGGTAGTTGGAATCCACTTGGAAGTTTGGCATTCGAGAACATACTGTGCAGGTGCACCTCCGTTGCTGCTTCCCACCGTCTTTTCCACTCTGTAGTTGGGTTGTAGCCTCTAGCAACCATATCTAAGGTGTTACGTAAAGTTGGATGGCGTGAACGTAATCTGTTTTGGTTGATAGTTCGCAGATCTTCATGTACAGGTAGATCGGGGTTCCTTAAGATTTTACTGAATTCCTTGATGAGAGCGGTGGATGTGCATAAGTCAGATGGCATTATTCCAGATAGAAGCGGGACCCAATGAGTTGGTGTAGATCGAATTGTGCCAGTTATGCGCATAGTGGAATTCAATTCAGTATTATCAGGTATAATAGCAAACATTTTTCTGAATAACTTCGAAAACATCTTAACGGGCCAGCTTTCAAAAGGAATCTTACACTGGAGCAGATACGTAGATGACATCATATGCATATATGATAATGACATCACTAATGCATATCAGTTATTAAAACACACTAAATTCTTTACGCTAGTCCATCAGGTTCACAATGGAGCCAGAAACGAACAAGAAAATATGAACTATTTAGGCATCACAATCAGCAGGAATAATGACAACCTTTCTTAAAAAGTACACAGAAAGCCCACTCAGACGTCACAGACTATTGGCAACGAGTTGAACGACCCATACACACACAAAATAGCAGGTCTGAATATAATGATACACAGAGCTATTTTCATACCAATGAGCATAACGGATTTCAATGTAGAGATACAAATCATTAAATAAATCACAAAATAAAACAGACACCCTCCATGCACAGTAGTAAACTATGAAATAAACATTAGTAAAATCCCCGGGAAGCCACCACACATAACAAGGAAAAAATACATGATTCTTTATTACATTATCAAGAACACATACAAAGTAGCTAATATTTTCAAGAAACAAAGTTTGAAAGTAGCCTTTAGAACAAACAACACACTGCAGAGACACATCAGCAAGTGCAACCTAAAAAAAAAAAAAAAAAAAAAAAAACCGTTCTCAAAGTAAAGAGTCTATGAACTCAAGTGCCAAGAACCTAACTGCAATGCCACATATATAGGTCAAACAAAACGTAATTTCCATACAAGATACTGAACACAAAAACGCTATCAGATATAATCGGCATTCAGCCTTCGGGGAGCACATATACGACATTTCACACTATTTCACAGAAATCAACACAGATCTAAAAAATTTACACATCAAAAATAAAAATAAATCTTTGAATATAAAGGAAGCAATCTAAATTTTCATTGCAAAAAAAATGCTAACGCAAACAACTTACATGACCATATACACTTTAAAAATCCCCCCCCCCCCCCCTCTTCGCTCTACTCACATAATATCTGGACAATACTTACTCATTAAATTAACTTTTATCATAATAACAACATCTGATAGATATTCTCTATTTCAATTCCATAGTTTATTTACCTAAAATCTATAACTTGCATTCATCCATATTACATAAAAGTACATTATAACACATGAAGTAGGTTAATAACTTTCTCTCCCCTCTCCAGTGTTGAAAGAAGGTTCCACATCCCTCCACTCGCTCCGCCCTATTTCCCCCTTCCCTCTCCATGGTACAGTATACTAGATTTTAATATCCAATAGGAGTGATCCACCTTCCCCTCTTCGTGAGCAGTGTGCTATACCCAAAACTTTCCACTGCCTCTCCATTACCACAGTCCTGAAATAGTGTTTGATGACAACAGACTTAACATCGGCCAGTCTAGGTAAGTACAAAAGTTTTTTCATTATATTATTACTTGTAAATTTATTATTTGTCAATACTGGTTCATATTATCACTAAACTCTCTATCACTGATAAGTTTACGAATGTAAACGAAACTGTACATATATACACATACTTTAAGTGATTTGATAGAATCTGAGGATGTACTTGAACAACAAAACGTGTCATTCTTTGTATAATAGTGTGTATTTTTTACAGGTATGTTTAGAGTGTTATAATTTATATTTAACTTATTGTGTGTTTGACAGGCTGGAAAGTTTTTATGTTACAATTCCAGGACGATGCTAAAGTAAATAGAATGAGTTGTAGTCCATTTTAGGGTAATAACTCTGTCTTTTTAGCCGTTATCCAACCACAATATTGCAGAATGGCGATTCACACACGAGTCTCTTTCAACCAAAGGCTCAGCAGCCAGCTAACGTTACCAGATACATCATTAGTTGTCATGCAAGGACAGTATAGTTCAGTTTCAAATTGACAAGTCACAGATTAAAGATGAATAACACGTTGTCTGGGAGAACAAGGTTCAGGCACAAGTTCAGTACTGTCAGAGACAAGACAAGATTAATATCTATATACATTCAGAGTACACTGAGTGTAAACAACGCTACAAAAATAATTAAGCACTTTAGTGAACAACCATTTCAGGGTTACAGTAAAGAAGCGGACCATCGCCAGTTCACTTGTAAGAGTTCTTAACCCGACAGCGTGGAGTGACGTGTTGCACACGTCATGCAGTAGCCGTCTGCTGCTATGGAGTGACGTGTCTGACATGGATTGCACAGCATCTATATTGTTCCATTCCGTGAATTTCCTTTGAATGACGTCCGAAGTCTCTTCACAGCCATCTAGATAAAGCTTCGTTCAATTTAGTTTCATATATCTATCAATCCATTTTAACGATTTTTCAACTCTTTACCGATGTATAAAAATCAACTATTTGCTTGTGTACTTTTCACGCAATGGCATCGGTAAACAAAGATAATTTCTCTAGCGATGCTACACAAGGCATATTAAATTAATGTTTTAGTGATTATGAGAATAGTAGTTACAATTTTAGTGTTGATTCTGATGACAGTGAGGTTGATATTGCCAAATTCAACTGCGATGAGGCTGCTGAGACTGCTGTTTCCCACATTAGTCATGCTAGATGTGATAGCGCTGCGTGTAATTTTTACTGGGATGACACGGATAATTACATAAGAAATAAACATTTTGTAAGGCCTTTTCACACCAAGGTTTAGCTTTAAATGTTGTGCAACAAGTAAAGTCTCTCAAACGTGTTTTCTTTCCAGCTGAACTCGTCCAGATGAGTGTGACTGAAACAAATCACTACACTTAACGGTACATAAAGTCCTGAAGAATGTTATTTCCATTTCAATCTAGGGTAAGGGAATTGATTCCACTCAATGAAAATGAGATGTATGTTGAATGTTATTTGGTTTGCATCCCACTAACTACCTTTACGGTCTTCGGAGACGCCGAGGTGCCGGAATTTAGTCCCGCAGGAGTTCTTTTACGTGCCAGTAAATCTACCGACACGGGGCTGTCGTATTTGAGCACCTTCAAATACCACTGGACTGAACCAGGATCGAACCTGCCAAGTTGGGGAGATGTATGTTACCTTAGCCCTTTTCATGTTGATGGGAATAGTCATCATCATCATCATCATCAATGCCCCCTCCAGTTGCCCGGGTGTGGTTAACAAGCCTCCTCCACTCATTTCTGTCCTTCAGCTTTTCCTGCTCCATTACTTCTGTCACATCCAATCCAGCTTCTCTAATGTCCTTCCAAATCTGATCCATCAACATTCTTCTCGGTCTTCCAACTGGTCTCTTTTCCTTAACTTCTCTTTCCAATTCCCTTCTTGCTACCCGTTCCTTTCCCATTCTTTTTACATGTCCGAACCATCTCAGTCTTGCTTTCTGTATCTTCTGCACTAATTGTTCTATATTTAGCTCTTCTCTGATTTTAATATTTTGAATTCTATCTCTTCTTGTCTTTATAACCGATGTTCTTAAAAATTTAATTTCTACTGCTTGGATCATACTATCTTGTCTCTTATTAGTTACCAGTGTTTCTAGCCCGTATGTTACAAGTGGTATGAAATACTGTTTATATAATGTTCATTTCGTTCTCTTGGGTACTTTGTCATCCCATACATGCTCTTTGACTTGCTGATAAAATGTTGTACCTGTACTTAGTCTGTTATTAATTTCAGGGTTGATTTCATTACTTCCATTAATAATGCTAACCAGATATGTAAACTGTTCTACATTCTCTAACCGCTCTCCGTCTATGTTCACTTTGCTTCTCTTTTTCTCTTTTTCACAGTGCATGACTACAGTTTTCTTTTTACTAATTACCATTACAAACTCCTTCAGATTTTTATTCCAAATGTCCAGTCTCCTTTGTACTTCCTTTTAGGTCTTACTTCTCGAAAAACTGTACCATTGTCATGCCCCTAATTTGGTTCATATCTTTAGACAAATTTGAATCCATATGCAAATTACTTCACTTCATTGACGAGACTGAACACACTACAGTATACATGCTGGACCGAAAAGCTATTTCCAATATATTCGATGATGATGATGATGATGATGATGCTTGTTGTTTAAAGGGGCCTAACATCTAGGTCATCAGTCCCTAATGGTACGAAATGAAATGACAAATTAAAAGCCCAAAAACATCCACTGACCACAATTCAAAACGTGAGGACGAAGAATGAATGAATGAATGAATGAATGAATGAATGAATGAATGGATATGAATTTAAAACGATCAGTGGAACCGACCCACAGTGCCTCACATGCACACAAGCTGGCTTAGAACAATAGTATTACTGACCAAGCTTCTATAGCACAATACTGAATCGATGATACCAGTAGTCGAAAGGAGTCCAAAATCCAGGTCAGTAGTCTCTCACAATGGTACTTATCGCTAGGAAAGTAGAACCATGGTATTTGTCATGTTGCAGTACTAATCAAGAGTAGCGTAGATTTGCGGTATTCCACACATTATGGTACTACTCTCAGGTAATGAAATTCGCACATGTATTACAGACCTACACTGTTTCTCACATTGTGGTGCCATTTACAGGCAACACAAACCTATGCTGTTCATAACATAAGCGTACTAACCACAGGGACTCTTACTATCCCGTGATGTTCCTCATATAGTCAGTACTAATCACAAGCAAGCCAGAACCATGGGTTCCCTCATCCCATGGCGTCGCTCATATAGTGCTACTAATCACAGGTACTGTAAAAGCCGTTGCGCTCTCGTTTGCTACTAATCACAAACCTATTTGGTACCCAACATAGTGGTACTACGCCCAAGTAAAAGCGACCCATGGTGTTCCCCACGTGGTGGTACTAATCACAAGTAGTTTCATGGTTCTAATTTGATCATCCCTTTGTCATCCCTTTTAGTCGCCTCTTACAACAGGCAAGGGATACCGTGGGTGAATTCTTTGTCTGCGTCCCCTACCCACAGGGGTTGCGTGTTTGGTCCGCAAGAGGTATTTTATTTCCCTCAAGTCTGCCGGCAAGCCGGTTAGGACCCGCTTATACGCCAACTGGGACGCGCCACGTGCGAGTATCACCTCTCCCCCTGCTACGCCAGTGTAGTAGGTTCGTGGCAATATATTCTAAATTGATTGGAAATGAACAGAGATGTGGTATCATAAAACAGTTTGGTGCACAGATATGCTAGCCTTTAAATGCCCAGTGAAAGCTCTTCCCGCATCCAGTGAAGGCTAGATTTTTAAATGCTCCCGCTCAGAAGGGTTAAATGTTATTAGATATATTCATTAAGGTGTGAAGAATGAGATAAGGTGCAAAAATAATTTCTTATATTATTGTTCAAGATAAAAATACTGAATAGTGCACTATATATGACTACAAGATCACAAGTCAATCATGTTTACAGGGCAACTGAGCAGTGATGACATCATACCTGACATCACAGAGTGTCAACAGAAATATAGGGAATTAATATCCAAAAACTAGTCTGAACTTTCACAACAGCGAATTTTATTAATTAATAATTCAAATGATCTTTTGTGACGTCATAACCATAAAGGATTTTACAAGTTTCTAAACTCAGATGACAATTTATATTTATTTGCATCATAAACAGGGTTGTAAACATGCACTTTATTAAAAATATGACTGAAATACCATGAAAGCAGGTAGTGTGTTGCTGAATACAGTTGGTACAGCTGTCGATACTGTTTTATGCATGTCAATTTGACACTTTCTCAGATTCTGAAGCTTTGGCAGTTCGAACAAGTGTTCAGTCGATGTATGGTGTTAGAATTGAAACTTGTTATGAAAACAGGTAACTTTGTGTGGCATCATTTATTTCTAGTGCACATGAAATTAAAAGAAAGAGTGTTACTAGTGTCATTTTCCACTGGGAGAAAATATTGGGCAATTATATTTCCAAAAAAAAAATTTACAAGACTTCAAATGTCCAGTGTATTGTATTATATAAGAATTTAATTAATTTTTCCAAGTGGATTAGAAGAGCTATTCTTAATCGTGAACAATTTTCAACAGTGTTACATATGAAAATCGTTAGTAATGCTCCTAGATTAACATTAAAAATTTGATTGTTCTGAATATGTGTTGGACTATCAGTATATCTGCAAGAATTTCTGGTGTCACAATATTATTATAGAGGATTATACGAGAGATTTAATTGCTTTAAAATGCCTTTTCCCAGTTCTATAATTAGTTCTTACTTTGACATTTTGCAATTTGTGTGCAACATCGTAGAACAATATGGCTGCCTTCTTTTATGTAGGTATGTTAACCATGTGATGTGTGATGTCATAAACATGGCTAACATAAAATTCCTCCACCTGTGAACCATGTGAACTTGCTGCAGTGGGGAAGTTTGTGTCCCAATGAAGCAGGTAGCCGAGCTGTATGTGCAACCACATTCACTGGATATCTGTCGAGAGACCAGACTAACGAATGGTTCATCAAAGGGGGAAACTAGCAGCCTTTCGTAAATGGCAAGAGCAGCAGTCTAGATGATTGACATATGGACTAGTAATTATATTTAACATGGCTTAGCTGTGTTGATACTGCTACACGGCTGAAAGCAACAAGGAACTATAGCCGCAACTAAATCCTGAGGACATTCAACTCTCTCTGTATGAATGATGTACTGATGATGGCTTCCTCCCAGGTAAAAAAATTCCAGAGGTAAAATAGTCCCCAATTTACAACTTGAGAAAGAACTAGGAGAATATCAAGGAGGTTTCAGACCCTGGAGGAGCTGTCCTGATCAGATCATGAGTCTTAAGTTGATAATGGACTATAACAGGAGAAGAAACAGAGATATGGTGATAACATTTGTAGATTTCAAGAAAGCTTATGATTGCATCCATAGAGAATCTCTGTTTAAAATTTTAAGGCACCTTGGACTACACCCCAAATTAATAAACATGATAAAATTGACTCTCACCAATACCAAGTCAAAAGTGAAGTTTAGGGGGGAAACATCAGAGACATTTGAAATTAAAACTGGACTACGGCAGGGAGATGGGCTCTCACCACTATTATTTAACTGTGCTCTAGAAATGGTAATGAGGGAATGGTTTAGAAAATGTCCCCCCAAAATAAAGATTGGCCGAAAAATCAAAACAAATTGCCTGGGTTTTGCTGACGATTTAGCATTACTAGCAGTGGACATAAAAGAAGCAAAAACCCAGATATCAGAACTTCAAAACATTGCAAATAAAATTGGCCTCAAAATATCATTTGAAAAAACAGAAATTATGCCCCAAAAACCAACACAGCTAAAAGAAGTCACCATAAATGGTAATAAAATCAAAATAGTAACTCAGTTTAAATATCTTGGAGAAGTAATAACACATAACTTAAATGAAAAAATCTCAATCCAAGTAAGAACAAATAGATTAGCTAAAGCACAAAAATTAACATGGGATATCTACAAAAAGAAATGTCTATCAATAAATACAAAAATAAAACACTACAACACAGTTATAAAACCGGAAGCTACATATGCAGCAGAAACACTCTTTTACCTGAATAAACAATCAAAGACTGACAGACTTCAGAAAATTGAAAGGAGGATTGGAAGAACCTGTATCAACAAAAAATATCAGAAAGATGGACAGTGGCGGTTAATACCTAACAAAGTCGTGTACAAAGAGCTAGAACCCATTACAGATACTATGCGTAAGAGGAGACTGGGATTCTTTGGACATATCATGAGGATGCAGGACTCGAGACTTCTGAAACAACTAGTACAACACAATCTCGTCTCAAAAAATACCACAACAGGATGTAAATGGATCAGAGAAGTAAGAGAGGATCTGAAGGAAATAGGCCTTACAACAGAAGACACCACAAATAAGATAAAATTGAATACAAAACTCAAGAATACAAACCTCCGCTTTACCCTTACACAAAACAAACCAACAACACGCACATTTTCAACTGAGGAAAGGGCACGAAGATCGGAGCGTCTGAAGAAGTACTGGGAGGACCGCAAAGCCCGAACAATCCCTTCAAAGAGACCTGAACGACGGACTGACTAAAGTGATCCTATGTGGTCATAAAAGAAGAAGAAGAAGAAGAAGAAGAAGTCCCCAATTCGGGGCAATCATCAGGAAGATGGATACTAACATTCTGCATGTCGGAGAGTGGAATATTAGGGCAATGAATCGTTGTGGTAGGTTAGAGAATCTGAAAAGGGAGATGGATAAACTGAAGTTAGATGTGATTGGTATAACTGAAGTACAGTACATTGGCAGAGCATGATTTCTGGTCAGGCGACTACAGAATTATCAACACAAAATCAAACAGGGGAGATGCAGAAGCTGGTTAGGGCAGTGGCTAAGCTACTATGACCAGCAAGACAGACACCAAGGAAAGGCCCACCACTAGTGCAGGTCTATACACTTACTAGTTCAAAAGATGATGAAGAAATCTAAAGAATCTATGAAGAGATAGAAGATATAATACAATATGTAAAAGGCGGTGAGAATTTGTGATAGGAAACTGGAATGCAGTGGTAGGCCAAGAAAGAGGAGGTAATGCAGTAGGAGAATTCAGATTGGGACAAAGGAATGAAAGAAGTCTGCTGATTGAATTCTGCACCAATAATAATTTTGTCCTTGCTAACACTTGGTTCAAACACTATAAAAGACAGCTGTATATGTGGATGAGACCTGGACACACTGGAAGGTATCAAATAGACTTCATTATGATTAGGCAGATTCAGAAACCAAGTCTTGGATTGCAAGACTCCCAGGATCAGACATGGACTATGACCACAACTTGTTCATCATGAAATACCATCTGAAGTTGAAGAAACTGAAGAAAGGAAGGAATGCAATGAGATGGGATCTAGAAAAGTTGGAAGAAAAGGGTGTGAGGGATTGTTTCAAGGAACATGTTACACAGGGATTAAATGAAAAGACTGAAGGAAACACAATAGAGGAAGAATGGACAGTAGTGAAGAATGAGATCAGTAGGGCTGCTTAAGAAAGGTTAGAAAGAAAGGAAAGATCAACTATGAATCAATGGATAACTCAGAAGATATGAGACCTGATTGACGAACAACAAAAGTACAATAAATGCAAAAAATGAGTAGGGTAGGAAAGAATACACGTGATTAAAGAATGAAGTAGATAAAAAGTACAGGACAGCTAAGGAGGAATGGCTGAAAGAGAAGTGCAAGGATGTTGAAGGTTGTATGGTCCTAAGAAAGGAAGATGCTGCATACAGAAAAATCAAGGAAACCTTTGAAGAAAGGAAAACTAGGTGTATAAATATTAAGAGCTCAGATTGAATACCACTTCTAGGGAAAGAAGACAGGACAGAAAGATGGCAGGAACATGTCCAACAGTTGTATCAAGGTAAAAAGGTAGATGATATGGTTCTGGAACAAGAAGAGGCTGCTTATGCTGATGAAATGGCAGACCCAATTTTGAGTCCAGAATTCAGCAGAGCTTTGAAAGACCGAAATGGGAACACGGCATCGGGAATTGATTACATTTCCTCTGAATTACTGACTGCCTTAGGAGAAACCAGCATGGCGAAGTTATCCCATTTGGTGTATAAGATGTATGATTCAGGAGAAGTGCAATCAGATTTTTGGCAGAATATTGTTATACCTACTCCCAAGAAAGAGGTGCCGATAACTATGAAAACTACCGCACCGTTAGTTTAGCATCTCATGCCTACAATATTTTAACATGTATTATTTACAGAAGAATGATTGTTTCGGATGAAGTGGATATTGGCCTCTACCTTATAAGCGGCTTCAGGCGTGATCAATCCTGTTTGAAGTGTTACTACTCTATGTCTGCTACAATACAGGATTTCTCTTGCCCGACTCACGTATCCATTCAAGATTGGGATTTAATTATTTCTTCATTCAAAAGAATATAATCATCACTTTTTGTTATGTATGAACATTCTTATTAACTGACTGGTACCAATGAGTTTGTGTATTACACTACAAGCTCTGTGTTGTACCTTATGTTTTTAACCTCTGGCAACACGATTACGCGTTTTCTTTTCGCTTAGCCATGATGAACACTCTTATATATTTTTCACTCTTTTATGTTTGAACATTCTGATTGACTGGTAGCAATGATATCCTAATAATTTTAATTATTTCACTACCAGCTCTGTATTGTACTTCCTGTTTTTAACCTCTGTTTCAATACGATTGTGTTGTTTTTTCTCTTAGAAATGTTGTAACATTCTATGTTTTTTCCACACTAGTTTTAAGCCTATTTGATTTTCTAAATGTACAATGATGATTCTTAGGGTGCCATATATTTTAGGACACTAGGTTTGGGGCCCTGAGCTAACTTTAGGCTAAGATTTATTTCGGCTGATGATTCTTACGACAGTTAAGCGAAATATGTCCCATCTTACAACGCCTGTTGTAATGTTTATATCCTAAATACGATGATGGTTTGAAAAGTTCTCGGAATCACCACTAGATGTCAGTGCTAAAGCAACGAGGTTCCCGCGCAATAATCGCACATCCATTGTGAGTGAACACGTGGCGCGTCAGTGCTCTAGCTGCAGGAGTGTGGTAGTGACGACTCTTTGTTGTTGTTCCTGCGTAGTGATTTGTGACAATGGGAAAAACTGAGATTCGAGCAGTGATTAAATACTTTGTAAAGAAAGGTATGAAAGCAAAAGAAATTCATGCCAACTTTCAGAACACACTGGGGGACTCTGTTCCTTCATTTTCAACTGTTGCCAAGTGGACCAGCGAGTTTAAATTTGGTCGGCAAAGCTTGGATGATGATCCACGTAGTGGACGGCCAAAAAGTGTTACGACCCCAGAATTTATCACAAAAGTGCATAAAATGGTCATGGAGGATCGTCGACTGAAAGTGCAGGAGATTGCTGAAGCTGTAGGGATGTCTTCTGAACGGGTATATTATATTTTAACCGAAGAATTGGGTATGAAAAAATTATCCGCAAGATGGGCTCTTGACACTGGACAATAAACGCACCAGATTGGAAATGTCCGAACAAAGTCTGGCCCGTTTTCAGTGCAACCAACAAGATTTTTTGTGCCGGTTTGTGACTACAGATGAAACTTGGATCCACTACTATACCCCAGAGACAAAACAGCAGTCAAAGCAGTGGAAACATGCTGATTCACCACCACCAAAGAAAGCAAAGGCAGTGTGTTCGGCCGGAAAGGTCATGGCCTCAGTTTTCTGGGATGCAAAAGGCATTCTGCTCATAGATTATCTTCCTACTGGCCAAACAATTACAGGGAAATACTATTCAAACCTCCTAGACAACTACAGGAAAAGATACATGAAACAAGGCCTGGTTTGGCAAGGAAAAAGGTCATCTTTCATCAGGACAATGCTCCGCCGCACACAAGTGTTATTGCCATGGCAAAACTGCATGAACTGGGGTACGAATTGTTGCCACATCCACCTTATTCACCTGATCTGGCACCATCAGACTCATCTATTCCCCAAGCTGAAAATTTTCCTCGGTGGACAGAGATTTTCTACAAGGGAAGAACTGACAGCCGAATTGGAGAGGTATTTTGCAGGCCTGGAGGAATCTCATTTTCGAGATGGATCAAGGCATTGGAACATCGCTGGACCAAATGCATTAGTCTACAGGGAGACTATGTTGAAAAATAAAAGCAGTTCCACCGAGCTAATTCTAGTACATTCCGAGAACTTTTCAAAGCACCTACATATATGGAAAGATAAGTATTGGAAAGGTGGTGTTAACTATTATTCTTATTTTAATGTTCATAATAAGACAATTTGAAGCTGAGTTGGGAAATCAATTTGGCTTCAGAAGAAATTTAGGGACATGTGAGGCAACCCTGACCTTACGTCTGACTTTTTTTTTTTTTTGCTAGCGGCTTTACGTCACACGTGACACAGACAGGTCTTATGGCGATGATGGGATAGGAAAGGCCTAGGAGTTGAAAGGAAGTGGCTGTGCCCTTAACCAAGGTACAACCCCATCATTTGCCTGGTGTGAAAATGGGAAACCATGGAAAACCATCTTCAGGACTGCCGACAGTGGGATTCGAACCCACTATCTCCCGGATGCAAGCTCATAGCCGCGCGCTCCTAACTGCACAGCCAACTCTCTCGGTACATCTGATCTTAGAGGACCGAATAAAGACGGACATGCTGATATACATGGCGTTGTTGATAAACTTAACCATGATAGGTTAATATGGTTGTTTGATCTGTATTGACTAGTCTGAATGTATTGCAGAACTATTTACAATAGTTTTACTTGAGTGGTCAGTTCAAAGAACCGACCACTGATGAAGGGAATGGATGACTTTCCGAAACATGTATGGTTAAATAAATAGTTTTCTTTCATTAAAAGGTGTACAGACAAGGCGGATTTAAGTAAAACTATTTTAAATAGTTTGTAATACATACATGGCGTTTGTAGATCTGGAAAAGGCATTCAATAATGTTGACTGGACGAAGCTATTTAGGATTCTGAAGGTGATCGGGATCGGATACTGAGAAAGGAGGAGTATCTACAATCTGTACAAAAATCTGTCTGTGCTGATAATTGAGGGCAGCAATCCAGAAAGGAGTGAGGCAAGGCTGCAGTTTGCCCCCTTCCCCCCCCCTTTTCAATGTTTATATAGAACAGGCAGTAAAGGAAATCAAAGGGGAATTTGAAAGGGAATCAAAATCCAAGGAAAGAAAATCAAAACCCCGAGATTTGCTGAAAAATTATTTTATCTGAGTCTGGAGAAGATCTGGAGAAATTGCTGAATGGTATGGAGAGTGTCTGGGGGAAGGAGTACAAGATGAAAATAAATAAGTCCAAAACAAAAGTAATGGAGTGCAGTCAAACTAAGTCAAATGATGCACGAAATATTAGATTTGGAAATGAAGTCTTAAAGGAAGCAGGTGAATATTGTTATTTGGGTAGCAAAATAACAATGGCAGAAGAAAGGAGGGCATAAAATGCAGATTAGACAAGCAAGGAAGGCCTTTTTTAAGAAAAGAAATTTGCTCACTTCAGACATTGATATGGGAATTAGGTGTTTTTGAAGACTTTTGTCTGGAGCGTGGCATTGTACAGAAAGTGAAACATGGACAATAAATAGCTCAGAAAAAAAGAGAAAGCTTTTGAAATGTGGTGTTACAGAAGAATGCTGAAGACAGGATGGGTAGATCAAATCACAAATGAAGAAATACCGAATCGAATTGGCGAGAGCAGATTGATTTGGCTAAATTTGACGAGAAGAAGAGACAGAATTATAGGACATCTTAAGACACCCAAGACTTGTTCAGTTGATTTTTGAGGGAGGTGTAGGACGTAAGAACGGTGAGGGTAGACCAAGGAAATAATATGATAAGCAGATTAGAGCCGATGTAAGATGTAGTAGTTACATAGAAATGAAAAGGTTAGCACACGATAGGGTGGCATGATAGGGTGGCAAGGAGAGCTGCATCAAACCTGTCTACAGACTGATGACTCAAATACAATAACACATAACACACCATTCCCATAGCCCACTTTGAAAATATGATGAATTGATTATTTCACAGAAATTGAGAAAATTCATGGAATTTTGCATCTAAAATGTTTATTTTTTGGACATGGTAAAATTCGCCCAATATGTTAAAAATTTCTTGTACCCAAATGGCAAGGGTCCACTTCTTTACTGAGCCCCCTGATAGGAATAAGCAGCAAGATGAAAAGTAACATATAGATATGTAACAGTAAAATCATCCTTGAATGTGACTAGGTAAAGTTTCAGTGAGTGAATGCAGTGCTAATTAAGAGGAACATTGGTTTGTGTTAGAGACTTGACATGGAGTCCTTTTTTGATGGATTAAAATAACTTTATTGGGCACCGTCTGTAGGAAAGGCAACGATGTGGTTGTATTGTAGACCTAGTGATTCATCTGGAAAACTTTCAACTGATAATATGCTCTCTTAAATGAAGAAATATTAAGTCTTTCAACTTTCCCTGCCCCCTCCAATCACCACCTTGTCTCAACCAAAATTACTTTGTTGTACACAAACATTTGGCACAGTGAAAGGAAAGCAAAATACAGGGAATTGAAATGAAGTTTCTGCAAAGCATGCTACAAAAAACAAGGAAAGAAGTATAAAAAATGCAGAGGTAAGAGACCAGGCTGAGAATAGAGAAACTAAAGAACAGAGATAAACAAGCTGAAATGACAAGGCCATGTCAGAAGTACCGAAGAAACAGGAAATCCAAGAGCAATGCTTGAATTGACAGTGAATGGAAGGAGAGGAGGTACGTCAAAGACAAGATGGATGCAGAAAGTGAAGAAAAAGGTGCAGAGAAGAGTTACTGATACACCAAGAGTATTCAGAGAGGAGTGACAGAAAAGACAGAAATGTAGAACATTGATCCATTACCCTACTCAACATGGAGTCTGAAGGACAGGAAGAAGAAGCAGTTAAGTTATTGAGATCTTTCTTAAACAGAAAGCAATCCAACATCCTCACTTGCACTCCTTTCTTGTATGCCTCACACATTTCATCCTAACTCAAAACTTTTCAATTAGAAGCTATCATTCCATCTGATCTGCAACACTGCTATTGAGCACCAGAATAATCTCTATCTTCACTAACCTTTTAGCAAACAAATTTCCTCACCTCAATAATCCCACCAACATTGCCTTGCCGAGATTCACATGAGACGTCTTTCCTGTGTGGCACCCTAAAACCAGTCTCCTTAACTCCACCTAAAACTTTCTTAACCTCAATTACAGTACCCACACCACAGGACAAATCTCTCTCACTATGCTCTCTTTCCTTGAGACAGACATCCACATTCATGATCATAAAATTGATACTTCAGTATACATGCAACCCACATGTGCCCATTTCATCATTCAATGAATTAAAAGTTATTCATTTCTTAGAATAAGGAAAATGTTCTGTTAAAATGATATTGGTAATGTTCATGTGTACAAGAGAATGTCAAACATACCTGGCTCCTTTGCCGTCGCAGTACATCACTTCGTCCCTTACGTTCTTCCTCTTCCAGTTCTCTTTCAGCAACTTCATTGATATTTACATTCTCTTTCTCTCGGGTGTGATCGTCAGCATTCTTCTCAGCTTCACGAAGTTTGCTGATATTTTGGTTCCGCTCTCGTATTTTTTCCTCACGGAGGGCAGCTTCACTTAGCTAAACAAAACATCAAGTCTACAAGAATATCTTGAAGCAGAAGAAGAAGATATCACCAGATACATTTTTACGATACCTTTTTTTATTATGACACAAATTATCAAATTATTGTAGATAAATTGTAGATAACCAATGCAATATAAAATTAGTACTTCAATTCATTTTAACCTTTGATCAGCGAGTTTTTGGTGACACTCACAGGCCACCAGGAGTGAGTTTTTCTTTTGAAAACTTTGAATTCTTAAGTTATTTTGATAACTTTTCTCTATTAATAAATTTACATAATTTACACTTATGGTACATAACTGAATACCTTCAATTTAATTGAAATCAGTGGCATAGAAAATATTTTTCTCAAAATAATGAAAGGAATAGTAAAATTGACAAAAATAGAATTCTCCTACTGATCAAGTTTGTACCCTATACAACACAATGACTTGATTTTACAACAGTTCAACCTATCAAAATACCTTTAGGTTATGGTACTGACCCAAACACTCGAGTTTTTTATCGTGTTCAATTTCCGTATCCTTTCCAGTATAAACAATAAAATCAAGGATAAACCAAGCTCACTGTCTTTATACCAATCCTGTGTTGCTTTGATGGAATGTATTGTTTCTATTTTAGGCGACCTCTCCAAGCAACTAGGCCCTCATCAATACAGATATTTTGGAAGGGATAGAATATAGATCGGAATTTCTCTCTGAAATAGTTAATTACAGGCCTAATTCTGTAAAGTCTGTCATCTGGGGGTTGTAGATTGTTGTCAAAAAAGTGAAGCAGCCTTAGAATGAGCGAGAAATTGTCGAGAGAGGTCACTTTACTGAACATCGGAGTTTCAATCAATTTATTTGCTGACCAATACTCTTTCATCCTGTTTTTCTTCACATGGCCCATCAACAAAACAGTTGCCAGGAAAACAAAGAGTCTTTTCGGTTATGCCTTGCCACTTCTGTAACTTTGACTTTTCCTTTACATCTGTATTTTCTGAAACAAATAAGTAGTACTTGTTCATTTCTGACACTATGAAGTTCATAATATTACGATCAATAACTTCTTTGAAAATAGACACTTCAAGTCCTGAATTATTATCATTCAAATGAAGATTATCACTAACCCCTGAATTTGATGGATCAAAATGAGCAGGAAGCGTAGGGAACTCCTCTTTCTACCTTCGGTTTGAATAGCTGACAGCTTAGCCTTTTTTTGCGACAGCAGAGCGCTGCACTTCTTCCTCAATTTTAGCATTGTCGTCTCACAAGGAATAACCAATTTCACTCTCATCAGATACAAAAGAATCACTATCAGTATCATAAACATCAATTTCATCATCTGACTCCTCGTTAATCAAAACATTACTTATATCCTCGACTAATCCCGCCATTACCATCTGTATTTGTTTACTATCAGAGAGTTTCTTTCTATGGAAACCAGAGATGAAGGAAACGAAAAATAATGTGTATTGCCAAGGAATAGTCATGCAATGCACTCGCAGGAAACAATAGAAAACAGTTCCCAGATGTTGTCGTAATTTATAGCATAATTGTGTAAGTTAGGTTACGTAACTATGGATGATGCGACAGAACTTCATCACAGAACATAAGAGATGTGATAAAACCCAGAATAACGTTCGCTGAACATGTCAAACATCCCCCAACTTTGTTCTAAAAACCCGCCAGTACGATGGCAGGAAACAATTTCAAATATTCAACATGAAACGAGAATAGACGGTGGTACTGTTCAGGCGCAAACTTCGAGAACGTAAACAGACGGCATACTCTCGTGGGCCACACGCAACACTGCCGTAAATAGATGGCAGTACTGCTCATTGTGTTAATCATGGTACTAGTTTCAGTCTATTGATATTAGGCCATCATCGGCCATAAGGTCTTAAAACATTTAAAATCTAATTGGCCGAACATATAACAAAAACAGATAGCATAATACCTGAAAATAGTTCTGATCTAATATGCAATATACACTAAAGTAAGTCACTGTCTTAAGGATAGAACACAACACTTGAAAATTCTTATGATCTGTTGGTATACATCAATAAACATGAATCACTGTCTTGAAAATTTATAAATAATTTGTTGAACACTTGTTTAAAATTAAAAGCAACTGGTGAAAAATTAAGGTAGAATAACAGATTGATGTTAAAGTAGATCTTAGTTGATTATGTTATGAAGCAAAGGTAAATAGGTTGCACAGCAACATCAAAGAACAGAATATCTAAATTATTATTATTATTATATTATTATTATTATTATTATTATTATTATTATTATTATTCTATGACCACATAGGATCACTTTAGTCAGTCCGTCGTTCAGGTCTCTTTGAAGGGATTGTTCGGGCTTTGCAGTTCTCCCAGTACTTCTTCAGGCGCTCCGATCTTCGTGCCCTTTCCTCAGTTGAAAATATGCGTGTTGTTGGCTTGTTTTGTGTAAGGGTAAAGCGGAGGTTTGTATTCTTGAGTTTTGTATTCAATTTTACCTTATTTGTGGTGTCTTCTGTTGTAAGACCTATTTCCTTCAGATCCTCTTACTTCTCTGATCCATTTACATCCTGTTGTGGTATTTTTTGAGACGAGATTGTGTTGTACTATTTATTTCAGAAGTCTTGAATCCTGCATCCTCATGATATGTCCAAAGAATGCCAGTCTCCTCTTACGCATAGTATCTGTAATGGGTTCTAGCTTTTTGTAGACGACTTTGTTAGGTATTAACCGTCCTGTCCATCTTTCTGGTATATATATATATATATATATATATATAATTTATTTTTTTTTTTTTTTTTTTTTTTTTTACAAAAAACAATATACATATGAGTCTCCACCTTATCAATACAAAATTAATTTACATTTAGCTGGTAAATATAGTCAAGACTAGTTTCGACCCCTAGGGGGTCATCTTCAGTTGACATGCATTAAAAATGTATTTTTTACAAAAACATCACATGTAGTGGTAAAAGCTTAAATTAATTTGAACCGATCATAAATGTTGGTATGTCTGGTACATTTGGGCTATTGTATGTGTCAATTTTGAGTTTTTAGCACACAGTGCAGCTATGGTTCCAACACCTTACATACTGTACCTTGTTTTTACAACATATACGCTTCCATGATAAAATCAACGTGCATAAAGACGCATAATTTCAACACGTTCTGACAAATGTCACCAACTTAAAACATCACGACATACGGACGTGAAAACATGCTCCATTAATATATTCAAGATTTCTATAACTCCAACATTAGTAGCTGCCTAAAATATCTCCAGATATATAACTAAGTATTACCTGATCTGCAAGCGGATTATTCAAAATACTTACCTAACCGTTTTTTACATATAAATATTTTTACGGACCCATTTTATCGGAACACTATATCTAAGACTGTTGTGAAAAATTTGTCAACCCCATTTATTCCAAAACAATGTACATGTAGCACCACATATCAATAACATTAATGTAATGTGTTTTTAACCAGGCATATATGGCATACATATACCACTGTTTTAGTTATATGTCCATTTTAACAGCATTATTTAATGCCTATACTAAGCAAATAGTTTTTTATTAAAAAATTTTAACCCTATTCCAAGACTCAATCAAGAATAACAGGCTTTATAAACTGATTTTAGCATCTAAGATATATGCCAGTAAGGTGTTACATTGATATTTCAGTCAAAAGTGTTCAAACCAATGTCCTACATTTTCATATGACTAATCAATAGCCAATTTGTGTAATTTATGAACCAACTTTAAATGTATATTGTTAAACTTGCCACTGTTGATTTGCACAAATGTATGTATATTCCACATTGTATAACCCAAAAAATTGGATGGTAGTAGCATAAAAAATAACATGTGACTTCATGGATGATGCACACTAGTTAATCAACTACCTTCACACTGTGTGCTAAAAACTCAAAATTGACACATACAATAGCCCAAATGTACCAGACATACCAACATTTATGATCGGTTCAAATTAATTTAAGCTTTTACCACTACATGTGATGTTTTTGTAAAAAATACATTTTTAATGCATGTCAACTGAAGATGACCCCCTAGGGGTCGAAACTAGTCTTGACTATATTTACCAGCTAAATGTAAATTAATTTTGTATTGATAAGGTGGAGACTCATATGTATATTGTTTTTTGTAAAGGAATATCTATCAATACGGAAATGAAACTTATAAACAACAGTTTTTTGTTGATGCCGGTTTTTCCAATCCTCCTTTCAATTTTCTGAAGTCTGTCAGTCTTTGATTGTTTATTCAGGTGAAAAAGTGTTTCTGCTGCATATGTAGCTTTTATAACTGTGTTGTAGTGTTTTATTTTTGCATTTATTGATAAGACATTTCTTTTTGTAAATATCCCATGTTAATTTTTGTGCTTTAGCTAATCTATTTATTCTTGTTTGGAATGAGATTTTTTCATTTAGGTTATGTGTTATTATTTCTCCAAGATATTTAAATTGAGTTACTATTTTAATTTTATTACCATTTATGGTAACTTCTTTTAGTTGTCGGTTTTTGGGACATAATTTCTGTTTTTTCAAATGATATTTTGAGGCCAATTTTATTTGCAATGTTTTGAAGTTCTGATATCTGATTTTTGCTTCTTTTATGTCCACTGCTAGTAATGCTAAATCATCGGTGAAACCCAGGCAATTTTTTTAACGGACATTTCCTAAACCATTCCCTCATTACCATTTCTAGAGCACAAATAATAGTGGTGAGAGCCCATCTCCCTGCCAAAGTCCAGTTTTAATTTCAAATGTCTCTGATGCTTCATCCCTGAACTTCATTTTTGATTTGGTGGTGGTGGGAGTCAATTTTATCATATTTATTAATTTGGGGTGTAGTCCAAGGTGTCTTAAAATTTTAAACAGAGATTCTCTATGGATGCAATCGAAGCTTTCTTGAAATCTACAAATGTTATCACCATATCTCTGTTTCTTCTGTTATAGTCCATTATCAACTTAAGATTCATGATCTGACCAGGACAGCTCCTCCAGGGTCTGAAACCTCCTTGATATTCTGGTAGTTCTTTCTCCAAGTTGTAAAGTTATTCTATTAAGGACGATTATTAAAAAGATTTTGTAAGTTATATCTAGGAGCGAGATTCCCCTGTAGTTATTAGGGTAGGTTTTGTTTCCTTTTTTTTTGCAGTGTGTGAATTAGAGCTGTTGTCCAGTGTTCTGGTAGTTCTTTAATCCAGATAGAGACAAGTCATTGATGGAGGGCAACTTTTGCTGATCTTCCTGCATATTTCCAGATTTCTGCAAAGGTCTGATCTTCTCCTGGCACTTTGTAGTTTAATTTATTCAGTGCTTGGCATACTTCCTTTACTGTGGGGGGATTGATGTTCTCTGGTGGTGTTTTCATCGGGGAGTTGGTGTCCAAATGAAGGAGTTCTGCTGTATGTTCCTCACAATATAAAAGCTTGTTGAAATATTTAGCCAGAATTTCTGCAATGTCTTTATTGTTATGAGCCAGCCTACCATTTTCATCCTTCATCAGCAGAATAGGATTGATATTATTGGAGCTGTTTTCTGAAGGTTTTGTAGTAGTCCCTTAACTGAGTTTTATTGAATTGTTCTTCAACTGCAGTGTGTCCTTATGATGCTGTCTTTTTATTCTTCTTAAGAGTTGGGTACTTTCTTTTCTCTGTTTTACTAGATTTTGATGGGATATTTCCAATTTTTGGGACTGATGTAATAGCCATGCCTGATGTCTTCTCTCTACTGTTTCATCACATTCACTGTTCCACCATTATTGTTTTTTACGAGGTATAATTGGAGCCAGGTCTTCTGCAATTTGTTTAAGGTTGTGTACTAAGTCTTCAAGTTTATCTGCAATTTTTATTTTTTCAGTTGCTTTCTGGTAATTTTCGTTATTGATTAGCTGGGTAGGGTCTATTTTTCTTTTAGTTTTAGGGGCTTGCTTTTGTTGTCTCTTCTGGGGAGTGAGTGTAATTTTAATTTTAACTACATAGTGATCTGAACCTGTGTCTATTCCTCGGAGGATTTTGATGTTATAGATCTCTTTGTGGTGGTATTTGTCCATGCAGATGTGATCCAGTTGCCATTCTCCTTTTGTAGTTAGGGTGTTTCCAGATTTTGAGTTTTTGAGGTTTTCTCTTAAAACATGTAGATTTTGAGATTAAGTTATGATTTCTACACAGGTCAACTAGTCTCTCCATTTTTATTGGTTTTCTTGTGTGCTGGCCATTTTCTGATGATGTCACGGTATTTTCTTCCTCTGCCTAGCTAAGCGTTGAAGTCGTCTATTAATAATTTTACATGGTGTTTGGGGATGTTATCTAGGGTCTGGTCCCAAAATTCTTCTGTTTCCTCATGGTCTTTTGAGGAGTTGTTTTTATCATTAGTAGGAGCATGGGCATTTATTATAGTATAGATTTTATTGGATGCCTTCATGGTAAGCGTTGAGAGAGGTGGACACTGTGATTTGAATTCTTGAACTGAGTTTATTATTTTAAGGCTGACCAAAAATCCTGTTCCAAATTGTGGGACATTCTTCATCACTCTCTTCCCGGGTATACCTTTATAAAGTCTGTACCCTTGAGATTCCAAGGCATCCTGGTCAGTGTTTCTAATTTCCTGTAATCCCATGATAAGAATTTTGTGTTGGTTCATTATGTTGGTGATCACTTTTAGTTTACCGGTTTGCATGAGTAAGTTTATATTGTGTGTAGAGAAGTATGTTATCTGCTTTGGTTTGATTCTTGATTTTGTCTCGCTCATGTATGTGGTACTGGGATATTTCTGTGCCTCCAACTTCACTGTATTTTTTAAGTGGCAGCCCACCGTATCCCAATGCTGCCTTGTCTGAACTCTTGGTTCAGCCAGTGGAGTATTTTTTAAAATACCTTCTATGGTTGACTGTCAAGGTGTCACCTGTGTGGGACTAGGTCCCAAATTACAACTCTGAATGTGATCCAGTGAGGTGATAATCCTCTGGAGTACAGATGCCTTGTGCAGCCGCCCCTAACCTGGAGAACAGATGCTGCATAATGGATTCCAGTGGCATTTCCTCCACTGTGGGGACTATCACCCCACCTAAAGGAATTCATTTGCTCAAAGCTGTTGGCCCCCTTAGGGAGTCAGGTTATTTCCCGGCGCTCATCACTCGGCGTTGGCAATTTTACAGCTGGGTGCAAGACCAGCAAACCCTCCTCCTTTCTCATTCCGGACTTGGGACCGGACAATGGCGGAGTTAGAATATATAAATTATATTGTAAGTTATTACTGTAAAATGCAGGATATCAGTGAGAATAAAAAAAAATGGATTAAGCAATGGTGAGAATTATACGATTAAAGAATGAATAGACTAATCAATGTGTTTGTTTCTTCCATTTCTAGTGGATCTTCTCGTAACAACTTGCCGGGTTGATTTTCTGTTCTCCTCTGTGAGCCATATGGTATGCTATCATACTGTGAGGTAAGAGAGTGTGCTATGGGAGAGAACAGAGGGGAAATTATACCATTGTAGTATGGGATAGTTTAAGATGTACGAACTAGAGATGATGATGTAAGATCTGTTGGCTAAGAGTGGGATAGCTGCATAATAAAAAATATCATTTTTCATTTACTCAATTTAAATTATGATCAGGATTGACATGTTGGTCGAGTTTGATGAAATATTCTTCCATAATGGTGAAAAGGGGACCCTTCTGTAAAGTTTTTAGGATATTATATATAGTGAAATTATTATGGTTAACCATATGTTGGCCCATAGCTGAAAATCTATCGAGAGGCCGAAACTAGTACTATGATTAAAATAAATTGAAGAACTAATTTTATATTGTATTGATTAAGTGGACTCCCTCATTTATCTACAATAATTATATTGTCGTCAATATGGAACATGAAAATTACAAACTGAAAAAAAAATGATCAATTTTGCTCAAGTCTGTGTCTGTTTTCTTTAGCTCAGGGGTGGGTTTGATTTTCATATAAGACCACCAAGGAAACTGCAAAAACCAATGATGTTATAATGAAAAACATAAGGCTTGATGAGGGGAGAAGTGTTTGCAATTGATTTCCTCACTGGACCAGAAAGTGTTATAGCAGCACAATCGACCCTATGAACAGCACATTTCATAACAATTAGATGCACTAGTTGTGCTCCGAATGCCGTTACTCGCCCCCCACACATACTGCAGCGGCTTGCATACTGTTACAGCCATAAATTGAGACTTTTGTGGAAGCTACATTTCGAGCTGGCCTCTGTTAAGAGATAGATGTAAAAATACTGCATCCATAAAGAAATAGCAGTATCATCAAATGCCATGTTCTAGTAGTGACTAGTGAAAGAGTTGGCTGTGCGGTTAGGGTGGCGTAGCTGTGAGCTTCCATTCGGGTGATAGTGGGTTTAAACCCCACTGTCAGCAGCCCTGAAGATGGTTTTCTGTGGTTTTTCCATTTACACACCAGGCAAATGCTGGGGCTGTACCTTAACTCATTGGGCCCGAACCACGGAACCGTTCCATGCTTCGTCTTTGTGGACCAAATGCCAGACCACGGAACTGTTCCGTTGTCTCAATTTACTACGTAATTCAAATTTTCCTCAAGAGATGGCAGAGTGAGTTGCATTTGTGATTTGTGTAAGGACTCTTTCTTTGCAATGTTATATGCTCTTTGCTAAAATATATCGATAGTATGCTTGGTAAAATTAGTTTGAAGTGGGCTATCTCTATACTTTGAGATTCGCTTGTAAACAAGATGGCTGCCCGTAAACAACTGAAATGTACCAATATATAACCCCTTTTAGAAAGTAATATTGATTAGGAATGTCATTTTTTCAGTGAAATTAGTAGTAATATTAGTAAAAGTGTGAGCAATGCTCCTGAAGAACAAAAATAGATGTGGAAATTTAAGAGGAAGTGCAAGAAGAAGACTGTGTTGCAGCTCAGCAGGCGGACTGAGTACGGATCCGTGACAATAATAAAATAAAATGTTTTTAATGTATTCCTTGTTCTGCAGTTCCTTGTATGAAAGCCATTTATTTTCATGTATATTTAAATCCTTAATAATCTTGTAAGAAATTTCTCACGATATGAAGCGACACTATATTTCCTCCAAAATAATCCCAGCTCCAATGCTGTTTCAATCCAACAAATATGAAGGGCTTAATGGGTTAATTAACCCCTTCCCAGCATCAACCGCTTATAAGCTTCATCCAATTTCATGTGGTTATTACAGATTGTGTCAATCGCTTATAAGCGTCAGAAGTTTATAGATATTTCCGACATCTATTGGCTTTATTTCGCAACAAAGTACTACATTTTATTTCCATGGAATATCGTATTCTGTGTAGAAATCATGTGGCCGTGCACACGTTTTCCGTGTGGTCAGCAGTCGAAACAATATGGCTCATGCACTAAAACCCCCGAGTGTACAGTACGCGCAACTTTTAGTGACACCTGGTTTTACGGGGGTGAGGAGTAAGGAGGGAGCTTTCCCGGTTCCAGTAATACTGCCAACTGAATGGAAATGAAATCTGAATCGAATCGATAGCATGATCAATTGATATGAATTTTCTAAACCTTTATTATCTTACACCAACAAATGTGTCAGGCACACATTATTATTATTATTATTATTATTATTATTATTATTATTATTATTATTATTATTATTGTGCTTTTACAGCCGTATTGGACCACTGTAGTCAATTTCTGTCTGATCTTCTATGATGTTTTATGTTTTTTTCTCTTCTGTTGTTCCAGTATTTCTTCATTCTATCTGATCTTCATTGTCCTTCTTCTGAAAATACCCTTTTAGTTGTTTCTCTTTTATCACATTTTGGTAAGAATATAATTTTATTATTCTTCAATTTATTTACTTTGTTTGATTTATTCTTTAAATCCCCCAGTGTTATGTCTAATTCTTTCATTTCTTTTCTTTTATCCAGACAGGTTGTTGCTTTTGTTTCCAAAGCTTTTCCAAAATTCTGCATATTAACCTGTCTTAAGGTGTTCTCAACATATGACCAAAGACACACATTATATAACATTATACAACATTTCTCTATGCAAATCTTGTTCCTAGCATGAATTCTATAGTTTGGCTTTGCTGTGTAAACAACTACAGTACTAGCATAGAGTGTACGCAAGTTGCCTCACAGCGATGCATACTCGCTTCATAGTTTGTGTGTCAAAGGTTGCCAATACGAGCCCATGAATCACTAAAAGTTGCGAGCACTGTAAGCAAAGTAATTTAGCAAACAGTGATATTGAGCGAACGCTCTTGTTTTGCAATGAAAGAGAAGACGAAAGTGACAATTATTCTTTAGAATCGAGTAATGAATTCAATGAAGACAGACATGAAATTGAAGGAATTGAAGACAATCCGACTGACTGGGTTACGTTTGGAGGGCCACGCAACAGATTCTACTTTACTGGCAACAGTGGGATTTAGGCTAACTTTGGGCATAACACCAAACCATTGACAATATTTGAACATTTTCTTAGCGACCAAAAATTCGTCATCATCTTCATTTCCCGTTTCCAGCTTCCCAGGTCGGATTGTGAATCAAGGACCTCCATCGTTGCCTGTCTCTCCACCACTCTTCTCCTTTTTTAAGTACATCTTCTGGTTTTCCTCCCCTCTTCTCTATGCACTCCCACACTGAATCTGTCCACCTCTTTCGGGGTCTTCCTCGTGGTATCTTTCCTGTTAACTTCTCTGAAAAAGGTTTTTTTTTTTTTTTTTTTTTTTTTTTTTTTTTTTTTTTTTTTTTTTTTGGCACTCTCTCTTCTCCTGTTCTCATCATATTCCCATACCACTTTGGCTTTGTTGTTTCTATCCTGTCTTGAAGTTTCAAGATTCCTGTCCTTTTCGTTATTTCTTAATTTCTATCCTTTCTGGTCTTGCCCACGATACCTCTTAGGAATTTATTCTCCACTGCCTATATTCTACTCTCCTCTCATTTT
Source organism: Anabrus simplex (assembly GCF_040414725.1). NCBI lineage: Eukaryota > Metazoa > Arthropoda > Insecta > Orthoptera > Tettigoniidae > Anabrus > Anabrus simplex. Next base: position 101,504,997 of record NC_090267.1, on the reverse strand, counting down.
GTTGTAGTCCACGATCCTGCATAGGTTAGTATGGGTTCATAATAGGTTGAATATAATACTTTCTTACATTTCTTCGGGACATCTTGGTTCCAAAAAATACCTCTTACACTCTAGTAGAAGTTGTCTGCTTGTACATATTCTTTTTCCAAATTTCCTCGGTTATTTCTCCATCTTCTGTGATCACACTCCCAAGTACTTGAAACTTTTAACCACTTCCAGAATTTTACCATTCAGTTTTATCTTTCCTCTTCCTTCCTTCCTTCCTTCCTTCCTTCCTTCCCCTTGTCAGCAGTACTGTTTTACTTTTCTCTGTGCTTACTTTCATCCCAAATTTTTCTATCTCTTGATTCCATACATCTACTTGTTTTTGCACTTCCATTTCATCCTCACCCCATATCACTATGTCATCTGCAAACAACATGGCTTTTGTTGCCTGTCTTCCCAATCTCTGTTTAATGTTCTTATGAATTTCATCCATGACTATGATGAATAGTCATCCCTTCCCTGTTGAAGACCAGTTTCAACTTTAAACCATTTTGTTTTTCCTATACTAGTCTTCACACTACTAATACAATTTTTGAACATAGCTTTTATCATTTGCACGCCCACTCTGTTAACTTGTTTTTTCCTTAATGTGCCCCATACCAAATGTCTGGGCACACTGTTATAAGCTTTCTCAATGTCAATAAATATCACTATATCTTTTCCAAACTCCCATCTTTTCTCCATCATATGTCAATGTAAAGATCAGGTCAAACGTTGATCTGTATTTCCTAAAACCACACTGTTCTTCCAGCTTCCTCCTCACTCTTCCTTCCAATACTCTCTCAAATATCTTAGCTACATGGGCAATAAGTGTGATCCCTCTATAGTTATTACTTTTTTTTTTTTATCACCTCTTTTAAATATCAGGATAATTAAACCCTTTCCCCACTCTTCTGGGATCTTTTTCTTCCTCCAGACTATTCTAAATAATCTATACAGCCACTGTAGCCCTATTGGTCCTGCTGCTTTTATCATTCCGTAGTTACCACATCCACTCCTGCTGCTTTACCGCTATCCATCTTTTGTATGGCTTCCTCCATTTCTGACATCGGTATCTCCTTTTCTTGTTCTTCTTCTTTCCCCATTGTTTCTTCTTGCTCATTCTCATCTACCAGTTCACTGTATTCAATATTTAGCAATTCTGAGAAGTATTCTTCCCATCTTTTTAGTATGTCATCTCTTTGCGTCAATATCTGCCCTGTTTCAGTTTTTTCATATTTTGTATCTTTCCTATTTTGTAAACTATTCTTCACCAAACCATACAAAACCTTTTTACGCCCCTTTATATTCTTCTGTAAAGTTTCTGTGAAACTTTCCCAGCTCTTCCATTTCTCTTCCTACATACCTTTTTGGCTTCTTTATATTTCTGCCAATTCTCTGTACTACTGCTGCCTATCCACTTTCTCCAAGCATTTGTTTCTCTTTAACCGCTTCCTTTACCCTGCTGTTCCACCAAGGAGTCTCCTTTTCCTTTTTCCTCCCTGATAGTCTTCCACAGGTGTTTACTGCACACTTTAAAATCCATTTCTGAAACATGTCCATCCCTCTTCTACACTCTTCAAGTCATCTTTGGGAATTTCTTTCTTCAGATCCTCTTAAAACTTTTCCCTTATTTCTTTCTCTTTTAACTTCCCTCCCTTTATTTTTCTTTCCCTTTTTTTTCTATAACTTTATTATTTTACCAAGTCTTAATTTAGCTACCACCACTTTATGGTCTCCTTCGAAATCTGCTCTTGGCACTGCTGTCACATCTTCCAGTTGTTTACGTTTCTCTTTCTCCATCAGAATAAGATCAATCATTGTCTTTGTCTTTCTATCTCCCCAACCATATCACTTTTTGCAAGTTCTTTTTCCTAAACCAGGTATTGCCAACAATTAATCCATTCCTTCTACAAAAATCTATTACCAAATCTCTTTCTTCATCTTGGTTTCCATAACTATAGGGGCCAATTATCTCTTTTCCCTGTCTGTCTGTTCCAACATATGCATTCATGTCTCCCATTATAATAACCTCTTTGACTTCAATACAACTTTCCAGTTCTTCTAAACATTCATCTGCATTCCCCGATTGGGATGCATAAACCTGTATTAAAACCCTTGATTCCACTCTCAAGTCCAAGTCTAACTTTAATTATCTTGTCAATGATCTGGTCAATTTTGTCCACATATTGCGCTAGGTCTTCTCTCAATATAACACCAACACCATTTGTTGCCATCTTCCCTCCACTTCAATATAATCTATACCCTTTCTTCAATTCTTTTTGACCTTTCCCCTTCCATTTTGTCTCACTTATTCCCATCATTGCTATGTCTTTTTCTCCACATACTCTATCAGTTCTTCTACCTTGCCATTCAAAGTCATCACATTGATGATACCGATTCTTGTGATGGCTGGTAGTCCATTTCTCACAGTTCCCCCAGAGCACCAGGAACTGCGCGTCACTTGAGGGTGACGCCCTAGTATTTTCTGAGGCCTCGATTCACTCGCACTCACTTTATAGGCTGTTTGTACGACGGGTTTGCCACTCCCAAAGGCATTTTATTACCTTCTGCCAGGTTCAAATTAGGCAGCCCCTAACAAGGAGTCAGCCGCTCCTCTGGAGTACAGATGCTACGGGTTTGTCCCTTCTGCCATCTCCGCCATACCAAAGTCCATCTTCTCCGTCGTAGATGCCGCTGAGGTCTCCACCCATAACACAGGGCAAGGGCCCCTCCGTATTTATGACCCCTGGAGAGAGGGTGTCCCAGTATTTTAAAGCCCCCAGGGATTGGGCTACCTGTTGGTCTGCGGGTTGTACTGGGTGTTTCAACCAGCCCTACGTACTATAGAGACCCCATCCGCCACCTGGGGACGCGCTCTGTAGGGGTCAGGTTCCCCTGGTTATTTATTGGAAGTTAACCGCATCCACAAAGGCTGAGGTTATTTGCAGTGTGTGATGAAAAATTATCTGAAGTAAAAAAAAAAACTCAACACATTGAAAACTGATACCGAGTTAAGGGGTTAGGCCAAAGACGCTTCCGACTCCTAGCCTGTTCCTATCCCACTGTCGCCATAATACCTGTCCCTTCACTATTGTTATTTCGTCTTGGTGTTTTCCAAATTCATACGTTCCTCATCGCCAGATGTTTCATTCCACAATTGTGTCAATGTCATACACCTGTCTACATGATATGTTACGTACACGTTATGTGACCCTCTTAGACTGATTCTGATGGTTCGGTCAGTTTCTGCTTCGAACGCTAGTGCTGTACCACGTCCGGGGAGTCATCTGGTGACGAATGAACATACCATTTCCACTTCTATAATAACGTCTAAATTTCAAAAAGTCATTGTTTAAGAAGTCTTTCTTGTGGACAGTCGAGATTTTCTTCTGGTGACGCAGAGCACAGTTCTCTGCAAAACGTAAAGATTTTCGCCTTATTTTCTTGACACGACATAAGCCCAAAAGCCTATACAGTATCATGTCTGTAAGTATGGGCCGTGAAAGCATCAATGGCAACATTAAAAACCTCTATGGGGAGGTTACTTTTAAGAAGGCTTCAAAATTCAGCAAATTAAGGAGAAAGAAGTCTACTCTTTTTTCTTTGTGCTTTCTACTGAGATGCAGGGACCATAACATCATTCCCAACTGTGTGAAGCTGAAGCACACGTTAAATACACCGACGGCCAGGAGAATATATCGACGCGCTAGCAAGGCTCTTGTGATCGAGTCTTGTTTCCCGAGAGTTGTTTCGTTTACACCTGCTGTTAAGTATCACTCTCTCGCAGGAACTGTGGTTGACTTTCGATCGCATTACTGCTATAACGGCTGAACGAAAATTCAACCAGGTGTCATTCAGACAGAAATCAAAGTTCCCCCGACTAGCTCAGAAACAGACAGTCTCTTGCTAGTAAAACTGTCGTCAATCTTTCCAAGAAATCCTTGGACGAGAACAAAATGGCAGTTCTAGCTAGGGGTCTTAATTTCGCTGTCGCTCCCTCTAAAATTCCCACAGAGGAGTTAATTACTTCCATTGAGGCAGCCATCCACAAACTACCTACGGATGAGGCTGAGGAGTCAAGATAGAAATGTGTGAGACTCATAAGGTCCGCTGTTGTACCTGCGCCCAATTTAACAAGAGGCGACAGGAGAGCTCTGAAGGAACTATTAGATGATTCTGAACTGACCATTCTCTCAGCTGATAAGGGTAATGCGACAGTGCTTATGGACACTGACGAGTATAAGAATAAGATCTTGGCTATATTGTCAGAGCCTATTTATAGACTGAGCTCACGTGACCCCACCACTCGTGTCCAACGCCACCGTGAAGTTCTTAAGGCAATCTTCAATTCCAAAAGAGGAGGCTAAACATCTGTCCCCGGGGGATGCAATGCGACCTAGATTATATGGACTGCCTAAGACCCATAAAAAAGGTGTTCCCTCGGACCTATTGTTAGTGCGATAGGTTCTCATAAGTATGCTCTGGCTAAATACCTAAGCAAATTGCTTCAGCCACACATAGGATGTACTGAATCATACGTCAGGGACTCTAGGTATTTCGTCAACAAGCTGTCAACCATAACCCTTCAACCTAATGCACTTTTGGTGAGTTTCAATGTGGAGTCCTTGTTCACTAAAGAGCCGACTGACTCAGCCATGTCTCTCATCGAACACCTGTTCCCTGAGGACATTACTAAGCTATTTTACCACTGCATGACCTCCAGCTATTTCTTGTGGGGTGGGAATCTTTACAAACAGATGGACGGAGTGGCTATGGGATGTCCACTTTCGCCCGTAGTGGCTAATTTCTTTATGGATCATTTTGAGGAGGAGACTATTGCTTTGGCACCCGTCAAACCTATGATATGGTGAAGATATGTTGATGCATTTGTGGTGTGGACAGAAGGTCCTGAGAAACTTCATCTATTTCTAAACCACCAAAATCTGCAACACCCTTCAATTAAATGCACTATGGAGATGGGAGTTGGACGAATGCCTTCCTTTCTTGGATGTTCTAGTAAGAAAGAAACAGGACGGGTTCTCAGGACATACCATCTATCATAAGCCTACCCAAATAAATTGCTATCTTCATGCAGATTCTCACCACCATCCAGCACAAAAACAACGCATTCTCACGACACTAGCCAAGAGGGCGAGACGAATTTGTGAGCCATCAAATATCCAGGTGGAGATGGACACGCTCAAAGTCATGTTCAAGGGTAATGGTTACAGCAATTTGCAGATTCATAGAGCCCTCCATCCCAGAGAAACGACCACGCAAAGCTCACAGAAGGAAGAAGTGAAGGGAACTGTCTACTTGCCTTACATTCATAACACCACAGATCGAATTGCCAAGGTCCTCTGCAAACACAATATTAAAACCGTGTTTGGCACCGCCACTAAAATTGCTCACAGTCTGAGTAAAACCAAGGACAAACTGTCCCCACTTTTACATCCTTGGGTATTAAAAAATTCCCTGTACTTGCGGTAAGGTATACATCGCCCAAACATGCCAGTACATTGGTACCCGTATCAAGGAACATGAACGTATTATTCGTCTCAACCAGCCAGACAAATCGGCAATAGCTGAGCACGCTCTTCCGTCAGGTCATCATGTCATGTTCCAAGCTGCTCCAGCTCTTACCCACACTAGACACTACAGGTCCACGATTATACAGAAAGCTGTGAAAATATGTAGAAATCCTAACAATTTTAACAGGGACACTGGCTATCAATTAAGTAATACCTGGTTGCCAACCATTACGGATTTACGTAGGTAGTTCCCTTCCGTGTCCCTTCACTATTGTTATTTCGTCTCGGTGTTTTCCAAATTCGTACGTTCCTCATTGCCAGTTGTTTCATTCCACAATTATGTCAATGTCATACACCTGTCTATGTGATATGTTACGTACACATGTTATGTGACCCTCTTAGACTGATTCTGATGGTTCGGTCAGCTTCCGCTTTGAACGCTAGTGCTGTGCCACGTTTGGGGAGCCATTTGGTGATGAATGAATGTACCATTTCCACTTCTATTATAACTTCTAAATTTCAAAAATTCATTGTTTAAAAGTCTTTCTCATAGACAGTAGAGATTTTCTTCTGATGGCGCAGAGCACAGTTCTCTGCAAAATGTAAAGAATTGCATCTTCTTTTCTTGACACGGCATAAGCCCAAAAGCCTATACAGTATCATGTCTATAAGTACGGGCCGTGAAAGCATCAATGGCAATGCCGTAAGACCTATCTGTATAGGTGCAACATAAAGCAAATTGTAAAAAAATAAATCGTAGTGAGTATGAGTAGGACTGGAGATGCTGCCGTGTTCAACTACCTCAAAAAAAAAAAAAAAAAAAAATCAATATGTGTGTGTTCAGAGCGATATCTAAAATAAAGGAAATGGCCAATTTTTCAATTTCTTATATTCCATCTTTTCTAGGGAGGAAAATGTTTCTACATATTACGTGCCTACCAATGACTTAAATGAAAAGGCCTAACAAAATAAAAGTCAGTTCTTACAAACAAAACAAAACAAAAAAATCAAAAAACCCATGGGGTAGTACATCCCTGATAGGCCTTGGCCAGCCAAACAACTGTTGCTCAGCCTGAAAGACCTAAATATTACAAGGGGACATGTGGTCAGCATGATGGCAGTGATTCTTTGCTTTCTAAACTGGGGCCGTTATCTCACTATCGGATAGCTCGGACAGCTCCTCAGCTGTTCTCATGTAGGCTGAGTGAAATTCCTCAGATCCACACAAAAAAATCCCTGACCTGGCTGGGAAACAAACCAGAGAACTCTCTCAGTAAGAGGCACACTTTCTACTCCTAGACTGTGGCGCTGATCTGATTCTCACTAAACTGAACTATAAATTGTTTTTATGTCTTTCCTCGTATTTGTCATTTGTGTTCCTATCCTGCTTTCTTTCTTCCTGTCAATATTTATTCATAAATTTGCTTTATTATAAAATCATATTAATACTTTTAAACAATATTACTGTGCCAACAATATGATTACTGCCTGCATGAGATAACTTGAACCACACATACCATAATGATGAAATCTGGTTCAGTTCAAAATAGCAGTTAGCTTAATTAGGAGTCTGGTTTGCTATCATTCATGGGAAAGCATTCTCTTTGAAGAGTGATCTAAAATAGCTCCAGATGTAGGCTACTGCAGTGATTCATCCTTCATTTTAAACAAATGTTATCTTTAATGATTAGAAACAAAGAACACTAAGATAAAACACTTAAATAAATCTATCTCCCTCAAATTTATACACACACACCCGGGCGACTGGAATGGGACATTGATGATGATGATAATACAATTTATCACAAGACAAAACCCAGAATCTTTTATCCTCTAGAAGTGAGGATTATGTTGAAGTAAGAGCATTCAAATGTAAAAAAAAAAAAAAAAAACAACCCCACAAGATGAAGGCTTTTACCAGAATTCAGGCTCCTTCCTGTATAATTCATTGCTCTATCAAACAACTTTCTGAAAGTTCTGCTAGACTTTTTCTTGTCATTGCTTCCTCACAGCACTTCACCACTATTGTCCATGCTGTGTATGACAACATTTTGTCTGCATAAAGGCATTTATACCCTCTCAGGAATGAATAAGGCATAGATCTAGCCAAAATTTTTCTATGAAGAGGGCATACATACAGCATCACTAGTCCTCTCCAACTTTTTTTACCTCATGCAGTGTGGTTCAGGTTACGTGACACAGGCATGAAGGTGTGCGCACACACACACAAAGCTGCTCTTTATTGAGTTCTTAAAGAATGAGTTGAGCATAACCATTGAAATGAGAGCATCATAAAAACTTCATAAAGAAAGCAACCTAGTGCACAAATATAGTGTTCATCAAAGTAAGAAAACTAAGAATAAACAACAACACAATAAAAGGTCAGCAAGAATAGGAAATGACGGAAAAGGGACAAGGACAAACACAAAAGAAACATAATAAAATGTCAGTTAGGGTAGAAAATGACATTTTTAAAGACAAATATAAGAAAACACAAAAGAATAAAAATATCTGCACATCATCTTAGGCTCTTTCTTCCAGCTAGCACCTTTACAGATATTGTAACAACAAAGGCTGTAAGTGCAGTGGTGGGCAGGTGAAGGCTACAATACTGGTGAGAGGTAACAATGCTGTCGTAGCCCTTGGTGAACACAACAATAGCCTTGGCAAATTGTTTAGGCTCACGATAAGGTAGCTCCTTAGAAGAAGCTGGAAGCTAACATCGTAGAAGGTGCCCGCCCAGTATGATTTGGAACTGGAAACTGCAAGGATCATCCCCTGGCCTGTACAAAAAAATTAAGCTGGTGGCAGTGAGTTAGTCTTGAGTCAGCTGCGAGTGAGCAAAGTCAGTGACAAGACAATCATACATCTTGTGAGCTGGCAAGCAGCGAGTCAGATGGCTATTGGAAGTTCACTGCGACGAACAAATCGAGTAGTGAACACCACTGGGAACGGCACCACGCTGTGAGAAACCATATTGAAGAACAGGAGTTTGACGTGCCAGAGAGCTGCGTGTTCACACATTCACAAATACAAACTGTGTGAAGCAGAAAATTCGAACAAAGATGAACTTTTAAATAACTGTAAATAGTTTTTAAACAAATGTATCTGATACTGGAAACAAGCTACCCCTATGAATAGTGATTTTAGTTTTAAACATGCTAATAATCCACTACAATATTTTCTCTCTCTCTCTCTCTCTCTCTCTCTCTCTCTCTCCCTCCCCTACTCTTATAGTCTGTTTGGAAAGGAGAGAGACTCTTTCCATTCTTCTTTTCAAACGGTTGTCACATGATGGGTGAGGGGAAGGGAATAGAAACCCACATGGTTGTTTCAAAATCTGGCAAACATTAACATAGTTCAGATGTTACAAGGTTACATATGGACAACAAAGTTTTGCAAGAAAGGATTAGGAATTGCAGCTGCAAAAGTGTCTTCAAGGCCATTCATCATCAACCCTCATGAAGAGTCTCTACTCACCAAACCACTATATGGTTGACTAGATTTGATATTTTTCCAGGCTATTAGGCAGTGTGGACAAATGTAACTATCTAGTACGGTAGCTCTTGTCAAGACAAGATGGCAAACACTAGTGGACACCCACACTTTTATACTGTAGCATCAAGAAGGCTAGCCCCTGACACCTGGGGACTCTACTAGTAACTAGACTCACAAAACAACTGCTGGATGAAGGTCACACTTCTACAGCAGTCTACTGCTGTGAAGCACAGGAAAGCAGAACAACACACAACTGCTAAATCACTCCACCAGCTAATTGGCACAGCTCTCTCTAGACTGCTACAACAGTCCTCTGGAGTAAAAAGGTTAACTTCCTGTTTTCAATGATTAAAATGATTACAGCAAATTATAACTGAATGTCACACCCAAGGTGGAAGGAGGCACTGGGGTGGGGCTGCTGCTGGCTGGCTTAAGCTATAACTTAACAATTTTTTGCAAATTAAAGGAATTATTTCATTACCTCTCTCTGCTTGCGTTCATTTTCCAGTCTAAGTCTCTCCTCTTCTTTACGTTTTCTTTCCTCTTCTTGTCGTTTCTTCTCCTCTTGTTCTTCTTTCTCCCAGAATTTATCCCTTTCTCTAGAGTTTATTTCTTGAGTCGGTATGACCCTTTTATATGTTGTGCCCTGAAAAAGTTCAAATCTCAGTTATAAGAAAAACAATACTTATCTTTAATATTAAAGATAGTTTGACTTATTCATACCAGGATATGAGGGCTAGTGTGTAAGCATGATGGATCTCGCTATCGGTAATGTCAGCATACTACACTAGGGAGACTTCATGGCACCCCACTGAAGCACTACAAAGATCAATTAAAAATGACCATGAGGAGCACAGTCACCAACTCGCCACTGAAGAAGATCCTATTCTGTGGTAGACAACCACCTCCACTGCTGCTATGATGTCTGAATAAGAACAACGAAGACAGAAAATAGAAGCTCGTAAAAAAAAAAAAAAACTCAGCTAAGTCTGAATCCTTCAATTAATGTATCCTGTGTTATACGTGCAAGGATTGCCTGTTAAGGCACTTACACCCTCAGCACAGAATGAATAGATGACGAGAGGAACTGCAAGTGACTATAATGTACACACTGAAATGAGCATTGGCCAACTACGACTACATCAATTTTTCATGGCAGATAGCTTTTTAATTGTTTTCAAAGAGCAGAATAACGTGTTCTAAGCCTAGAAATCAGCTAAATTCTTGATAAAGTTATTATCATCATCATCATCATCGCTAATTCAGTAGCTAAGGTTTAAAGGGGCACATACACCTTCCACAAGTGAAAATTAGATCATTTTATAAATTTTGTTCCTCCAACCCTATAAGCCCAATCACAATGAAATTGGGTGTGCTTAATATTTGAAACTTGCTCTTGCCTCTGTCAGTTCTGGTTGTTAGATGTTATTCGTTTTATATTACCACTTACTTTTACAGTTCTTGAAGACATTAAGGTGCCAGAATTTTGTCTCACAGGAGTTTTTAAGTGCCAGTAAATCTCCAGTCATAAGAATGGCATATCTGAACATCTTCAAATACCACTTGAATGAAACAGGATAGAATCTGTCAACTTGGACAATCTGGTAAGTTCTGGTTGCTTTTGCCACAAGGAATTATTGGTGCAGGAGGCAAAGTAATCCCAAGACCAATAGATGAATGAGCATGCCAGGAAATCTCCAGCCCCTCCTTTCTTTAAAGAGGTGGAAGAAAGGCTGAGAACTGATGATGTTCCAGTTACTTGATCATCATCATCATCATCATCATCAATGTCCCACTCCAGTAGCTGGGTGTGTTCACTTACTTGATCTGAGGTGGAAAGTGCTCTAAAAATGATGAAAAGTAGTAAGTCAGCTGGGATCTATGAAGTTACTGCTGACATGATCAAAGCAGCAGGTATATCTGGAGGGCAGTAGCTACACAGAACTTTGAGAGCAATATGGCATGAAAATCAGGTTACAGAGGACTGGACAAAAGGTATTATTATCCCTTTATTTTTTTAAAAGGGGTGCAGAAGAAAGTGTAGCAACTATAGGGGTATCACATTTCTCTGCCATGGACTGAAAATAATGGAAAAAATTATTGAAACCATACTGCGAGCAATGATAGAACCTGCCCTGGAAGAACATGGATTCAAAACCAACAGAAGAACAACAAACCTGACCTTCACCCTAAGGATGTTAATGAAACAGCACTGGGAGAGAGGAAAAGACCTAATTATAGTATTCGTCGACCTAGAAAAGGCATACGATAGGATGCATAGACCAGTCATATTGAAGTGCCTCCGAGAACTGGGAATGCCTGAATATCTCATAGACAAGGTGCAGATGCTGTACTGCAACTGTAGCAATTGTGTGAGTATTAGGGATAGCCACCCACGGCCGGTTCAACCATCTGCTGGTAAACTAAATGGCAGCTACACAGGAGGTAAACTACCCGGAAGTGTAAATCAGCTGGTACTTTGGCTTGTGTGCAACCACCTCCGTGAAGTGCTAGGTAGCTCCCCGGAGCTAGACACCGATATGCGGGGTTAGCTAGACTGATTTTCAGCGACTTCTCGCTTTTGATGGAGGTGCTATCTATCATTAGACATATGAAGCTCATTTCGATTGTCTTATTTTCCTGTATTTCAATTGTCTTATTTTCCTGTATTTCGATTGCAACTGCTGATTATCACCAACAGGCCTATTAAAAAAATCAGTAATAATAAGGAGTTGGGGAGTTATGAACAATAATTTACGTCAAGCTTTTGTGAGGTTAACCTATGAGGTTCAAAATCAATACCTAATTGGGCTTTAAATCTCAAGATTTTATTGTTTTCTTATGTCAGTTATAAGCTATCATGTAAGGCAGCGTTTCGGAAAGTTTCTCAAGGCACTCGCTCTTAAATACAAGGTACGACATGCTGGAGGTGCTCTGATGATGATTGTGATGATACAGTATATCAGTTTAATTTTCTGATAAGATGTAAAAGATTCGAAGGAAGTTACTTGAGAAGATCATTACAGGAAGAAGACCGATTGGATGCCCAGAAAAACGGGGTCAGGCCAGATTAGAGAAGACTTAGAGGAGGAACATGGGATGCCCTAGAGAGAAAAGAAGCATACCAAGACTGTAAAAAAAATGGAGGCACATCTTTCTTAAACATCCTATCCAGCTCAATGGAGGGAATTCATGATGTAATTTGATAATTTGAGAATCTGTGTCACGACAGCCTCGTGTTCATTTTCGATGTTAATATAGCAAAGACCATTTTGTTTCAAAAGCATATGACTTATGTCAAACTAAAATTTCTCATATTTTTGCTATTAAAAAACTATCTTTGCCTAACAGCATAGTTCAGATTATAAAAGCATTAGGTTACTGAGTTCCATATCTAGAGGTCTGAGCTTGAAGACCAGCACGGACATTGGCCATCCTTAAGGTGGCTCTTAAACTTTCTCCAGCTATTCCAGTTATTTCTGGGGGTGCTGGGGCTACCATGGCTCATTTTGGTTTTTTGTTGGAGGTTCAAGGCCTCAAAAATGACAGTCCTATTAAAAATGGAGCATACTGAACATGTATAGAATTCAGTTCCTTAGAAAGAAATTTATATGCCTTCTCTTCCTCTCTACGAGTTTTCCATGAAGGACTGCTTTTGTGTATTGTTCTGATGAAAACTAAAATAACATGAAAACTGTATATACATTAGAAACAAGAGGAGCATTTGTGCAGGATTTAGAACTGAATTTCCTATGCGTTTTCTCTGTAACTAACAATTTGCAAGAAAATTGGGCTCATTTACTTGCTGAAGGAGCATTTAGACCATGTAGCTAAGAATGCTCACACGTCCCGTTTGTAGTCAGAAAAGCTGTAGGGAGAATGCATTTCACATCAATAAATGCGATCAGTTTCAGACAAGATCAAAATTGCAATCTAGGACACACAGTGAAACCTCTCTAAGTTGGCACCTACGGTTCATTAAAATTCTGTCCAGTGTAGTGGGGTATCCATTTTACAGGGTGGGCGTACAGTGCAGGAAAGGAAAAACTGAGCTAGTGTGTACTGTATATACATAATAAAAATCTTTGAATTTATATACAGTACAGTACATTGAATTTCAAGCCGACTAAAAGTATAAAAAGAAACTACAGTATTATTTTTCAATTTTTGAACATACCTATTCCAATTTAGTTTTCTGGCGAAATCCAAATAAATTTTCAATAATTTCTGGTTGGTTGTACACAAACACACAATGTTCCAACTCATTCATACACTGCACAGTTTTTAGTAGTAGTAGTAGTAGTAGTAGTAGTAGTAGTATGCGTGTGTGCTACTTATAGAAAGTGATGTTACAATTAATACCAATCATCATTGATCTAGATCTAGGACTGTCGCCCAGGTATTTGATATTCCCTGTGATGTATATCAATTACTAGAAAGTAATGATTACTATAATGTAATGCCGTGGTGTAGGGGTAGTGTGCCTGCCTCATACCCGGAGGCCCCGGGTTCGATTCCCGGCCAGGTCAGGGATTTTTACCTGGGCCTGAGGGCTGGTTCAAGGTCCACTCAGCCTACGTGATTAGAATTGAGGAGCTATCTGACGGTGTGATAGCGGCCCCGGTCTAGAAAGCCAAGAATGACAGCCGAGAGGATTCGTCGTGCTGACCACACGACACCTCGTAATCTGCAGGCCTTCGGGCTGACCAGTGGTCCCTTGGTAGGCCAAGGCAATTCAAGGGCTGTAATGCCATGGGGTTTGGGTTTATAATGTAATGATTATGTATGTTCAATCTTCAGCACTAAGGCTGGTTGGATCCTCAACAGCTCCGCCATCAGCTGTCACAGATGGCCTAGGCATCACTGAAGAGGCGTACTAGGGAAATGAGGAGTGAGGTAGTTTCCCATTGCTTTCCTCACCGAGCCAGAAGTTGCTGTTACATATCAATCTGCCAAGCCCACTGAAATGCATACACCAACCGACCCTATGAGCAACATTTTCACACCATTCATAGCAGAGACTGGCTGCAAAAGGAATGGCATTACTAGCATCGCTCACACCTCAGTCACTTTCATACTGTCAAAGCAAAGGATAAGACAGAGACAGATCAATGAAAGTAACAAAATTGCTCTAGCCCATACCAGAAGACATAGTGCACTGTAAACACTAGGTCCTGCCAGCAAAGGCATAATGTAATGATTAATGTAATGATTACAATTTTATTTTGAATTGTAAATTACTACTTTTTCTAAACAGGAACAATTAAAAGTAAAAATTACTAAGAATATAATTGTTACAAGTAATCCCATTAATAAGACTCAATTACTTCCCAACACTGCCCGTCTTCCTTATGGACTTGCTGCCTTTGAGGATTCTATCTGCAGACTTCTGTGAATTAAGCGTCCCCATGATCCAACTAGCTCTAGTTCCATGAGCTTTCCTTTACTGATAACTGGTTTCTTTCTCATGTTTAACTTTGTGAAGATAAAGCTGGAAATCAAGAGGACAAATTGGGGCAAATATCCATTTTTAGGAAGAGGAATTCGGGAATGGAATAATTTATCAAAAGAAATGTTTTGATACATTTCCACGTTCTTTGAAACAATTTATGAGAAGACTAGATAAACAATGAATCTGCCACCTGGGCGACAGTCCTAAAACCAGATCAATGATGATTGGAATTAATTGTAACATCACTTTCTATAAGTGGCACACACATAAAACATTTTCCTAATCTACATAATATTGTGATTAAACATTTTAATGAAACATGTTATCAATAAAAGAAGGCATGAAAAAAAGCATGTAGATTAACACAACAGCTAATGATGAAAATAAAAATAATCGCCATAATAAGGATTCGAACCTACGTACCCCATATTATGAAGCAAGCAACTTAGCCACAACACTATGAGAACGCTTATGGTGATTCAGCAACATATAATTACTTATACCTGGTGTTTGAAAACTGAAAAATTAAAATTAATTTGAAAATTAAAGTCCATCTGAGATGATTTCCCAATAACTATCCTTGTTGAGTTTTGCCGCAAAAGCGTCCCATATAACATGCATCCCCGACGCTGCAGATGAGAGAGGCTGGTGTGACCATTGCAACTCAAGTGAAGCATTCATGTTTAAAATGCTGCAATATAATACCGATCACTGTTACAGTATCATGCTTTAATCAACATACAAGCTAATTTATGCTGAATGTCACCAAAAATACAGCTAATAATGTTCAGCTCTCAAAACTTGCCCGGCAGGTAAAGTCTTACAAGTAATAAATCCTAAATATAAGGAAAGATAAGTATTGGAAAGGTGGTGTAAATTATTATTGTTATTTTAATGTTCATAAGGTAAAGTCTTATCGGATCCTCCAAGTGGGCGATAAATTATGCATCGGGTAACTGCAATTTATGATGCCAATAGCACTACGCAGGATGGTCAAACAGAAATATCCTTATACGCGGAGGGCAAGTTACACAATTCTTTACCCGTAGGTGGTAGAACCAGCCCTAAGGAAAAGCTACTACTATTTTCCTGGCCATCTTCTCAGTTATCTGGGGTCAGTGAGGATGAGGATTAAGCCTAGTTTTACGACCGGATGCCATTCCTTATGCGGAGGGATATACTCACTGCTGCATGTTTCTGTGATGGTTACAAGGGTAGTGTGCTATGTGTGAATGAAGGTGTGTATCACGACGATCACAAACACCAAGCCCGTGCGCCGGAGGAATGAACCAAACGTGGTTAAAATCCTTGGCCCATCCAGGAATCGAATTTGGGGCATTATGAACTGAAGGCCAATAAGCTGACCATTACCCCAAGGAGCCGGACAACCTTCCAGGACAGAAATGCTCCGAAAAATATCACATAATTTACTTTGATTCCATCTAGCTACATGTAACTGTAAAGTTTCACTTGAATCTTACACAACACACTAATGATGTCCATGGTTCCCAATTTTTAATGTCTTGACAGAGAGTACTACAGAATATGCTCAAAGCATTATCTGAACAATTTCTACCATTATGAGATATGCTTACACTTAGATCAGAATGTATTAAAGTCGATGATATTTGAGAATGAACTCCTGATGATATCTTGTCATCATTACTCTGGAAACATCACAAGGTGGAAACTCTTAACTTAGAAGCTATTAATGGCACGAGTGAATTCGTACATTCCCACATGGTGTAGAGGCTGTCCACGCAGGCACAAAACACAACACCACTTATACAAACTACTTACAATGGGGCCAGATTCCTCTGCATGATCTCCTCGTTCCTTGAAGCTATACGCTGAGCCTGTTGACTTGGCGACCTTCTCTGTAATTAGCTGCGGATCCACTTCTTCCTCATTACGTGCATTCATTGTGACGTGAGCTCCTTTGAAGAAATTACCAACATCACGAACATGGTTGGCACAGGTGCCTTTCCGAACCAGTGGAGCTCCTTCCCCTTGCTGATCAAATACAACAAAACTCACAAACTGTAATTGGACATTCGCTGACTTCTAAGGTTAGTCGTAAAATGATAAAAGTAATAACTATCTGGGCAAGGATATAAACCAATAAAATAAATCTATTAAATAATGTATCGGTTCATGAATTAACGATAATATCAAATAGCAAACAGTTTCAACTATTTTAAAACCATGTAAACATGCATCCTCTCGTTAGAGAACAAAAACAAGCATACTATTAACATGAAAAGTGAATATTTTCAACTGCATGAAGTTAGAGGCTAAACAGGAGAGAGAGAGAATGCATGTCCTTGAAACAACATTTGGAAAATGTTTCATTTTCTGTCACATATCACGACTACCAGAGACTGGGATCTCAAACATTTATTCAACTACATTTGGAAAAGTAAAACTAAAAATCACTGGTTCAAAGAAGTCCAAGAAGAGTTAAATGAATTCGGCTTGGCAATTCAACAAATTGAAAACAGAGAAGAGAAGAAGATCCTGAGAAATAACAACGTAAGACTTAAACTGAAAACCTATACATGCAAACAGTACAACATAAGTGACGAAGAACGGGCAGCCAGGTCAGAGAGAATGAAACATTTCTGGGAACAAAAGAAGAAACATCAACCAAATTTGTAACCAATATTCATAAGACTTGACTGTATGTAGATTGATTTCAGTGCTCCAATGTTGGAGTAAATAAAATTTTAAAAAATGATGGCCCTCTTGTATATGACACAAATAAGGCAGATCTGAAAAATTCCAGGTGACAGCATTCATGGCAACCAAAAAAATGTGTACATTTCATTATAGACCGTTCTGCCTTTCGGCATTCAGTCTGCAAGCCTCTGTGAATTTACTAAATGTCGCCACAATCCTCTATTTGCAACTAGTGCTGTGGCCTCATTTAGTTCTATACCTCTTATCTTTAAATCGTTAGAAACTGAGTCTAAACATTGTCATCTTGGTCTCCATCTACTTCTCTTATCCTCCTTAACAGAGGCCATTATTCTCCTAGGTAACCAATCCTCCTCCATTCGCCTCACATACCCCACCACCGAAGTCAGTTTATGCATACAGCTTCATCCATCGAGTTCATTCCTAACTTAGCCTTTATATCCTCATTCTGAGTACCCCCCCCCCCCCCCCATGTCATTGTTCCCACCTGTTTGTACGATCAATCATTCTCACTACTTTCATGTCTGTTACTTCTAACTTATGAATAAGATATCCTGAGTCCACCCAGCTTTCGCTCCTGTAAAGCAAAGTTCGTCTCAAAACAGACCGATGTAAAGAAAGTTTCATCTGGGAGCTGACTCCCTTCTTACAGAATACCGTTGATCACAACTGCGAGCTCACTGCATTAGCTTTACTACACCTTGATTCAATCTCACTTCCTATATTACCATCCTGGGAGAACACACAACCTAAATACTTTACATTTTCAACCTGTTCCAACTTTGCATCACCAATCTAACATTCAGTTCTGTTGAATTTCTTACCTACTGACATCAATTTAGTCTTTGAAAGGCTAACTTTCATACCATACACATTGCACCTATTTTCAAGTTCCAAGATGTTACACTGCAGGCTTTCGGCACCATCTGCCATAAGACCAAGTCGTCAGCATAGGCCAGACTGCTTACTACATTTCCACCGAACTGAATCCCTCCCTGCCACTTTATACCTTTCAGCAGATTATCCATGTAAACTATGAACAGCAAAGGTGAAAGATTAGGCCTTGTCTAACCTCTGTAAGTACCCTGAACCAAGAACTGATTCTACCATCAATTCTCTTGTCAATTTATTTCTTATAATTGCACTTCAATACAGAACTAAAATGAAATTTATAGCTTATAAAGTTTAGTATACAACTCTTTCTCAGCATTTTAACAGCAAGAAATGAATGCTGTCAATCTTTTTCTGGCAGATGTGGTTGAATACACAGCCTTTTGATGGCACACCCATCTTCACCAATATTTCTGCCTTCAAATCCTGTAGCCAACTTGCTCTGTGAAGAAATTTGTTATAACATCTGGTACTTGTGCAATTCTTAAGAACTTCAAAGATTCCTTTCATATCAACTTCACTATACATTTTCACAGCAAAACAATGATAAATCATGAATAAAATAGTATATCATTCTTAATTCCTTACTACTGGTGGTCATATGAACATTAGCCGGTAACTGCTCTTTTTTTTTTCCCCTATTTTGTAACGTGTCACACACCTGCTTTTCCTCTATGCAGTAATGTTAAACATTGAACAATTCACAATATCATTATTTTTCTTCCCTCCGCCAATGAAAGTTTTATCCCAAAATTCTGGATTTGTGTCATGCTATTCTTTAATGAAAATAAAGAAAACTGCTCAGTTCAGGAAAGGCTAATTAAATTACAGAGACTTTTAAAACTCACCCAGTTAATCAGCACACACTTTGGTAAACTGGTCTTAGGATCCAATATCTTGCAAAATGCATACATGATTTTTCCACTGTTAAGATCTTCTATCATTTCCTCCACTCCTCCTGCTGTAAGAAAGTTGAAATATCATTAGTATGATTTGACCAACCAAATCAATATCAAAAGGACCTATCTGCTATAGCCAGAATGATTATATAATTATTTCAAAACTAATGTGAAATGAACACATAAATAGATTAGTAAACATTGTATAGTACTATTAAATAAGCGAAGAGATATTCCACCACTGTGCTGGGAAATCATGGGAAGCCTGAACTCGCACAAAACACTGGAAACAAGCTATTTCAATCACATCTTCAGAAACAAGAAATACAGCCTAATTCAACTTATTTGCCTCTTGCAGAAATTCTACAACCATCAAAAAACGGCATCTGTCTCTTGGTTCAGGCCATAGCAAAATGTAGCTTCCACCCAAGTCACAGCCTCATTCAGGGCTATGACAGTATGGAAGCTGCTGAGGAATGGGTGTCTCGGCTGGAGAATGTTCTTGACAGTATCTTTTTGATATCATATAAAGTTTTGCTGTCTCCAGTTTTGGCTGCCGTTTCGGCTCATTCTGTGAGACTGTTCTAGGGTCTCATTTTTACTTCACAATAATGCCCTGCTGCTGCCTGCACTATAATGCAGCAATTCAGGTGAGAAGTACTCGTGCACTCTCCCACTATAGTCCAGACATGTCCCCATGTGACTTCCACTTATATGGGTAGTTAAAACAAGTTAATAATTCACTTCAGACGATGATGTGAAGGCTGCAGTTCATCAATGGTTCCAGCAGTAAACCAGAAAAATCTTCCAGAGACAATTTTTAGCCTTCTTTCAGAGTAGGGCAAGTATTTCAACAGAAGTGACAACCACGTGTAGCTGACATGAGGTTAGAATGTTTTACAATCAAGTGCTGGATATCAGAATGACAGAACCTCACATGTGCTGGTCCCATGGTCTAAAGATAGCAAGCCCACCTCTTACCTGGAGACCCCCCGGTTTGATTTCCAGCTAGGTCAGGGATGTTTAGCTGGATCTAAGGGCCGTTCAAGTTCCACTCAGACTACATGAGAATAATTGGGGATCTATCTGACTGTGACATAGAAACATCGGTCTAGAAAGCCAAGGATGACGACCAAAAATATTTGTCACACTGACCAAGCATCACCTCGTGACCTGCAGGCCAGGCCTTTGGGCCGATATGACTGTTAGTATACAATATAAATGTTTAATGGATCCTCCTGTTCAATAAAATATATTTCATCTAAAAAGATGACGTTTCTATATTACCATACATGTTTCAACTCATTTTAAATTCATCTTCAACAGAAATAAACCTTAACACATCTGTTACATTAAACAATATAATGGTTAAAATATTTTAACACCTGGTACATTAAAGTCTTATTGTGAGGTTCCAACAGCATATTAATAAAAGATAATTAAAATCAATCTTGAAATACAATCTCTTGTCTTCATTTAAAATTTTATTGTGTGAATAAAATCTCACAATTTTGTATTTGTGTAGCTGACTTCATCATAACATGTTATAGCTGGTTGTGAAATTATTTTTAGGAGGTAAGTGTTATATTACAATTTCTGCTATGTGCTGTTTATGTTGGTTGAGTGCTGTCAAATGGATTTCTGTGTAAGCTGTAATGGAAATGATAAAGTAAATATGTGTGTGACGGAAAAATGAAATATGCTACCTATATGCAATTAGAATGAATAACAAAACTTACACGTTCCACTTATCCATCCAGAATCTACTCGTTAAGAAGTCTTTTCACCAATGAACGTGTAGGCGAGATAACTTATGGCTGTGTGGGGCACATTTCACAACCTGCTATAATCTGTTATGATGAAGTCAACTACATAAATAAGGAACTGCGAGATTTTAATCACATACTAAGATTTTAAATGAAGACAAGAGATTGTATCTCAAGACAGTGATTTCAATCATCATCATTCCGTGTCCGGTCAGCATTTCCAAAATGTAGCAACTCCGATGGCCTTGTTGTTCGCCTCGATTAGGTCCTGTGTAGTGCAGGGATGTTCTAGTAGGGGACAAATGAGCAGGTGGTTCGGATCTTGTGTTACACCACACTCGCAGGATGCGTCTCCATCAGCTGGAAGTATGGCCCATTTTTGCATGTTGGTCTTGCAAAGAGGTACGCCCACCCTAAGACGATTAAGTGATCTCCAAATAGGGTAGGGCAGGTCATTTCCTGGAGCTAGCTCTTCCTTTGCAGGAGTATCAGGCGGCAGCATGCTCTTCCACCTGGTGATGCGGTTATACTCAGGTGTTCCTACCAGTGGGTGAGTCCTGGTGATGAAGCTCTTTCTCGACTTCAGTCGACAGACTACAGCCTGGTGATCATGCAGTGGGTGGCGAGAATCATTAGTCTGCTTTGTCCTCTCTGCATCAGCAGCAACAGCCCTTCTGATAGCGGGGGGAGCTATTCCAACAATCGGGTAGAGTTTGTCAACTGGGGTTGGCTTCAGACATCCCGACAAGATACGTACGGTCTCGTTGATTGCAATGTCAACCTCCTTGGTGTGAGTGGATGCACTCCACACAGGTGAAGCGTACTCTGCAGCGGACACACACAAAGCAAGAGCAGAGGTTCTCAGGACGCGAGGGCTTGCTCCCCAGGTGGTGGCTGTGAGCTTTCTCAAAATACTGTTCCGTGAACTAACTTTCAGCCTGGTGTTGTGGCAATGTTTCTTGAAGGACAGTGTTCGGTCAAGAGTAACACCTAGATACACAGGTGTTGGACAATGTTCTAGTCGTTTGCCTTGCCATATAATGTCCAGTTCCCGCCGAGCTTCTCTATTCCTTAAGTGAAATGCGCACACCTGAGTCTTGTTGGGATTTGGCTTTAGATGATTGCCTTCATAGTAAGAGCCAAGAGTATCTAGTGCAGAAGTGATTTCAATTATGTTTCATTAATATGCTGTTAAAACCTTACAATAAGGCTTTAATGTACCAGATGTTAAAATATTTAATCATTATATTGTTTAATGTAACATATGTGGTAAGGCTTATATCCACTGAAGATGACACTAAAATGAGTTGGAACATGTATGGTAATATAGGAAATTTATCTTTATAAATGAAATACATTATATTGCATTGAATAGGAGGATCAATTAAACATATTGTATATTTGAGAACATCAATACAGAATGAAGTTTATATCATTTAACAACTGTTAGTGACTGTTACCACCACTGTCACTAGTACCATTACTACAACTGTCACGCCCGGTTTGCAGAAAGGTCCATCAAGTCACTCAATGGTGGATCAGCTGATTGCCAATCAACTTTAATTCCAGAGTGCGCTGCAGAAAACCTAAACCCGATCAACTTTCTCCAGTTTACTGATTGAAGATCCGAGAAGGAAATAAATCTGGCAACATCGCAATTAGTGACCACTGCCGTGTCTATTCTATCCTCTTTGGTGTCTAGCAAAGACACCAAAGTGGCAGTGAATCAGGGAATAGCTAAACATACTCATTACAGCGTGTGGCATGGTACAAAAACTACAAAAGAATAAACAACCATGCTGTGTTGGGTTATTCATTCTAAAAAGTCTGGGTTTACAGGGATATTAATATGCCAAAGCAAAGTATTTATTTCAAGATTTGATTGATATAAATTAACTCGTTCCATGTTGAAGATTGAGGTTATATGTGACAATAAATGACTACCATGGAAAACAAAATAGTATGTCACTCAAATCGCACTTTCTACATGAACTTGCATTTATTTGTCATTGAAACGTTTAATCAGATGTATTTAATGAAAGAAAAGCATCTTTGAGTTTAAAGACTGCAAGCACTTATTGGAGAATCAGTGCTTGATCAGCATGAATTTGCTGGTCAAATCTAATGGGAGATTGATCATCGATCAAACACTGATCGCTGTTTCTGCAACTCACATAGCATGATTGTTAATCAAACCCACACTGACTACCAATCAAACTCCGGTCAAACTTTCATTGGCTTATCTGCAACCGGGCATTACTATTACTTTTAACACCACTGACACCAGCCCTGTTACTAGGGCTGTAATCCATAGATTTTCTTTTTTGTTCATTTGTTTGTTTGTTAAATCTTACATGACATCAGAGCCTGATCAATCCAAGACCGATTCAAATCCTCAGACCTTAATGCTATTCTCGATCATTGAATCGAGTAGCCAGACATATTGGAAACGTGGGTTCATTGTTATCGCATGCAGTTGGTGTAATTTCATGAAAGTTGATGATAAATATTAGTTTCGTTGTAGTATATACTTGTACGAGTGTATTTATGTGAGTCAGTGGACACTTAGGATCTGTAATTATAAGTAGTAATGTGAGAATGTATTTGTTTTGATCGTACTGTGAAACGGGTTTAAGTTTAACTACAGCAATGCCTCTCGTACAATTATTCATTAAGTTTTCTAAGGAATAAAACATTACGAAAGAAGTGGATTAGTAATATACATCGTGACTATTTTGAAGTCTATGACAAAAGGAGTAGTGAGCATACATAATTTTGTTCTTCTGATTCCATGCTGTGGTTAACTGTTATCAAGCAGACTATATCATACTGAAGCTCATCCATGTAGGTTAGACATCATTAGTTAGTTAACCGAGTTTTTACATTCATACACCTGAATGGAAAAAGACCTATTATATCCTTGGTGTGTGAAAGTTTCATTACCAAGTTTGCCATCACTGCGCAAGTCGCTGCTATGCCATACATCAACAGAGTTTCCAGAAAGGAAAGCTTAGCATCACCAGGGTCGTTAATTGGGTTAGCATCATCACTTCGGGTGTACATTCCTTTCATTGGATGCTGAACATTAGAAACTGTCCACCAGTTTGAAACTAAGGTAACAAGTTATGTTTCATAGTTCTCATGAGAGTGAATAGATTGAGGAATTTTGAACCTTAATTTACTTTTTTAACATTCAAAATGATGTTATAATTTTAAGAATTTTATAATGTATTTCTGTCCATCCAGTGACGTGAAATCTAAAAGAAAACATTATTTGAGCAAGCATGTATGTCCAACCCTTAACCCGTTTCTCTACGGAGTCGGGTGTGAAGCGAGATGAATCTTCTAGCGAGTTTTTATGACCAGATGCCTTTCCAGATGTCCTCTTCAGAGAATTTAATGAGTTGTAATGATATATGATCGTAGGAAGATGAAACCCAGTGCCGGCACAGAGCCTAATCCTGTCGAATAGCACCAAGGGGTCCGCTGAAGACTTATCGTCTCCATCTGATGGACGAATCACCATCAACAGTGCCACATGCTCTCACTCCATTTCAACACTGCAGAGAGGTTTGAAATTGAATCCAGACTTTCGGCACAGAATCTAGTGATTAGAAATTGTATACTGCTACTTTGCCTACCCTGCCGGCCAACACTCTGCAGGTGAAAACTTTTCGACCAACAGGACTCAAATCGGCTAACTACGGTGTCAGACCATACAGATTTGACTCCTTAACGATCATGGCCACAAGGTGGTCTGTCATTTAACAGAGTGAAATTTCTGAATAATCAGCTTCTTGTTCTCTTTTACTGTCGGGCTGTATGTCTATTCTAGTATAATATATGTGATTCTGATTTATTATTTGTGAAGAGTAGTTGTCGACCGAATATAAGAACTGGGCTAAGTGCCAAAACGATCAAACTCCATTTTATTGCTAAAACGTGGGCTATGTGCCTATGCCTGTGCAGTAAAAACTGGGCTATATGATATTCAGTCTGCAAGTAGTTCAAACTTTATCCACAAGAATTTGCCTGGGTCTAAGTGCCACCTACCATGTTGTGCCAAGCGCCATGTGACTAGTTTTGTAGTTACATTATACTGCAGTTCAGTATCGGTTTTACTTAGAAACATTGAGAAAATACTTTCCAAACCTAAGATTTCGGAAACCAAGAAAATATACGTATAATACTTGCGATTTGTTGCACAACAAAATACAAAATGACCAGAGGAACAACGAACTACACCGAACCTCACTGGAAATTCATCACAGGAAAGCAGAGCGAGCCAGAGATATGATGAAACTAGATCACAAAGAATCAGCTGCTCCTGTAAATGATACCTGTACAATTTCAGTCGACTTGCAGCAAGTATTTTCTTTACCAACACTAACCCACTGCCAAATGTATTACTTACGACAATTGTCTTGTTTTAATCTGGGTTTGCAAATGGCTGACAACAATCAGGGATTTATGTTCGTTTGGCATGAGGTTTTGAGTGGCTGGGGAGGCAATGAAATTGCCAGTTGTATATTCAGAGGCATTAATAGTAACATGACAAACAAGAAAAAACTGATCGTATGGAGCAACAACTGTGGGGGCCAAAATAAGAATAAGATGCTATCTGGTTTCTAATACTATGTTGATGAGGTTCAACTTAAGTATGTTGTCCCAGGCCACTCCTACTTAAGCTGCGACCATAACTTTGGTCTCGTAGAAAGAAGAAAAAGAGTTGGGAAATGTGAGCTTCCCTTGGATGTTGTCAGACTTCTCTGTACAGCTTACACAAAAACATTTATAACAACTTTGATGGATGAAGAAGATTATTATGACTTCAGCACAGCAGCTAAAAGTTGCCTTAATATGGCAACTTTAGAAATTTCTAAGGTTGTTTGGCTCAAAGTCACCAACACAAATCCAGGAACTGTATACACAAACAAACTTTCAGTGGTTTTGAACTCTGGGCAAAAACAAACTTGTTTCAAAAAGGGGTAACGAATGAAACTATAAAAAACTTTGAACTGCCACGATTGGGAATTACATCAAGATTGAAGCCTGAAAAGAAGGAAGATCTGAAAAAGATGATTCCGTACCTAAAGGAATAAAACAAACCTTTTTACACTGAACTAACACGGTAGCCATGGTTTGAAGAACACCGGTTACGTATTAAAACTTTTATATTTGTATAACAATTATTATTATAGCCTAAAGAAAAGTACTGTACACTACATTGTTTTCAATGTATTAGTTTTTTCTACAACAAAGTATTCAAGAACACTACTTTTTACTTAGGGCCTACTATAATTATAACTTGAGTATTATATCTTCCATACACTTGTATATATGAAGGAGAATGTAAACAGCTACACCATAAACTCTGATGTGCATAGGTATAATACTAGAAATAAACACAGTCTGCACATAGAACCACACAAAACTAAGCTATATGAATCAAGTTTGAGTTATGCAGGAGTACATTTATTTAATAAATTACCAGACTACATTAAGCAGATAAAACCATGTTCAAAATTTAAGAAAGAATTATTCAAATTTGTTTCTAACCATTGTTTTTATTCTATTGAAGAATACTTAGCTCTTGAAAATTAACTTATGTATCACTTTTTTTTTTTAAATCTGTGCCTCTTTACCACATTGTATATTTCTCTTTATTTATCATGGCATGTATATTACTGTTTTATCCTTTGTTACTGTAAATATGATTATTGACGTGTCCCATATCACTGTATGATCAGTTGGACGAAATAAAATACAATACAATACAACTTAGTTTTTTGTTTTATGAATAAAATTAATTTTAAAAAGATTTTCCCCTTTCTTTATCGAAGATCCTAAATTTATATAGTATTCTCATTCAGTTCAACCAAAATTTTATGTATTGATCATTTTTATAATATTTCTTTTTACTCTTTGATATGGTGTATTAGGACAATACTTCTTTAAATTGTAAAACAAAAGATTGTGTGATAATGTTTTGTTCTTTGATCTGACCACTGAGGAAGGGAATGGTTGAGATTTCCCGAAACATGTTTGATTTAATAAATAGTTTTTCTTTCATTTAATGAGTGTATTGATCAAGGCGGATTCAAATAAACTATTTTAATTTGCTCATTTGCTCACTCAGCTCTTGTAAATTTTGCCTTTCATTATTGTGATACTTCAACGGCACTTAGCCCGGTTTTAATGGAACAGGAGTTGGCACATACCTCATTTCATAAAATGTTCAGACAAAAGAGGTAATCACAATGATAATATTCCTTAGGTAACATTAAGCTTTCATTAGTGTTTATAACGTAAGTGCTTCTGACTTTTTTATGCTTTTTCGGAAAAAAAAATAAAAAACTGTGAAAATGACATTGTTTTCGCTGTTTATCTCAGAACTTAGATTTTGGCACTTAGTCCGGTTTTTATATTCGGTCATCAGTTGTTGGTGAATGTATAATGTAACTAATTAAAAATAGTTTATTTGAATCCGCCTTGACCAATACACTCATTAAATGAAAGAAAAACTATTTATTAAATCAAACATGTTTCGGGAAATCTCAACCATTCCCTTCCTCAATGGTCAGATCAAAGAACAAAACATTATCACACAATCTTTTGTTTTAC
The DNA here is from genome assembly GCF_040414725.1 of Anabrus simplex. Lineage (NCBI taxonomy): Eukaryota > Metazoa > Arthropoda > Insecta > Orthoptera > Tettigoniidae > Anabrus > Anabrus simplex. Next base: position 101,477,612 of record NC_090267.1, on the reverse strand, counting down.
AATTTAAAGAAGTATTGTCCTAATACACCATATCAAAGAGTAAAAAGAAATATTATAAAAATGATCAATACATAAAATTTTGGTTGAACTGAATGAGAATACTATATAAATTTAGGATCTTCAAGTTTTTCTTCTTTTTGCTCCTTAAATGATCATATGCTAGTCTGTACAGTGGGTTATCTTCTGCACTTCTCTCATTTAAATTTGATTCTTTTGTGTGTGTGTGTGTGTGTGTGTGTGTGTGTGTGTGTGTGTGTGTGTGTGTGTGTGTGTGTGTGTGTGTGTGTGTGTGTGTGTGTGTGTGTGTGTGTGTGTGTGTGTGTGTGTGTGTGTGTGTGTGTGTGTGTGTGTGTGTGTGTGTGTGTGTGTGTGTGTAAGGTAAATTTCTAAATTTTCCTAAACATTCATTAATTTTCCCTTTTTGGCCGAATGTAATAATTTCATGTCATTGGAAATGTCTGTAAATTTATGATTCATTTCAATCATA